>NC_083240.1:10098140-10417307 GCF_032191835.1 Heteronotia binoei | reverse complement strand
CGTGAAAACCAGCTTCTATTATTAAATTATACAAGGTCAACAAAAATAAACACACTCATATACAAATTCCACCGTCATAAATTACAACACAACCATAACTTTTAGTCCTTAATAGAAATAGAATAGAAACATTAGCACCAAGAATCCTCCTTTATGCTATGGCAAAACTTCCCATCTCATTCCATGAAATCCTGGTAATAATAGAAGCTGGTTTTCACGGTGGGTTATGTACCTTTGATTTTTTTTGTCCCACCTGGGGCTTGGCAACTCCAGCTGCAAGGGGGAGAAAACCGAGGGGAGAAAGCCACCCCAGGGCCCCTAAAGGCGTGGGGGCCCTTAGGCTAGTGTCTACTTGGCCTAATGGTTAATCCGGCTCTGTGCTGCGTGTTTAAGGTGTTCTAGGAAGCCTTCTGGGTAGCCGCTCAGTTGACGTAGGTTTTCCTATAAGGCCCGCTGAGGCACTCTTCCAAGATGGTGGATTTGGGACAGTTGCAGTCTCGAGTCCCCAAGCATCCGCTACATCCGCTTGGGAGCCGGAGCTTCCAATCCCTGCTGTCTTCCCTCTTGCGCCCAGCCCTCTTGAAAAACTGTGCAACCAACCCCCTGTTCCCCTCCCCCCAGACTTTTGCGAGATTCTTTGGCTTTCGTGTTGTCCAGAGCGGGCTTGGCGATCGGCAGAAATGGAGGTTGGTCGCTGCCAGGGGTGGGATTCTAGCAGGAGCTGCTTTGCATATTAGGCCACACCCCCTGATGCAGCCAATCCTCCCAAGAGTTTACAGAAAAGAACCCTGTAAGCTCTTGGAGGATTGGCTACATCAGGGGGTGTGGGCTAATATGCCAAGGAGCTCCTGCTAGAATTCCACCCCCGGTTGCTGCCCCTCCAGTTTGAGAAGGAATTCTTTTGCCTCCTTCTCCGCTTTGTTTTGTGTGGTTTCCTCTAGCAAAAATTTCCAGGGGGAGGGGGGCTCTGCAGAACTGACCCTTGTGATGTTGCAGGAGTGAAAATTTGCAAGCGAGTTAGGCTGGGGGAAAGTGTAAAAGACTGGGGAAGGCCAAGGCAAACCACCTCATAAAAAGTCTGCCGTGAAAACATTGCGAAAGCAACATCACCCCAGAGTCGGAAACGACCAGTGCTTGCACAGGGGACCTTTCCTTTCCTAGGCTGGGAAGTTGGGCTGGCATTTCCCTCTGCCTTTGGGCGGCCAGCTATCAATCACTTTTCCTGGTCTTGCTGCTGCTAAATCTTTATGGCCTCCTTGTAAAATAAAGTTCGCACATGGTAAAAAAAAGAAAAAAAACACCTCGGGATTTGCAAAGAGGAACAGCTGGTGTTTGGGCTATGGGCGGGGTGGGGAGGGCAATGACTTAAGCTTTATAAGGACAAAGAGCATCGGGGTGCGTGTTGTGTTTGTGTGGGAATTTCAGTGAGGTTTCTCTTGCCCCTAGGGTTGCCAGGTGCAATTCAAGAAATATCTGGGGACTTTTGGGGGGTGGAGCCAGGAGACATTGGGGGTGGAGCCAGGAGCAAGGGTGTGACAAGCACAGTTGAACTCCAAAGGGAGTTCTGGCCATCACATTTAAAGGGACCGCACGCCTTTTAAATGCCTTCCCTCTATTTGGAATAATGAATGATAGGGGCACCTTCTTCTGGAGAGCCAGTTTGGTGTAGTGGTTAAGAGTGTGGACTCTAATCTGGGAGAACCGGGTTTGATTCCCCACTCCTCCACTTGCACCTGCTAGCATGGCCTTGGGTCAGCCATAGCTCTGGCAGAGGTGGTCCTTGAAAGGGCAGCTGCTGGGAGAGCCCTCTCCAGCCCCACCCACCTCACAGGGTGTCTGTTGTGGGGGAGGAAGGTAAAAGAGATTGTGAGCTGCTCTGAGACTCTTCGGAGTGGAGGGCGGGATAGAAATCCAATATCTTCTTCTTCTTCTTTGGGGGCTCCTAGAATTGGACCCCCTGGTCCAATCCTTTTGAAACTTGGAGGGTCTTTTGGGGAGAGGCACCAGATGCTATGCAGAAAACTTGGTGCCTCTACCTCCATAAACAGCCCTCCCCAGAGCCCCAGATACCCGCAGATCAATTCTCTATTATACCCTCTGGGAATCGGCCTCCATAGGGAATAATGAAGTGCGCAGCAGGCATTTCCCTCCCCCGCTTTCTGATGACCCTGAAGCTGGGGAGAGGGCCTCCAAACTGGGGGATCCCCTGCCCCCACCTGGGGATTGGCAGCCCTACTCACTTCATGGCCTGTGCACATCTTGGTTGGGATTCGGGCTCAAGTAGCAATGGGTTTTGGGGGAGAACGTTGCCAGTAGCTGTCCTCGCCATCGAGGCGACTGAGAGCCGGTGTGGTGCCGGACTAGAATCTGGGAAGTGCAGGTTCGAATCTCCACTCTGCCGTGGAAGCTTGCTGGGTGACCATGGGCCAATCACATACTCTTAACCCTCACAGGGTTGTTGTGAAGACAAAACGGAGGAGAGGAAGAGAAAGAAGAAGAGGAGATTGGATTTATACCCCACCTTCTCTTGGAGTCTCAGAGCGACTTACAATCTCACCTTCCCTTCCTCTCCCTGCAGCAGACGCCCTACCCTGTGAGGCAGGAGGGACTGAGAGAGCTCTGAGAGAACTGCTCTTGAGAGAACTTGTGACCAGTGTTCCCTCTAAGCTGAATGAGTGTGAGCTAGCTCACTGTTTTTTAGTCTCTGGCGCATGCATTTCTGTCTTAGCTCACAAAAATGGCCTCAGAGCAAACAGATTTATGCAGTGGCTCGCAACTAATGCTAGTAGCTCACAAAGTAGAATTTCTGCTCACAAGACTCCACAGCTCAGGGGGAACCTTGTTTGTGACCAGCGTTCCCTCTAAGCTGAGTTAGTATGAGCTAGCTCACAGATTTTTTTTAACCTCCAGCTCACACGTTTTTGTCTTGGCTCAGGAAGGATGACCGCAGAGCACACTAATTTGTGCAGTAGCTCACCACTTTAATGCCAGTAACTCACAACTTTTAACGGCAGTGGTTCACAAAGTAGAATTTTTGCTCACAAGACACTGTGGCTTAGAGGTAACATTGCTTGTTGTGACTGACCCGAGATCACCCAGCAGCTGCATGTGGAGGAATCAAACCCGGTTCTCCCCAGTTACAGTCTGTGCGCTTGACCACTACAGCAGACGGGCTCTCTTAACCACTACGCCAAACTAGGTCACTCTGGGTTCCTCTTAGGAAGAAAAGTGGGATATAAATAAAATAAAAAGACTGTTCCCCCCCCCCCCCTTCCCCAGGCCATGAGAAACTTGTTTGGGATTCAGGACCACACTGGAAAGGATTTAGCGAGAAAAAACATCTCCAGTGGCTGTCTATTTGAAAACCTCCCATTTACAAATGGGGAAAATGCCTGTTTTGCTGGATTGGAGGGTAGTGTCTATTGGCAGAAGCGAACGAAAGGCTCAGCGTTCGATAAAGTAAATAACGCTGCACAGCACATGAAATATGCAAACTGCAAATTGCCTGGAGAGGCAAAACAGAAAGCAAATATAAGCACAATTGCTCGATTTGTGTATTTTTACAGTTTGGAGTTGTGCCGCTTATCTTGGCAGTGCCAACGCTTTTTGACGTCTGTTGTTTTTTTAAAGCACAAGGCACCAAACAGCCCAATCGAGAGGATGACCACAGTGTTTGGGCAGGAAGCATCAGGTCACATGGACAGGAAATGCATCACGGGGTGCTAGGGTTGCCAGCTCTGGGTTGGGAATTACCTGGAGACTTTGGGGGTGGAGCCTGAGGAGAGCCTGAGGGGCCCCAGCAGGGCATAATGCCTTAGAGTCCACCTTTCAAAGCAGCCATTTTCTCCCAGGGAACCGATCTCTGTCCCTTGGAGATCAGCTGGAATTCCAGGAGATCTCCAGCCACCACCCGGAAGTTGAAATTGACAAAACCCACTGTGTACCGAGCAATTCCAATAATCGCGCGACGCCGTTTTTCTTGTGCGTTACTCATTATAATCGTAGACGTGCACAAAATGCAAAATTTATAACGCTTAATTCAAATTCAGCGTCCCTCATAAATCAGTACTTAAAGTAACAATCCAATAAAGGATGCTGAAAAAAAATGGTACCAACTCCTGCTGTATCAGTATATCTTGCGCTGGCAGAAACAGGCTGTAGCGAAACGAAACTTGACGTGAATCTTGAGGCACAGTCCTCTATTCAACCGGTGCGGCAATTTCAGTTATCTGTACACTGTGGTTTCCCCTTGTGTTTAACCACCTGGGAGTCGGCAACGTTACAGGGTGCACAAAGCGCTCTCCTGCAGCCCAAGACCCATGCGCATTAGGAAAAGCTGTCTTTTGGGAGAAGGTTTTATGCTATTGCCATGAGGGTGGGGGAGAGACTAGATTGACCTTTAGCTGGAACTGGGGGTGGGCGGGGGGGGGGGGGACGGAAGCGAGGGAAATCTGTTCTCCGGCTGAGAACTTCCTGGAGGCATTTCGTCGGTCGCTGCAGGGAAACAGGATGTGGGGCTTTTTAGAACCTGGGATTCTGCCAGCGAGGCACTTCTTTGTGTGCTTGCCGCTGAATTTGACCCTCCATATTCAGAAGCAGTATACCTCAGAATACAAGACGCTGGTGGTAGGGGAAATGACAAGAGAGAGAAGTTGTTGCCTTAGGGCAGAGGTGGCCAAATGGTGGCTGGGGAGCCACATGTGGCTCTTTCACACATTTTATGCGGCTCTTGAAGCCAGCCAGAAGAAGAAGATGATATTGGATTTATATCCCGCCCTCCACTCCGAAGAGTCTCAGAGCAGCTCACAATCTCCTTTACCTTCCTCCCCCACAACAAACACCCTGTGAGGTAGATGAAGATATTGGATTTGTATCCTGCCCTCCACTCCGAAGAGTCTCAGAGCAGTTCACAATCTCCTTTACCTTCCTCCCCCACAACAGACACCCTGTGAGGTGGGTGGGGCTGGAGAGGGCTCTCCCAGCAGCTGCCCTTTCAAGGACAACCTCTGCCAGAGCTATGGCCGACCCAAGGCCATTCCAGCAGCTGTAAGTGGAGGAGTGGGGAATCAAACCCAGTTCTCCCAGATAAGAGTCCACACACTTAACCACTACACCAAACTGGCTCTTGGAGAATGCATGGAGAAGCTTGGAGAATGCATTTAAAGTTAAAGTTGCTTTCTTTCCACCTCTTCATCTTCCTTCCTCCCTCCCCCTCCCTCCCGGCTCTCAAACATCTGATGTTCATGTCTCAAGCACCCAACATTTATTCTGTGTGGCTCTTACGTTAAGCAAGTTTGGCCATCCCTGTCTTAGGGCCTGCTATTGGGCTTCACAGGGGCCTCGAACTAAACGCAGGATGCTGAACTAGAGAGGCCTTTGGTCTTCTGATCCTTGTGGTATAAATGTTTTATTAAGTTTCAAGGGTGTTGGGGAACGGATTGGGGAAAGGGATATAAGAAGATGATGATATTGGATTTATATCCCGCCCTCCACTCCGAAGAGTCTCAGAGTGGCTCACAATCTCCTTTACCTTCATTCCCCACAACAGACACCCTGTGAGGTGGGTGGGGCTGAGAGGATTCTCACAGCAGCTGCCCTTTCAAGGGCAACCTCTGCCAGAGCTATGGCTGACCCAAGGCCATTCCAGCAGGTGTAAGTGGAGGAGTGGGGAAACAAACCCAGTTCTCCCAGATAAGAGTCTGCGCACTTAACCACTACACCAAACTGGCTCTCCAGATGTGATAGCTATGGCTGACCCAAGGCCATTCCAGCAGGTGCAAGTGGAGGAGTGTGGAATCAAACCCGGTTCTCCCAGATAAGAGTCCGTGCACTTAACCACTACACCAAACTGGAAAAAGCTGTTACATGTTTACATTACAAACATAAAGCATAGAAAGATCTTACATAAGAGAGAGAAACCAAAATTCCTAACTGTAAGTCGCCAATTGCTTTTCTACAGGGCTTTTTTTGTAGAAAAAGCCCAGCAGGAACTCATTTGTATATTAGACCATATCCCCTGATGTCACCATTGTTTCACACAGGGCTTTTTTTGTAGAAAAAGCTCAGCAGGGACTCATTTGCATATTAGGCCACGCTCCCTGTTGCCAAGCCAGCTGGAACTGTGTTCCTGTGCGTTGCTGCTCAGAAGAAGCCCTGCCTTTCTAATTGTCGAACATTAATGTCTTAATATCGGGCGAAGAATTTCTCTAAATTGTGTCACATACAAATCATAAGTTCAAACCAGTGTATCGAGCCATATACAAAGCGGTTTTCAAAGGTTTTTTTGAGTCTTGCATTGATTTGCCTTTCAGTAAAAGCGAGAGTGAGTCCAGCTCTGCCGTCTCAAATAGTTTCTCCATTAAGCCTTGTCTTTTTGGCATCTCTTGATGTTTCCCACATTGGGCTATTAGAATCCTTGCCGCTGTGGCGATATGAGCAATCAAGTGTTTTGTTTCCTTTGGATATTCACCGGGAAAGATATTCAATGGAAACAGTCCTGGTACAAACTGTATTTGCATTTTCAGTACTTTCGGCAATACCGCGTGCACCATTTCCCAGTATTTCTTAACGATCTGATCCTTGCAGGGAGATCTTATGAGTTGCAATTCCTAAATGGGGCCTCCCATTTTCAGAGGCAGCTTACCTGTGAAGCCCGGTTGATGGGGCCAACAGTTGGAAGGTTGTTTCCTTCCTGCCCTGCTTGTGGAATCCCAGAGGCTTTTGCTAAGCCACTCTGGCAAGACAGATACTGAACTAGGCGGCACTGTTTCTCTAATCAAGTAACAAACTTCTGGTTAGGGTTGCCGACTTAAGAAATATCTGGGGACTTTGGGGGTGGAGCCAGGAGCAAGGGTGTGACAAGCAGGAGTGAAGTCTGAAGGGAGTTCTGGCCATCGCTTTTAAAGGGACCATATCCTTCATTATCTCCATTTGGAAATAATGAAGGATAGGGGCATCTTCTTTTGGGGCTTATAGAATTGGACCCTGTGGTCCAAACTCTTTGATATTTGGGGAGTGTTCGAAGAAAGGCACCATGTGCTATGCTGAAAATTTGGTGCCTTTGCCTTAAAAACAGCACCACCTCAGATACCCACGGATCAATTCTCTATTATATCCTCCGGAGATCGGTCTCAGTAGGGTATAATGGAGTGCCCAGTGGACATTTCCTCCTTGCCCCCTGTTTTCTGACGACCCTGATGTGGGAGGGGGAGGGCCTCCAAACTGGGAGATCTCCCGCCCCCAGCTGGGGATTGGCAACCCTACTTCCGGTTGTAAACGGAAGTGGGAGAGGGCAGAATGGCCATTGCTTTAGGGCTAGACTGTGGCATATTCGTGGCTGGAAACGCGGGATGTTAGAGCAGAAAGCCAAATCTGTTTTAGAGCCATTGAAGACTGTAACGGCCCATGGCTCTCTAACCCAGGGGTGTCAAACATGAGGACCAGGGGGCCGAATCAGGCCCTCGGAGGGCTCCTATCAGGCCCCTGACAACTAGCTGTCATCCACTTCCTTCTCCCCCTCTCTTCCTTCTGTCTGCATAACAACTTGCTTTGCAAGGCTTGATCAATTGCACAGGAGCTACAGAGCAAAACCTCGATTTTCTCCGTTGGCTGAGGGAAGAAGGAGGGGGAGGCAGTTCCCTGAATCCCATGGGAGAAATAAAAAGAAAGCTCCTTTAAGACCAATGGGTGCTAACGTTTTAAGCATGTTTTAAGTTTTTAAAATAATACGTTTAATTGTGTTTGTCTGTGTCCTTTATAAAGTTTATATCTCTGCTACCTAATCTTAAATAGGTACACACGTGGCCTGGCCTAACATTGCCCGGCCTGACCCAACTAGGGTTGCCAAGTCCAATTCAAGCAATAACTGGGGGCTTTGGGGGTGGAGCCGGAAACTTTGGGGGTGGAGCCAGGAGCAAGGTTGTGACAAGCATAATTCAACTCCAAAGGGAGTTCTGGCCATCACATTTAAAGGGACCTCACACCTTTTAAATGCTTCTCCTCCTTAGAAATAATGAAGGAAAGGGGCACCTTTTGGGGGGGCTCATAGAATTGGACTCCCTGGACTAATCTTTTTGAAACTTGGAGGGTATTTGGGGGAGAGGCACTGGATGCTATGCTGAAAATTTGGTGCCACTACCTCAAAAAACAGCCTCCCTAGAGCCCCAAATACCTGTGGATTAATTCTCCATTATACCCTATGGGAATCAGTCTCCACAGGGAGTAATGGAGTGCCCAACACACATTTCCCTCCCCCCCTGCTTTCTGAAGTGAGGGGAGGGCCTCCAAACTGGGGGATCCCCTGCCCCCACCTGGGGGTTGGCAACCCTAGACCCAACATGACCCAGCCCAACAAGGTCTCATTTATGTCAGATCTGGCCCTCATATAGGGTTGCCAATCCCCAGGTGGGGGCAGGGGATCCCCCGTATTGGAGGCCTTCCCCCCGCTTCAGGGTCGTCAGAACACGGGGGGGGGGAGTGGAGGGAAATGTCTGCTGGGAACTCTATTATTCCCTATGGAGATTTATCCCCATAGAAAATCATGGAGAATTGATCTGCGGGTATCTGGGGCTCTGGGGGAGCTGTTTTTTGGGGTAGAGGCACCAAATTTTCAGTATAGCATCTAGTGCCTCTCCCCAAAATAGCCCCCAAGTTTCAAAACGATTGGACCAGGGGGTCCAATTCTATGAGCCCCAAAAGAAGGTGCCCCATCCTTCATTATTTCCTATGGAAGGAAGGCATTTCAAAGGTGTGCCATCCCTTTAAATGTGATGGCCAGAACTCCCTTTGGAGTTCAATTTTGCTTGTCACAGCCTTGATCTTGGCTCCACACCCAAAGTCCCCAGAAATTTCTTGAATTGGACTTGGCAACCCTACCCTCATAAGAAATAAGTTCGACACCCCTGCTCTAACCTTTCTCTTTTTTTAACCTCATGACCTTCCCATGGGGCCCCTAATAAAGCAAACTGGGACACCGCTAGGTCCCTGCAGCTCGATTTGCAAGCCACGGGCAGGCGTTAGAAGAGGCGCACCAGCTTTCTGCTAACAAGAATCGGGATCCTCCTGGAAAAACATGTCTTTCCGCTCCCCCCCCCCCACCCCCTCTGCCTTTTCCCCTGCCTTGCAAAGCAAGAATTAAATTAACTCTGCAGCTTGAAATCTAAAGTGCAGGGTTGCTCCAGATTTTGGTTCCTGGCTCTTTTTACTCAGGGGGCTCTGCAGTGCTGTAATTTGGCCAGCGGTTTCCAGTTTGGCAGAACCGTCTCTCCCACCGCGTGAATTATATAAAAAAAAAAGAGAGAAGGAGGCTCTCTTGGGTCAGGAAAGCAAATGTGATTTTTTTTTTTTGAGCTTTGTTTCTCTTTTTTTTTCCTTTTTGGAAGCTGAGCCTTCCAGAGAGGCGGGCATCCGGATCTGACTCCCTAGCAGAGTGCGTGTTCTCATCGGGTTGTGGCTTTTTCCTGGATCCTCCTGCAACAATAACCCAAAGTTGGTCATAAATAATCCTGCCGCTGGAAAACAAAATGTGCAGGGTTGGGTCTCTTCCCGGCTGCGAATGAGGGGGCAGGAGGGCGTGGGCCTAGCAGCTGGAGCCTGGCCAGTATCTAGGGGAAGTGGACTTGATTACCCAATGGCAGTTTCCTATACTTTTGAGTTGAATTTTGGGTCAGCCCATGGCGGTGCTGGAGGGCGGGGGGAGTTGATTGCTTCCAGCACACATTATTATTATTATTATTTTGGAAAATGATATTAAATCATAGAATCACAGAGTTGGAAGGAGCCATACAGGCCATCTGGTCCAGCCCCCTGCTTAACGCAGGATCAAAAGGATGGTTATGCGAAGAGTTTTAAAAACCCACTTTGCTGGATCAGACCAAGGGTCTATTGCGGGGGTTATCAAACATACGGCCCAGGGGCCAAACCAGGCCCCTGGAGGGCTCCTCTCATCTGCTGCCTTCTCCCTCTCTCTTGCTTCCTTCTGCATCACAGCTTGCTTTGCCAGGCTTACTCAATTACAGAGGCGCTATGGAGCAAAGCCTCTTATTTTCTCCATTGGCTGAGGCTCCTCCCTTGGAGAGGAAGGGGGTAGGGAGAGCTTGCTTTGCCAGGCTCTCTCAATCCCGCAACAGAGCTACTGAGCCCAGCCTCTCTTCCTTCTGTTGGCTGAGGCTCCTTCCCTTCCAGGAAGGAGAGAGCCAGAGCTTCCTTTGCCCAGTTCCCTGGATCCCATGGGAGAGATGCAAAGAAAGCACCATTCAGACCAAGTGCTAATGTTTTAAGCATGTTTTATTTAAAGTTTTTTTTAAAATCTTTGTGTTTGTATAAAGTTTATATCTCTGCTCCCTAATCTTAAAATAGGTACACACATGACCCAGCCCAACATGGCTTGCCCAACAAGGTCTCGTTTGTGTCAGATCCGGCCCTCAGAACAAATGAGTTCAACACCGCTGGATTCTATTGACTCCTGGGCTGTATCTGTTTGTTATTTACTGACTTCATTTCTATCCCTCCCTTCCTCCCAAAGTGGATCCCTTCCTTCTCTTAATGCACAAAATAATGCACTCCCCCCACACCGAAGCCTGCACTTTGCTGAGCTGGTGTTCTGCTTGCAGGCTTGTTGTCCTTTTAAAGCAGACCATGGTTCCCCCTTCTGCTGTCTAGAAGTCTGCTCTCTGCTGCACCATCTCCGAACTCTGGGCATGAATGTTACGTGGGCAGAACAAGGGTTACATCCTTGGGTTTATTCTCCTCGTCTTTGTTTCTCCTGAGATCGAGAGCACTTAGCGCATCACAACGCCCCGTGCAGCCCAATGGAGCAGATTTCGGGAGTGTCTGGCTACAGATCCCCTCACAGCCCTGCATGTCACTTAGAGTTGCCAAGTCCAATTCAAGAAATATCTGGGGGCTTTGGGGGTGGACCCAGGAGACTTTGTGGGTGGAGCCATGAGCAAAGTTGTGACAAGCACAATTGAACTCCAAAGAGAGTTCTGGCTATCACATTTAAAGGAACCGCACACCTTTTAAATGCCTTCCCTACCTTAGAAATAATGAAGGGTAGGGGCACCTTCTTTCGGGGCTCATAGAATTGGACCCCCTGGTCCAATCGTTTTGAAACTTGGAGAGCATTTTGAGGAGAGTCATCAGATGCTATGCTGAAAAGTTGGCGCCTCTACCTCAAAAAACAGCCCCTCCAAAGCCCCAGATACCTCCATATCAGTTCCCCATTATATCCTATGAGAATTGATCTCCATAGGGAATAACGAAGTGCCCAGCAGACATTTCCCTCCCCCTCCTCCCACCCCCCCACCCCCGTTTCTGACGACTATGAAGTGAGGGATTGGCATCTCTACTCATGAGTTGCTGAACTTCCAACTTCTTCAACTATCCTAAGAGGAAGCCTTTGCAATTCCAAGCGGAGTCTGAAGCCTCTGGAGGTGGAAAGGCACATGGGGGCTGTGGGGGCGGAGCTTCTCCCCGCCGGGCAGCTGATTGGGAGTGGGAAGAAGCAAGTGTGGCTTTGCACGGCCTTCCTGCTTCAGTCAGCTTTTTGCGTGTCCTTCTCGAGAGCAAAAATCCTCTCCCTTCTGTCACGACTGTGTGCCCCCCGCCCCTCACTAGAGAGATTTCCTCCACCTTCAGATCTCGTTTGGAAACTTGCTAAAGCTCTCCCAATCCACTTTGGATAATCTCCTTCCTCCAGATGGAGGCTGTTGGACACATCTGCCCGCGGACGCAACGCCCCGGAGCGTGGCGCCGAGCCATTCCCTGCAGGAGGAATGCAAACACAATGTGCTCCTTTTTAGAGCTAGTGAGAGCGGACCTGTGTCGTATTCAGGGGTGGGATTCTAGCAGGAGCTCCTTTGCATATTAGGCCACCCCCCACCGATGTAGCCAATCCTCCAAGAGCTTACAAAAAAAGAGCCTTGTAAGCTCTTGGAGGATTGGCTGCATCAGGGGTGTGCGGCCTAATATGCAAAGGAGTTCCTGCTAGAACTCCACCCCTGGTTGTATGAATGACCCCGAGCCACAGCAGAGGCTAAGTGGAACTTCAGTGTGCAGAGGCAGTATTATCTCAGAAGTCCAGTGGCAGGGAGGCAAATAATAGAGTTGCACGGTTGCCCTTGTGGTAAGCTCTGGAGTCCCTGGAGGCATCGGGTTACCTAACTGAGGGGAACTAGACGCTGGACTAGACAGAGAGCCAGTTTGGTGTAGTGGTTAAGTGTGTGGGCTCTTTTCTGGGAGAACTGGGTTTGATTCCCCACTCCTCCACTTGCAGCTGCTGGAATGGCCTTGGGTCAGCCATAGCCTTCGCAGGAGTCGTCCCTAAAAGGGCAGCTTCTGTTCTGGGAGAGCTCTCTCAGCCCCACCCACCTGACAGGGTGTATGTTGTGGGGGGAGGAAGATTAAGGAGATCGTGAGCCACTCTGAGATTCGGAGTGGAGGGCGGAATGTAAATCCAATATCATCATCATCCTATCTGTTCTCATGTGACAAGGAGCTTCTTATGTTCCCGTTGACTGCGATAACTCAGGATGGAACCTCCATCTTCCAGAGCAGTGTATCTGAAATTGGACCCAGGAAAATCAGAGGGCTGCAGGGCTACTTCTGGCCTTTCCACTGCAGACCCCCATCTGCAGTTTAAGTGCTGCGTTGAAATGTGCAGTGTGAATTAATAATTGTGCTTCCGGTCGCAACTGACTCACGGTGATCCCATAGCAGTAAAGAGACCAGTAGCGCCTTTAAGATGAACACATTTTATTGTAGCATAAGCTTTTGAGCAACACAGCTCTCTTTGTCAGCATCTGACGGAAAGCTTATGCTACAAATAAAATTTGTTTGTCTTAAAGTTGCTACTGGACTCTTTGCTATTTTGCAGCAACAGACTAACACGGCTTACTCCTCTAGATCTATGGTGATCCCGTGGGGTTTTTGAAGGCGAGAGATGAACATAGGAGGTTTGCCTTTGCCTTCTTCTGCATAGCAACCCCAACCTTCCTTGGTGGTCTCCCATCCCAGATACTAACCATGACTTTGTTTCCAAGTTCTGATGAGATCGGGGTTGGCTGGGCTATCAGGCTGCTTAGTGTGAATTAGTTGTGATGATGAAGAATGGGACCTTATGTTCCATTCTTATGTTCTTACAGACAGCTTCAAGAGGGGATTGGATCAACATCTGGAGCAGAGGTCCATCAGTGGCTATTAGCCACAGGGTATAGATAGAACTCTCTGTCTGGGGAAGTGATGCTCTGTATTCTTGGTTCTTGAGAGGGGCAACAGTGGGAGGGCTTCTAGTGTCCTGGCCCCACTGATGGACCTCCTGATGGCACTTGGGTTTTGGCCATTGTGTGATACAGAGTTGGACTGGATGGGCCATTGGCCTGATCCAGCAGGGTTTCTCTTATGTTCTTATATCTGGGGAAGTGATGCTCTGTATTCTTGGTGCTTGGGAGGGGCAACAGTGGGAGTGCTTCTAGTGTCCTGGCCCCACTGATGGACCTCCTGATAGCACTTGGGGGGGTTTTGGCCGCTGTGTGACTCTGTTGGAATGGATGGGCCATTGGCCTGATCCAACAGGGCTTCTGTTATGTTCTTAACCTTCATGTTCTTGAGCAGTCTACCTAGAACCGGAACCGGGAAAAATGAAGGAATGTCTGCTGCCTCCCGTTTATAATCTTACTGATGGCCGTTGGAAGCTAGGAAATCCAGCTTTGAACACTGCAGAGAAAAACAGAGGATAGAAGGCCTTTATTCTGAGAGGCAGGATGGTGTAGTAGTTACAGAGGGGTGCATTTTGACCTGGGAGGTCCCAGGATTTTCTTGAACCTTGGAAGGGCGTAGATCATAGGTCGTAGGTCTTAGTAGGGCATAGGTCCTTTGTTTCAGGGAGACAGTAAGTTGAGGGCCCAGGCTAGCCTGATCTTATCTCTGAAGCTCAAGTAGGGTTGGTTCTGGTTAGCACTTGGATGGGAGACCACCGAGGAAGTCCAGGGTCTTTATTCAGAGGCAGGCAGTGGCAAACCACCTCCATATGTCTTTTGTCTGATCCAGCAGGATTCTTCTTATGTTCTTAATTAACATGTGGAATTCACCGCTGCAGGAAATGGTGCCAGCTACAAGCCTAAACCGCTTCAAGAGGGGATTGGATAAACATACAGAGCGGAAGTCTCTCAGTGGCTATTAGCCTCAAGGTGTAGATGGAGCACCCTTGTCTGGGACAGTGATGCTCTCTATTGGATAAGCATATGGAGCAGAGGTCCATCAGTGGCTATTAGCCACAGCGTATTGTCAGAACTCTGTCCAGGGCAGTGATGTTCTGTATTCTTGGTGCTTGTGGGGGGCGGGCAATGGGAGGGCTTCTAGTGTCCTGGCTCCACTGGTGGACCACCTGATGACACCCGTTTGTTTTGGCCACTGTGTGGCACAGAGTGTTGGAATGGATGGGACATTGGCTTGATCCAACATGGCTTCTCTTATGTTCTTATTCTTGTTGCTGGAGGGGGACAACAGTGGGGGAGGGCTTCTGGAGTCCTGGCCCTGCTGGTGGACTTCCTGATGGTTTTGGCCAGTGTGGTTTTGGCCACTGTGTGACAGAGTGTTGGACTGGATAGGCCATTGGCCTGATCCAACATGGCTTCTCTTATGTTCTTATGTCTGGGGCAGTGATGCTCTGTATTCTTGGTGCTTTGTGGGGGGGCAATGGGAGGGCTTCTAGTGTCCTGGCCCCACTGTTGGACCTCCTGATGACACCTGGTTTTTTTGGCCACTGTGTGGCACAGAGTGTTGGACTGGATGGGCCATTGGCCTGATCCAACATGGCTTCTCTTATGTTTAGGACAGTGATGCTCTATTTGTAGTGCTTGGGGTGGGCAACAGTGGCAGGGCTGCTGGAATACTGGCTGTGCTGGTGGACCTCCTGATGACACCTGGGTTTTTTTGGCCACTGTGTTGGACTGGATGGGCCATTGGCCTGATCCAGCATGGCTTCTCTTATGTTCTTATTCTTGTTGCTAGTGGGGGAAAACAGTGGGGGAGGGCTTCTGGAGTCCTGGCCCCGCTGGTGGACCTCCTGAAGGTTTTGGCCAGTGTGGTTTTGGCCACTGTGTGACACAGAGTGTTGGACTGGATAGGCCATTGGCCTGATCCAACATGGCTTCTCTTACGTTCTTACGTCTGGGAGAGTGATGCTCTATTTGTAGTTCTTGGGGGTGTAACAGTGGCAGGGCTGCTGGAATACTGGCCATGCTGGTGGACCTCCTAATGGCACTTGGGTTTTGGCCACTGTGTGACTCAGAGTGTTGGACTGGATGAACCATTGGCCTGATCCAACATGGCTTCTCTTATGTCTGGGACAGTGGTGCTCTATTCGTTGTGCTTGGGGTGCGCAACAGTGGCAGGGCTGCTGGAATACTGGCCGTGCTGGTGGACCTCCTGATGGCACCTGGGTTTTGGCCACTGTGTGACTCAGAGTGTTGGACTGGATGAACCATTGACTTGATCCAACATGGCTTCTCTTATGTTCTTGTGTGACACAGAGTGTTGGACTGGATGAACCATTGACCTGATCCAACATGGCTTCTCTTTTGTTCTTACATTCTTACATCCTGACCTGGATGGTCCGGGCTAGGCTGATCTTCTTAGACTAAGAAGCTAAGCTAAGCAGGGTCAGCCTTGACTAGTATTTGGATGGGAGACCACCAAGGAAGGCTGAGGCTGCTCCTCAGAGACAGACATAACCAAACCCTCCTCCTCTGTTTGTCTCCGACGGCCCTCTACGCACGCGGCAGCCTAAAGCTTTAGGCACGGTGTGGTTTTTATTTTCACAGGCTTTTAAAAGACAAATATTAATTTGATTTTTAATTTTCTGGGGTGTGTGCCTGTTTATTGTCTTGCTTGGGCGGTTCTTGTCGATTTTATTGCAATGGGCATTGTGATAAGATTTGTCTGGCTTGATTCGCTGGTTTTATGGATGAGTTTATTGCTTCGTCTCCTTTTAATTTGTTGATTTGCGTTCCTGTTTTTAACGGCGGGCTTGGCGCGTATGCAGAGATGTGGGCCAGAGACATTTTAATTAAATAACCCATTGGACATGTTCATATTTCTTGTATATATATATATTTTGGGGGTGAGGGAAATAGTCCCTGTAGGGTTGCCAACACTGGGTTTGGAAATTTGAAGGAGGAGCCTGATCCAAGGGAGGGGGGTGAGGAGATTTTGGTAGGGTAGAATGCCGCACAATCCACCTTTCAAAGTAGCCATTTTTTTCTCCAGGTGAAGTAGAATCAGGGCTTTTTTTTGTAGCAGGAACTCCTTTGCCTATTAGGCCACACACCCCTGATGTAGCCAATCCTCCAAGAGCTTACAGGGCTCTTAGTACGGGGCTACTGTAAGCTCCAGGAGGATTGGCTACATCAGGGGTGTGTGGCCTAATACGCAAAGGAGTTCCTGCTACAAAAAAAGCCCTGAAGGTCAGCATTGTCTGCTCAGACTCACAGCCGCTCTCCAGGGTCCCAGGCAAAGGTCTTTCTGTCCCCTACCACCTTACTCTTTTAGTTGGAGGTGCCAGGGATTGAACCGGGGACCTTCTGTGTGCCAGGCAGGTATTCTCCTACCGAACCTTTTTGGCCGATGAAAAGGGTGCTGAGATCTCCTTGGCTTACCCAAACCAGTACAACTATATTAACCCGTTTGTGAGTCACGTAGCTTATCTAAAAGACGTATCTCCTGCTTTTCTCCGGAATGATATCCAGGGGTGTGTGGCCTAATATTCAGAGGAGTTCTGGCCATTGCATTTAAAGGGACTACACTGCTTTTAACTGCCTTTTCTCCGTTATAATAAAGAATAATAAAAAATAGGGGCACCTTCTTTTGGGGCTCATAGAATTGGACCCCCTGGTCCAATCTTTTTGAAACTTGGGGGGTATTATGAGGAGAGGCTCTAGATGCTATGCAGAAAATTTGGTGTCTCTGCCTCGAAAAACAACCTCCCCGGAGCCCCAGATATCCACAGATCAGTTCTCCATTATACCCTATGGGAATCGGTCTCCGTAGGGTATATAATGGAGTGCCCAGCAGAGATTCCCCCCCCCCCCGCTTTCTGATGACCCTGAAGTGAGGGGAGGGCCTCCAAACTGGGGGATCCCCTACCCTCAATTGGAGATTGACAACCCTACCACCAAGGAAGTCCAGGGTTGCTACGTGGAGGCAGGTGATGGCAAAACCACCTCTGAACGTCTCTTCCCACCAGGGGTGTGTTCACACTGCGCTAAATGCTGCCTTTTGCAACTGGATTTTTTGTGGTTGTTACACAGTAAAAATCCAGTTGCAAAACACATGATTTAGTGCAATGTGAATGCAGCCCAGGAGTCATAAGAACATAAGAGAAGCCATGTTGGATCAGGCCAATGGTCCATCCAGTCCAACACTCTGTGTCGCTCAGTGGCCATCAGGAGGTCCATCAGTGGGGCCAGGACGCTAGAGGCCCTCCCACTGTCCCCCTCCCAGTCACCCAAGGATACAGAGCATCACTGCCCCAGACTGAGAGTGCCATCAATACGCTGTGGCTAATAGCCACTGATGGACCTCTGCTCCAGATGTTTGTCCAAGTCCCTGTAAGTCAGCCGTGACTTGACTACACTTTCCACCACCATGTCACCTGGCGATCAGTTGTCATTCCAGGAGTTGTCATTCCCCCACCTGGAGGCTGGCAACCCTAGAAAGGAAGCTGCTGTCCAAATGGGCAGCTGGCTCCCAGCGCTGACCTCCGGGAAGGAGCGTGGCCCTTTCCCCAACGGTAACTGCATTGAACTTCATGTCTCCTGCTACTCGTGTGCAAGGGTAAACGTGCATCTTTTTACGCATGTGGGCGCCCTGGAAGAAGATGGAGGCCGTGACCTCCCGCCGTTGCGTCTCTGACCGTAGAATACCCAAAGAGAGCTCTTGAGAGCCGGGCTTGTAGGCGGATGGAGAAGGTGGAAGAAAACTCCAGGGAGGAGTTTGGAAAGAGGAGGGCCTGGGGAGGAATTATTGGCATTTCCATGGTGGGAGTGTTGGACCACCTAGCCGGGCTTGTTCAACAAACATTTCAGGAGCTAATCAAGACCTGGGAGCAGCTCTTGGATGCAAGCTTTGCCTCGGGGGGGGGGGGATTGTCTGTGCTCCCCCAGGCATTACAGATCTCTTCCGCTCACTTGAGAGAATGCGTTCTTCTCTCTTTCCATACTGTCCACCGCTTGGCCCATCCCTCATGATCTGAAAGTGAGAAGAGGCTGCGAGTGGACTTAAGTCTTGCACTCTTCCTCAGGGCTTTTTTTTGCTAGCAGGAACTCCTTTGCATATTAGGCCACACACCTCTGGTGTAGCCAGTCCTCCAAGAGTTTACAGAGCTCTTAGTGCAGGGCCTACTGCAAGCTCCAGGAGGATTGGCTACGTCAGGGATGGTGTGGCCTAATATGCAAAGGGAGTTCCTGCTATAAAAAAAAGCCCCGCCCTTCCTGCAGAAAACTAGCTTGTCAGGATGAAGTCCAGGCTGTAGGGGAGAAAAAGGTAAAGGTTGTCCCCTGTGCAAGCACCAGTCGTTTTCGACTTTGGGGTGACGTTGCTTTCACAGCGTTTTCACGGCAGACTTTTTACGGGGTGGTTTGCCATTGCCTTCCCCCCCAGCAAGCTGAGTACTGATTTTACCGACCTCAGAAGGATGGAAGGCTGAGTCGACCTCGAGCCGGCTACCTGAACCCAGCTTCCGCCGGGATCGAACTCAGGTCGTGAGCAGAGGGCTCCGACTGCAGTACTGCAGCTTTACCGCTCTGCGCCATGGGGCTCTTTGTAGGGGAGAAGTGGTAAATAAATGCAACTGTGGTTCAGTCGTAGAGTTCAGGTTTGCCTGCGGAAGGTCCCAGGACCAGTCCTCAGTTGGGGAGGAGGTGTTGGGAACAAAACGTGCTGAGCATGCGGAGGCAGGGTTGCCAACCACCAGGAGGTGGCTGGAGATCACCTAGAATTATAGCTGCTCTCCAGGCTACAGAGATCCGTTCTCCTGGAGAAAAAATGGCTGCCCCACTGATGTCCCTCCCCTCCCCAAACCCCGCTCTCCCCAGGCTTCATCCCCCCAAAAAAATCTCCAGGAATTTCCCAACCTGGAGCTGGCAACCCTATGGAGACCTAGGAAGATATGGAATCCAGTTTCAGAAGCTTTGTTGGCTTTGAGTTTTAACAATTTATTAATAACATATGGTTACAATATTTAATTGTCTCTTTTCTATACTAACCCATATGATATTTCAAACCCCCCCCCCCCGTCCCGCCAATATTTGACTTCCCTGAAGTTATAAATTTAAATTCTATTATAAGGTACCACTAACCAATCAAAGTTCAATACTTTCCTTTTCTCATTAATATTAAAAAATTGTCCAATGTCTTTTTACATTCCACTCTTTCTCCATATATCCTTTAAATTTCTTCCACTCCTTTTTGAATGTATCTAAATCATAGTCTCTTAAAGTTTTAGTTAATTTGTCCATCTCACTCCACGATAAAACTTTCACAATCCAGTCCCATTTCTCTGGTATTTTTTCCCTGTTTCCACAGCTGCGCATACAATGTCCTAGCAGCTGAGAGCAAGCACCAAATTAAAGTCCTGTCTTCCTTTGGAAATTTTTCTAATTGTAATCCAAGCAAAAAAGTCTCTGCAGTTTTCTTAAAATCATAACCCAAAATTTTGGAGATTTCTTGTTGTATCATCTTCCAATACTCTTTCGCTTTTTCACAAGTCCACCACATATGAAAGAAAGAACCTTCGGCTTTGAGAACCTCTGGTTCGTCTGGGTTTTTGTTTTTTTAAGACAAACCATCCCTACCTGTTAGTTCTGTTACAAAGACGTTACGGAATGTCGATGAGCATTCTTAGCTGCTCAAGAGCTGGGAGGGAACGCTGTCAATAGAAGCAAAGTCTGTAGAGGGTACTTTATGTTGTTGGTAACCAGGGGCTCTGGAAAGCAGGGAGCGGTCTCCGCTGTCAAAGCCTTGGTTAGTTTTTAGACAGCAGTTTGTGGGTGCCGTGCGTGAGAAGAGCTATGGGTGCAGGGTGCATTGGAATTGCGTGAGTAAGCGACAGGAGGGAGCAGAAAGAAGAGCTCATTAGCCAAAACCATACCTATGAATGTAGATGGGTATCCGGCAGTGCTTCCTCTAAGCTGTGGAGTCTTGTAAGCAATAATTTTACTTTGTGACCTACTGGCATTAAAGTCATGAGCCAAGTGGTTTGGCTACTGCATAATTTAGTTCGTGCTGGGGCCAGTTGTTCCTGAGCTAAGTCAAAAATGAACCGGAGGCTAAAAAAAGCTAACTCAGCTTAGAGGGAACACTTTCTAGGATTGGGGTGGCTGGTTTCATATCCAGTGGGGGTGGGGGTTGGAAAAGAAGGCCTAGATCAGGGTGGCCAAACTCTGGCTTGGGGGCCACATGTGGTCCTTTCACACACATTGTGTGGCTTTTGAAGCCCCTACCACCCCCTTGCCCAGCTTGGGGAAGGCATTTAAAGTGAAAGTTGCTTTCTTTCTACCTCTTTTTTCCTCCTCCCCTCTATTTTCCTTCCTTCCTTCCTTCCTTCCTTCCTTCCTTCCTTCCTTCCTTCCTTCCTTCCTTCCTTCCTTCCTTCCTTCCTTCCTTCCTTCCTTCCTTCCTTCCTTCCTTCCTTCCTTCTCTCTCTCTTCTCTTGCACATGACGGAGAAGGAGCACGCCGCTCTCTTCTTTGGCGCGGTGGATGCCGGGTCCCCCTCTGCATCCATCCAAGGTGGTTTAGATCGCTTCTGTCTCTGTCTCTTAAACTTCTCTATCTAGAATGTAGTTCCTAAATAAAAGGACTATCGCTAGTCTTGAAACTGAAAAGCAGCTCTGTGTAACTTCGTAACTCTGCCAGCGCACCCCACTGCGTGTAGCCGAGGTACACTCTGCAAAGTTTGAGATGGGATACCGGACTAACCACCCAGTTTAGCAGAATTATTGCCTCTGTGCTTTACTTAAGCCTCCTGGGGGCGTCTGGCTGGCTGTCGCTATACTAGACCAGGGGTGGCCAAACTGTGGCTCAGGAGCCACATGTGGCTCTTTCATACGTATTGTGTGGCTCTCGAAGACCCCACTGCTCCAGTGACCGGGATGGAGAAGGCATTTGTCTCTTTAAATCACTTCTCCAAGTCAAGCCAGCTGGTGACTTGGAGAATGCATTTAAGGTTAAAGTTGCTTTCTTTCCACCTCTCCCTCTCCCCCCATCTATTTGCCTTCCTTTCTTACACATCTTCCTCCCTCCCGCATATATTTTCCTTCCTTCCTTCCTTCCTTCCTTCCTTCCTTCCTTCCTTCCTTCCTTCCTTCCTTCCTTCCTTCCTTCCTTCCTTCCTTCCTTCCTTCCTTCCTTCCTTCCTTCCTTCCTTCCTTCTCTCAAACGTCTGATGTTCATGTCTTGCAGCTCTCAAACATCTGACATTTATTCTATGTGTCTCTTACGTTGTGCAAGTTTGGCCACCCCTGTACTAGACTGATCTGATCCAGGTGAGCAGATATTACGCACACCTGAGAGAGGCAAAGAGTGGGCAGGTCTCTTGGCCAAGGATAGCCCAGAAGAGAACCTTGAAGTTTGGAAGTCTTATACCTCTGAAGTCTGGATGTTGGAGGAGGGAACAGCAGAAAGCCATCTGCCTTTTCTTTTTTTTTTTGGCCTTTCTTGCAAGCTTCTCAGAGACCGGCTATCGTTTGGAGTCAGTTACGCCCTTGGCACAATCCCATTTTGGCATAGTGGTTAAGTGCTCGGACTCTTATCTGGGAGAACTGGGTTTTATTCCCCACTCCTCCACTTGCACCTGCTGGAATGGCTTTGAGTCATCCATAGCTCTCGTAGGAGTTGTCCTTGAAAGGGCAGCTGCTGTAAGAGATCTCTCAGCCTCACCCACCTCACAGGGGTTCTGTTGTGGGGGTGGGGGAGGCAAAGGAGACCGTGAGCTGCTCTTAGACTCTGAGATTCATAGTATAGGGCAGGATCAGGGGTCACTTTGTAGAAAAATAGGTGGTGGAGCTCATCCAGGCATTGTTATGCAGCGGCACCTACTATTCAATGGACAAGGTGAGGAGAAGAAGGGGGAACAGTCAGAAAGGTTCAGGAGCTGTGCTGCTGTGAGCTTCTGCTGAATTCAAGGCCTGTGTAGGATATAAACCCAATATCTTCTTCCCTTCAGTTTGGTGTAGTGGTTAAATGTGCAGTCTCTTATCTGGGAGAACTGGGTTTGATTCCCCCACTCCTCCACTTGCACCTGCTAGCATGGCCTTGGGTCAGCCATAGCTCTGGCAGAGGTTGTCCTTGAAAGGGCAGCTGCTGTGAGAGCCCTCTCCAGCCCCACCCACCTCACAGGGTGTCTGTTGTGGGGGAGGAAGGTAAAGGAGATTGTGAGCCGCTCTGAGACTCTCCGGAGTGGAGGGCGGGATATAAATCCAGTATCTTCATCTACCTCACAGGGTGTCTGTTGTGGGGGAGGAAGGTAAAGGAGATTGTGAGCCGCTCTGAGACTCTTCGGAGTGGAGGGCGGGATATAAATCCAGTATCTTCATCTACCTCACAGGGTGTCTGTTGTGGGGGAGGAAGGTAAAGGAGATTGTGAGCCGCTCTGAGACTCTTCGGAGTGGAGGGCGGGATATAAATCCAGTATCTTCATCTACCTCACAGGGTGTCTGTTGTGGGGGAGGAAGATAAAGGAGATTGTGAGCCGCTCTGAGACTCTTCGGAGTGAAGGGCGGGATATAAATCCAATATCATCTTCTTCTTCTTCTTCTTCTTCTTCTTCTTCTTCTTCTTCTTCTTCTTCTTCTTCTTCTTCTTCTTCTTCTTCACGCACATGCGCTCAAAATCTCAACCTGAAGTTTATAACACATGCCAGTTTCCTTGGGAAAGGCCTGTGACCATTCAGGCGCCTTTGGGCCCGTTACGGGTGGTCTGACAGCAAACACGACCCCTCTCTCGTCAAAGCCAGGCAAGAAGTCTGGCTATAATGGATTTCTGCCGCTGCCAGCCGTCGCTCAAACTCAGCGCTTGAAAACCTTTCAGATTGTGCCTTGTGACAGAATTGGTATTGATTGAGTTATTGCAGTTTGCTTGAGCAGGCTGTTCCTTGATGGATGGGGAGCTCGGGGGCGTGTGGAGGCGTGGTTGGCTCTCTTTTTCCGAGAGAGGGGACGGGCGAGGAGACAGTGTTGTGTCGCTCTTGAAATCAGATGGCTTTCTACCCGGCCCATTCAACTGTGCCGAGGAGTGATTGAAACGTTACAGCCAGCTGTCTGCCTCGTTCCTCTCTCCTTTCTCTCTCAGGGATTGTCTTTCCCCCCCTCGTCCTTCTATCAGTGACTTCTTCTGGCCTTAATAAACCTGTTTTTCTGCCTTTGTAGAGCTCCTGACGCTGTCATGGTGGAAATGATCAAGAAGAGAGTTCCTGTCCCTTTTCTTTAGTTCCGTGCAAAGGTTCTTTGGAAGGATAGGGAGAATTTAATTTAATTGAAGAGCTCCATGGTGCAGAATGGTAAAGCTGCAGTACTGCAGTCCTAAGCTCTGCTCATGGCCTGAGTTCAATCCCGGTGGAAGCTGGGTTCAGGTAGCCGGCTCAAGATCGACTCAGCCTTCCATCCTTCTAAGGTTGAGTCCCCAGCTTGCTGGGGGGAAAGCGTAGATGACTGGGGAAGGCAATGGCAAACCACCATGTAAAAAGTCTGTGGCGAAAACGTGAAAGCAACGTCACCCCAGAGTCAGAAACGACTGGTGCTTGCACAGGGGACGACCTTTACCTTTTAAAAAATTTAATTGATCTGTCCTTTTGTATGTGAGAAAACTTGTTAAACTCTCTGGCTGTGAAAGTTTGTCTTCAGTGCTCAGTGAACTTCCTGGTCTCGCACAGGGGTGTGATGGGTCAGATTTCACTATGGGCATCTGCAATTTATTTTCATGGCAGAAGGGAGAAAGTGAAATATGCACTTTGGGAGGTTTCTGAACAACATTCTGTTCTGTTTTCCTAAAAAAAAAAAAATGTGAGCGTGTTGTCCCTTCCTCTAAGATTCTCAGAGCAACATATATGGAGACCTAGCCCAAATTGAAATTTTTTGAAATTAAATCAGAAGAGTTGAAATTAAATCAGAAGGGTTCTTGACCAAACATTAGGAAGATCTTCCTAACAGAGCAGTTGAACATATGAAGCTGCCTTATACCGAATCAGACCCTGGGTCCATCAAAGTCAGTCTTGTGTACTCAGACTGGCAGTGGCTCTCCCGTGGGTCTTGAAAGGGCAGCTTCTGTGAGAGCTCTCTCAGCCCCACCTACCTCACAGGGTGTCCGTTGTGGGGGAGGAAGATAACAGGAGATTGCAAACCGTTCTGAGTCTCTGATTCAGAGAAAAGGGCGGGGTATAAACCTGCAATTCTTCTTCCTCTTCTTATAGCGTCCTTTCCATATCTAAGGTCCAGGGGTCCATCCTAATAGTAGTTAATAGTTGAGAGTTGAGCCAGTGCAGTGAAGGGAGTGTCAGACTCGGAACAGGGGATTGCTGGAGTCTGTGTTCGGCTCTGAAGTCTGTGTCTGACCCTGGCCCTTTCCCCATCTCTCAGTGCAACCTACTTTGCAAGATGGTTGTGCGGATAAACCGTGACCACCTCACTACTCCACCCTGAGTTCCGCAAAGGCGTTGTACAACCGTCCCAGACAATGCTCGAAATGCACATTGCTTTTCAGGGCGAAGCATCTCTCTCATTTGTTTGGTAATTGGTTGGGAACAAAAGATTGTTATTGTCACGGCTGGGGCCGGGTCAGGCAAAGTCCAGAGGCAGTCCGAGGTCTGTAGCCAGCAAGCAGGAGTGTCCGAGGTGCCAAATCCAAATCGCTGTGCAAGTATCGCAGGTCCGAGGTCCAGAAGCCGAGGTCAGGGAGTCCAGAAGTCAAAAGCCAAAGTCAGGGATTCAGGAACCAAAGTCAAGCCGGAGTGGATGCTAGAACGTCAGGGAGATGACTAGTTGCTTCCACAAAGCCTCCTCCCAAAGCCCACAGCTATATAGCCCTCTGCTGGCTGTTGCCCATTTGGGCTAATTGCTGGCTCAGGGAGGCAGCCAGGATCCTGTTACAACTCAAGCATCCTTGCTCTTAGGAGGGCCAGAATCCTCTCAAAACTCAGGACTCAGGGAGCGTCTTGCTTGTGAGCGTGCCGCCCTCCTCCGATCCCTGAGGTCCTGCCGGAGGCGGTCACGCACACGAGCCACCCGAGAGGGCGAGGCAGGGGGGCTGGGATCTTCTTCAGCAGGAGGCAGGGGCACTGGTGCAGGTGGCAGGGGTACAGTTTCCTTGGCAGACTCGTCTTCCTCTGCAGGGTCCCCAGCACCCATGACAGTTATCTGTTCTGGGTGCCTGGAATTGAGCTGCACCCATTTATCGGGGGTAGACCTTGTAGGGGGAGAGCTGTGGTTTAATTTGCCTGGGATGGTGCATGCAGACGTGCAAAGCAGGGGGGGGGGGTTTGTAGCAGGAACGCCTTTGCCTATTAGGCCACACACCCCCGATGTAGCCAATCCTCCAAGAGCTTACAGGGCTCTTAGTACAGGGCAGTTGGCATCTCCGGCTGCTTCCTTCTGGCCAGACTGTGAGCCAACGGGGTGCTAAGCCGGTCTTGGAGGGCAGCTGACTTTGCCAGATTCCTTGTCTCAGATATCTTCTTACAGTAATGAGATCAGGACTTTGGAGAGCACTCTGGGAAAGCGGAGGTTCTTCTTGGATTCCTGCTCAAGTCCATGGGGGCGGGGGGGGGGCTGCGAGACCACCTGGATCAATGATCCCGGCTTTATGTTCTGCCCACAAGAGTTGCTGTGGGGTTGCGGAAAGGCTGCGTCGTAGTGTGTGTATGTCTAGTGCCATCAAGTCGTTTCCACGCCTTATGGCAATCCAGTTGCCACCTTATGGCAGTGTGTTGGTCAGAAGCAGCTGAACAAAGCCTGGGTCCAGCGGCACCTTGCAGGCCGGCAAAATACTAGCAGAATAAAACTTTGTTGGTCTTAAAGGTGCCGCTGGGCTCGAACTTTGCTCGGCGACCTTACGAATCACCCCTCTCCAAAATGCCTGGTGCTTGAGAGCCTTGCTCAGACCTCGCAAACCTGGGAGCCAGTTTGGTGTCGTGGTTAAGTGCATGAACTCTTATCTGGGAGAACCGGGTTTGATTCCCACTCCTCTCCTTGCAGCAGAGCTGTCATTGGAGGCACTGGAGAGCCAGTTTGGTGTAGTGGTTAAGTGTGCGGACTCTTATCTGGGAGAACTGGGTTTGATTCCCCACTCCTCCAATTGCAGCTGCTGGAATGGCCTTGGGTCAGCCAGAGCTCTCCTAGGAGTTGTCCTTGAAAGGGCAGCTGCTGTGAGAGCCCTCTCCAGCCCCACCCACCTCACAGGGTGTCTGTTGTGGGGGAGGAAGGTAAAGGAGATTGTGAGCCGCTCTGAGACTCTTTGGAGTGGAGGGCAGGATATAAATCCAGTATCTTCATCTACTTCACAGGGTGTCCGTTGTGGGGGAGGAAGGTAAAGGGGATTGTGAGCTGCTCTGAGACTCTTCGGAGTGGAGGGCAAGATATAAATCCAATACCTTCATCTGCCTCACAGGGTGTCTGTCGTGGGGGAGGAAGGTAAAGGGGATTGTGAGCCGCTCTGAGACTCTTCGGAGTGGAGGGCGGGATATAAATCCAGTATCTTCATCTACCTCACAGGGTGTCTGTTGTGGGGGAGGAAGGTAAAGTGGATTGTGAGCCGCTCTGAGACTCTTCGGAGTGGAGGGCAGGATATATATCCAATATCTTCTTCTTGCACCTAAGAACCTTTTCTAGCTCCTTCACATCTCCCCAGTTTCCATCCCCTTCGAATTTCTGTAGTGCAGCCTCCCTTCTGCTTGATAATGGAGCCAAAGAATAGAAAATCTTGAACACTTGCAGTTTCTTCATTGTCGACCTAGGAAAGGACAAAAGGAAGTTTGTCCGGGCTAGTGCCCAATTGTCAATAGCGACATGTGTTTTAATTGGGATTGGTTCGGTATGCCCGGACGGTCGGGCTCCGAGGTTGGAGAACGTGGCTTTTGCTCATCTCAAAGTGTTCCAGACATTCCCTTCCCACGCAAGAGTCCTTGTCCTCAGGAAGGGCGACTCAGTGCTCATCTGGGCCTCCTGCTTAATTGAAAAGGACATGCCTGATGAGCAAGCACAGAAGGTGGCAGTGTGTGGAGAAGGCGGCCTAAATGCTTACCCCGAGTTCAACCCCTGCACGAACCTCATCTTTTGACTGCGCAGAGTGGGCTTTTCGGGAGGAGGCCCATTCAAAATTGGGTCCTCGTCATCCTGCAGACAAAGAAGATACTATTTCTTTGCATGTTCACACAGTGGCAACTGGGGACTCTGGTTTGGTGTCGTGGTTAAGTGCGCGGACTCTTATCTGCGAGAACCGGGTTTGATTCCCCACTCCTCCACTTGCAGCTGCTGGAAAGACTGTGGGTAAGCCACAGCTCTTGTAGGAGTTGTCCTTGAAAGGGCAGCTGCTGTGAGAGCCCTCTCAGCCCCACCCACCTCACAGGGTGTCTGTTGTGGGAGGGAGAAGATATAGGAGATTGTAAGCCGCCCTGAGTCTCTGATTCAGAGCGAAGGGCGGGGTATAAATCTGCAGTCTTCTTCTCTTTCTTCTTCTTTCTTCTTCCAAGGAAGCGCATCCCTGTTCAGACCTTACAGACTAGCTGTAATTTCATCGTGGAGAGGATGAGCCAGGGAATTCTCTGGCTCGGTTCGGGTGATCTTCCAACAAACCACAGGTTGGAGGATTGGGCACATGCCATGGAGTGCCACCCTGCCTTTTGTCTTCCTCCATTTCCAAGTTAGAGGAAACCAGGAGCATTTTTGTTGGAATTCCTTTGCCTGTTGGGCTACACCCCCCCCGATGTAGCCAGTCCTCCAAGAGTTTACCATAGGCCCTGTACTAAGAGCCCTGTAAGCTCTTGGAGGATTGGCTGCATCAGGGGTGTGTGGCCTAATGCGCAAAGGAGTTCCTGCTACAAAAAGAGCCCTGGGGGAAACCCAGAAATGGCAGAGAGATTTGGTCTGCAAGAGAGGACGAGGGCAGGGGGAAATGAAAGAAGGGATTGTGCTAAATCCTTGGGACAACTCTTCCGGTTGGGGTTTGGGCAATTGTCTGAATTTAGCCCCTGCCTTTGGTTGGGAATTTGCTGCCACGTGTATGTGTGTGAAGCGTCAATTTGCCTTCAACTTGAATTAATGAATTAATGACGACTCCATGAATTTACGACCTCGCAGACATCCTCTCGTTAACCGTCTTGCTCAGGGCTTGCAAACTGAAGGCCCTTGTGGCTTCCTTGACTGAACCTCTCATGTTGCATCTTGCTGCCTTACGTGAACTCTCAGATGGACATAATGAACTCCTGAAATATCAGAGGTAGGCTTTGGTGCTTGCAAGGAAAAGAGGAGGCCACAATCCCTTGGCAGTCTTCTGATGCTCCAGTCCCTAATTTGGAGGCTATGTACCTGAATGGGGCCACTATAACAATGGTGATAATGGACGGGACGCATTCACAAAGGCCTGTGATCCTGCTACGCAGGGGTATCGAACTCATTTGTTACGAGGGCCGAATCTGACATAAATGAGACTTTGTTGGGCCGGGCCATGTCAGGTTGGCCCCAGCCATATTGGGCCGGGCCATGTATGTACCTATTTAAGATTAGATAGCAGAAATTTCAGAAAGGACACAAACCTATACAGATCTGAGAGGCTTGGATCAGTAGCTCTGCTGTGCGATTGAGAGAGCCTGGAAAAACAAGCTCTGCTTCTTCCCCAAGGGAGGCTCTTCAGTCAATGGAGAAAATAGAGGTTTTGCTCTGTAGCTACTGTGTGATTGAGCAAGCCTGGCAAAGCAAGCTGTGATGCAGAAAGACGCAAGAGAGAGGGAGAAGGAAGCTGATGACAACCAGTTGCTCAGGGGCCTGATTCGGCCCCCGGGCTGCATGTTTAACACCCTTGTGCTACAGTATGACAAAAGCATAAATGATAAAACTGTTCAGTTTTATTTTCTAAAAAAAAAAATTCTAGGCTGTCCAGTTGTATAATTACACTTGAAAATTGATCGTTTTTCATCTGCCAGAAAAGATTTCCAGTGATTTGGACTGCCATTTTTAAAAACCGATTGGCAAATATTTGGAATAAGAGGAATCTTGCAGGCATCTGTTTTTAAGTTCTGGTGGAGATTTCTGACTCCCTTCAGAACTGAGGGTTAATTCGGTGTAGAATCTCTTTTCTTTTTTTGTTACAAATAGATCTGTGCAGTGCTATAGCGCTGGCAACAGCACAAGGCAAGTTGGGGAAAAGAGAAGTCACGATCTCGTCGTTTCGTGGTGAAGAGAGAATGAGCTGGAAAGATCCTCGTTCAAATCTCGCTTTTTTTTTAGTCACTCACTACCAAGCGGTCCTGCCCTCCAACTGCAATGTGGGGCAAAAATACCGGCCTACATTACTGGATTGTTGTAAAGGTTTAAATTACTGGCATATATGGAGGGGAAACGTTTTGTGCCATAGATGGTTAAAATCTTCACAAGAGATCTTTTACTTTTTAAAACCTGGCTTGCAGCAGGACAGGGCCGTAGCCAGGATTTTACAAGTCAGGGGAGCCCCTTTCCCATCCACCGCGGGGCTTGCCGCTTCTCAGAAGCTTTCTGGGGCAGGGACAAAAACTGGAGGCTCTGAAGGTGGCCAAATTGAGGCAGCCAGCCGTAAAATTTTGGATCGAAAAAGGGACTGCACCTTGAGTGCTAGCGCGAGGGCGGGTTCCTTCCGCCTCGCTCTCTCCCACCCAGGCAGTTTGCAAGCAGGAGCTCCATCTCCCCCCCCCCACTCCCCACCCCATCCCACCTGGCTTCCTCTGCCTCCCTCCTCTCCACCTGCTGCTTTTGCTGCTGCACTGCACAGTGCCCTGCTCAGCGCTCCTGGCTCTGGCTGCCACTCACGACACTCCGCCGGCTCAGCCATAAGAACATAAGAGAAGCTGTGTTGGATCAGGCCAGTGGCCCATCCAGTCCAACACTCTGTGTCACACAAGAACATAAGAGAAGCCCTGTTGGATCAGGCCAGTGGCCCATCCAGTCCAACACTCTGTGTCACACAAGAACATAAGAGAAGCCCTGTTGGATCAGGCCAGTGGCCCATCCAGTCCAACACTCTGTGTCACATAAGAACATAAGAGAAGCCCTGTTGGATCAGGCCAATGGCCCATCCAGTCCAACACTCTGTGTCACATAAGAACATAAGAGAAGCCATGTTGGATCAGGCCAGTGGCCCATCCAGTCCAACACTCTGTGTCACACAAGAACATAAGAGAAGCCATGTTGGATCAGACCAATGGCCCATCCAGTCCAACACTCTGTGTCACACAAGAACATAAGAGAAGCCATGTTGGATCAGGCCAGTGGCCCATCCAGTCCAACACTCTGTGTCACACAAGAACATAAGAGAAGCCATGTTGGATCAGGCCAATGGCCCATCCAGTCCAACACTCTGTGTCACACAAGAACATAAGAGAAGCCATGTTGGATCAGGCCAGTGGCCCATCCAGTCCAACACTCTGTGTCACACAAGAACATAAGAGAAGCCATGTTGGATCAGGCCAATGGCCCATCCAGTCCAACACTCTGTGTCACACAAGAACATAAGAGAAGCCATGTTGGATCAGGCCAGTGGCCCCTCCAGTCCAACACTCTGTGTCACATAAGAACATAAGAGAAGCCATGTTGGATCAGGCCAATGGCCCATCCAGTCCAACACTCTGTGTCACACAAGAACATAAGAGAAGCCATGTTGGATCAGGCCAGTGGCCCATCCAGTCCAACACTCTGTGTCACACAAGAACATAAGAGAAGCCATGTTGGATCAGGCCAATGGCCCATCCAGTCCAACACTCTGTGTCACACAAGAACATAAGAGAAGCCATGTTGGATCAGGCCAGTGGCCCATCCAGTCCAACACTCTGTGTCACACAAGAACATAAGAGAAGCCATGTTGGATCAGGCCAATGGCCCATCCAGTCCAACACTCTGTGTCACACAAGAACATAAGAGAAGCCATGTTGGATCAGGCCAGTGGCCCCTCCAGTCCAACACTCTGTGTCACACAAGAACATAAGAGAAGCCATGTTGGATCAGACCAGTGGCCCATCCAGTCCAACACTCTGTGTCACATAAGAACATAAGAGAAGCCATGTTGGATCAGACCAGTGGCCCATCCAGTCCAACACTCTGTGTCACATAAGAACATAAGAGAAGCCATGTTGGATCAGACCAGTGGCCCATCCAGTCCAACACTCTGTGTCACATAAGAACATAAGAGAAGCCATGTTGGATCAGGCCAGTGGCCCATCCAGTCCAACACTCTGTGTCACATAAGAACATAAGAGAAGCCATGTTGGATCAGGCCAGTGGCCCATCCAGTCCAACACTCTGTGTCACATAAGAACATAAGAGAAGCCATGTTGGATCAGACCAGTGGCCCATCCAATCCAACACTCTGTGTCACATAAGAACATAAGAGAAGCCATGTTGGATCAGACCAGTGGCCCATCCAATCCAACACTCTGTGTCACATAAGAACATAAGAGAAGCCATGTTGGATCAGACCAGTGGCCCATCCAATCCAACACTCTGTGTCACATAAGAACATAAGAGAAGCCATGTTGGATCAGGCCAATGGCCCCTCCAGTCCAACACTCTGTGTCGCATAAGAACATAAGAGAAGCCATGTTGGATCAGGCCAATGGCTCCTCCAGTCCAACACTCTGTGTCCCATAAGAACATAAGAGAAGCCATGTTGGATCAGGCCAATGGCCCATCCAGTCCAACACTCTGTGTCACATAAGAACATAAGAGAAGCCATGTTGGATCAGGCCAGTGGCCCATCCAGTCCAACACTCTGTGTCACACAGTGGCCAAAATTTTTTTTATATATATACACACACACACACACACTGTGGCTAATAGCCACGGATGGACCTCTGCTCCATATTTTTATCTAAACCCCTCTTGAAGGTGGCCATGCTTGTGGCCGCCACCACCTCCTGTGGCAGTGAATTCCACATGTTAATCACCCTTTGGGTGAAGAAGTACTTCCTTTTATCCGTTTTAACCTGTCTGCTCAGCAATTTCATCGAATGCCCACGAGTTCTTGTATTGAGTTCTTGCATTGAAGCCATGGCAAAAAGAAAGTGAAAAAAGAAGACTGTGTGCCGGAGGCCCCTTGAAAGTCAGGGGGCCCTGCCTAAAAGTCAGGGGGCAGTGCCCCCAAAGGGGCCCCCCTGTGGCTACAGGCCTGCAGTAGGGTGTTGACAGTAGGGCTTGCCAATTTTAAAATAGCTAGCATTTGTTTTTCGGGGCTTACTTGTGTGAACGTGTGTGGGTTTTTTTAAAATAGATTTTCATGATTGTAATTTGTTCAGCATACCATTGGGCTTGACCTAATGGGACTATGTTGCACATAATCAAGACTTGTTGTGAGTGATTAGAGATCATGCCCTCTCGTGTTTTTCTCCCTTTCGAGGTCTTTAGGGTGGTGGATGGGTTTCTGCCCATCTCCGTTTTATCCTTGCAACCGGCGCTTTTCTTTGTAGCAGGAACTCTTTTGCATATTAGGCCACAGCTCCCTGGTGTAGCCAATCCTCCTGGAGCTTACAGGGCTCTTAGTTCAGCACCTACTGTAAGCTCCAGCAGGATTGGCAACATCAGGGGTTGCCATCAGGGGCCTAATATGCAAAGGAGTTTCTGCTACAAAAAAAGCCCTGCTCACAGCTGTCTTAGGAAGTAGCTCAGACTTAAAAAAAAAAACCCGAAAGGCCCAAGGCCACTCAATGACTGTCCTGTCGTGACCAGGGGTGGAATTCTAGCAGGAGCTCCTTTGCATATGAGGCCACACACCCCTGATGTAGCCAATCCTCCAAGAGCTCACAAGGCTCTTTTTTGTAAGCTTTTGGATGATTGGCTACATCAGGGGTGTGTGGCCTAATATGCAAAAGAGCTCCTGCTAGAATTCCACCCCTGGTCGTGGCTAAGTGAGGATTTGAACCCAAGTGTTTCAGGTCCTAGATTGACACTTTTAATCGCTGTGATTGGGATCTCCAAACCTTTCTTTGTACACACTTTTTGGACACGCGTTCCCTGAATTAATGCAATACGTATTCTTTCTTTGCATTATGCCGTTTTTAAAAGCCCTTGCTTTCTCTTAGGTATCTGGTTTGTTCAGGTTTAAACGTTTACCTCTCTTTATTCGGAGGTGTTTTGTCAACTCCACTTTAAATCAGTCGAGCCAAGGAAAAGACCATGTTCGCACTGCTTGCTTCAGTTTGGTGCTTTGGTTCGTGTTCTGTTCGACCCTTTTCTAACAAACGAGCTCCCAGGCCTTTCAGTCATGCAGTATTCTCGGTTAGACGACTCATCAGAATATATTGCATTTCCCGGTGACGGCGGAGTGAGCCGTCAGCTTCTCTCGCATTGTAAAGTTTGACAAGCGTCTGACGAAAGCCTTTGCCCACCGGCGGTCTGAGGCGAGCGGCTTTGTGGCTTCCAGATTTGGTCGTTGGCAAACTTTGGAGGGTTCTGGCAACTTCCAGTCAGAAGGGGTATTGTCGCACGGGAAGAGATGCCAAAAAGCAGGGTTGGCAGCTCCAGGTTGGGAAACACCTGGAGATTTGGAGAGTGGCGTCCAAGAGGGGTGGAGTTTGGGGAAGAGGAGGGACTTCACTGGGGTGTAATGAACATACGAAGCTGCCTTCTACTGAATCAGACCCTGGGTCCATCAAAGTCAGTATTGTCTACTCAGACTGGCAGCGGCTCTCCAGGGTCTCCAGCTGAAGTTTTTCACGCCTGCTTGCCTGGACCCTTTTTAGTTGTAGATGCCGGGGATTGAACCTGGGACCTTCTGCTTCCCAAGCAGACGCTCTACCACTGAGCCACCATCCCTCCCCTGCTCTCCAGGGTCTCAAGCGGAGGTTTTTCACGCCTACTTGCCTGGACCCTTTTTAGTTGGAGATGCCGGGGATTGAACCTGGGACCTTCTGCTTACCAAGCAGATGCTCTACCACTGAACCACCGTCCCTCCCCTAATGCCATAGAGTTCACCTTCCAAAGCAGTCACTTGCTCCGGGGGAGTTAATCTTGTTTGTCTGGAGGTCAACTGTAATAGTGGGAGATCTCCAGGTGTCCCCTGAAGGTTGGAAACCCTCATGGGGAGATTTTTTTTTTGTCTCAATCAGGGCTTTTTTTGTAGCAGGAACTCCTTTGCCTATTAGGCCGCACCCCGCTTATGTAGCCAATCCTCCAAGAGCTTACAAGGCTCTTCGTACAGGGCCTACTGTAAGCTCCAGGAGGATTGGCTACATCAGTGGGGTGTGGCCTAATATGCAAAGGAGTTCCTGCTACAAAAAAAGCCCTGCGCTGGAATTGCACAACCAACCAAGGGGTAATGGCAGAAGGCTAGGTCAGATGCGAGCCCCAGATTGGCTTGTCACTCTCTCGTCTGCAAAGTGTGTGCAGGGTGAGGGGCGTGATGCAAAGAATACACCCCCCGTTTCCCCCACACACACACACACACACCGTTGATCCGTCTTAATTTAAATGTTCCTTTTCATTCAGTGGTAATCGCCATGGTGGCCCAGCTGGTGTAAAAAACAAACCCGAACCACAGTACACCTCTGCTGTTGTGTTCCTTCCCAGACGGTGCAGGAAGGTTCTGTTGTGTCTCGCTTAAGACCCTTCAAGGGGTATCCTACCGGGGGGGGGAGTGGCAGAAGAGAAAAAGGGGACACCAAAAGACCTTTGAGTACCCTGTTGGGAATACGCAGAGCAAAATCCCTCCAATTGTCCCGGAAAATGCCTTTTTTCTCGTCCGGCCGAGTCCTGACACGTTGGATTGAGTCATGGTTTTATTTTGGGCGTGCGAAGGGTTTCAGAGATGCCGTGAGTGAGAGAGAGAGAGAAACAGTGTCAAAGAGCCCAGCGCTTTGCTCTCCCGCGAGAAGGGTGCTGAGCTTTCTCGGGTTTTTGTTCTTTGAAGGGGAGCAGGAGGAGGAAATTGGGGTGGGAGGGAAGGAGGGAGAAAGGAAATTTTAATCGGAGGCAGGGAGGGACGGTTGTGTCAGCGAGAGCCGTCCCCGTTGATATTGGCGAAGCGAAGGAACAAGTGTGCGACACGATTGATTTTGACAGGCCCATGAGAAGTCGCTCCTGATGACGGCTTTTTGGATTTGATTGGTTTTGACAACCTGGAATCTGTCGCAGCCACCCCGAGCGAGACTCGTCAGATTCGGTATAATCTTGTCTCTTGACCCCGCCCCTCGCTTTGGCTGGGGTCGCCAGTCTCCATGTGCTGCCTGGAGATCTCCTGGGATTACAACTGATCCCCAAAAGACAGAGATCTGTTCCCATGGAGAAAATGGCTGCATTGGAAGGTGGACTGTATGGCAATGTACCAGGGCTTTTTTTGCAGCAGGAGCTCCTTTGCATATTAGGCTGCACCCCCCTTGATGTAGCCAATCCTCCCAAAGCTTAAAGGGCTCTTTGTACAGGGTCTCCTGTAAGCTCCAGGAGGATTAGCTACATCAGGGGTGTGTGGCCTAATATGTATAGGAGTTCCTGTTACGGAAAAAGCCCTTCATTATACACCAAACCCCACCTCCCCACAGAGAATATCTGTGGTAGCTGAGGCTTGCCCCCCTCCTCCCAATTAAAACTGGAAGCGTTCTTCTTTTGTACACTCAGAGAGGCTTATTCCTACAAGTTGTAAAGCAAGGCCATCTCACCCTTGTAGAAGTTCATGCCTATGCTTCTGCGTGAGTCACCGTTCTGGGCACACCCCCTCCGTGGCCAGGTCATTCTCCTGTCTCTCTGTGCCATGGTGATTGGGTCATTTAGACCAGGGGTCCCCAACCCCCAGGCCGTGGACCGGTATCGGTCCGTGGTCTGTTAGCAACTGGGCCGTGAATTATATAATTATTTTATTATATATTACAATGTAGTAATATTAATGAAGAAGATGACACTGGATTTATATCCTGCCCTCCACTCTGAATCTCAGAGCGGCTCACAATCTCCTTTATCTTCCTCCCCCACAACAGACATCCTGTGAGGTAGATGGGGCTGAGAGAGCTCTCCCAGAAGCTGCACTTTCAAGGACAAGAGCTTTGCGAGAGCTATGGCTGACCCAAGGCCATTCCAGCAGCTGCAAGTGGAGGAGTGGGGAATCAAACCTGGTTCTCCCAGAAAAGAGTCTGCACACTTAACCACCACACCAAAATAAAGTGCACAATTGTATCATCCTGAAACCACCACTCCCCCCCCCCCACATACCCTCCCACTGGCCCATGGAAAAATTGTCTTCCACAAAACTGGTCCCTGGTGCCAAAAAGGTTGGGGACCACTTATTTAGACAGTCCTAACGCAGCAGAATCAGCAGCCTCCAGATGCGGTGGAGGGAAAGGAGCCGTGCCCGGAACGTGGACTCGTGCAGATACACAGTGGGCAGCCTCATCCAAGGGCTCTGCCTCAGGAACGTCTGAGGATCCAATCACGCTGCCTGCTGAGAGGCGCCAAGCAGAGCTGCCCAGCTGGGCAAAGGGCGATGCAAAGGCGAGAGGGTTAGAGCAGTAAAATCACATAGACAGAGACCCTCCACGGAGCAGCATCCTCTGAGGGGGAGGGGGGTAGCTGCAGGGCTCACGGAAGCCTTTCATTTGTTCACTGATCGCAGCACGGGGCCAGTTCTCCTGCCGCGCATGAGAGTCCTCCTAGAAGAGCCCGGGAGTTCCTGCTCAGCAGGTATCTTCTCCTTCGGAGAGATTTGATGCCTCTGATGAGCAGAGGCACCAGGAAAACTGCAAAGGAGGGCGGGTTGGATGTCACCAGCCGTGCTCGCCTCGTGAACTTCACTCTGGCATTTGCCTGGGCCGCAAGGTCAGGAGCTCTGCCCTATGGATAGCCCTACAGGCCTGATCCGCCACGGCCATGCAGACATTTGCGCCGCAGACAGGAAGGCTTTAAAAACACTGCAGATTTTTGCTCTAAATCCAGCCGTTCCTTGCCAAAAAAAAAGATGATATTGGATTTATACCCCTCCCTAGGCTCTGAATCTCAGAGCGGCTTACAGTCTCCTTTGCCTTCCTCTCCCACAACAGATGCCTTGTGAGGTGGGTGGGGCTGAGAGAGCTCTCCCAGAAGCTGCCCTTTCAAGGACAGCTCTGCAAGAGCAATGGCTGGCCCAAGGCCGTTCCAGCAGCTGCAAGTGGAGGAGTGGGGAATCAAACCCGGTTCTCCCAGATAAGAGTCTGCGCACTTAACCACGACACCCAACTGGCTCTCTGGAAAGGAGCAATTTGCCTCTCGCCAGGTTTCTGACATGGTTGCCACCTCTGGGCAAGGTAATTCCTGGCCTTGGAGATCAGGATTGGAAAGGGAGATGAGGGTCCTTTGTAGGATCTAATACCATAGGTTCCACCCTCGAAGACAGCCATTTTCTCCAGGGAAGATCAGTTGTTATTCCGGGAGATCTTTAGGCCATGCATGGAGGTTGGCAACCATAGTTGCTGACCAGCAGATGCAAGCAAAAAAAAAGAAAGCATGCAAAAGAGAAGTTTCAGAGTCCCCATGAGCGAAACAAACGTGTTGTGGCTGAGAAACGTCTCGCCTCTCCATTGCCCCCAAACTCTTTCGAGAGCCAGTTTGGTGTAGTGGTTAAGTGCGTGGACTCTTATCTGAGAGAACCGGGTTTGATTCCGCACTCCTCCACTTGCAGCTGCTGGAATGGCCTTGTGTCAGCCATAGCTTTCATAGAAGCTGTCTTTGAAAGGGCAGCTGCTGTAAAAGCACTCTCAGCCCCACCTACCTCACAGGGTGTTTGTTGTGGGGAGGGAAGGTAGAGGATATGGTGACCGCTCTGAGATTCAGAGTATAGGGCGGGATATAAATCCAAAATCTTCTTCCTTCTTTGCTCTTCAAACAAAGACAGCTTCAAGAAGGGAATGGATAAGCATATGGGGCAGAGGTCCATCAGTGGCTATTAGCCACAGCTTATTGTTGGAACTCTCTGTCTGGGGCAGGGATGCTCTGTATTCTTGGTGCTTGGGGGAGGGCAGCAGTGGGAGGGCTTCTAGTGTCCTGGCCCCACTGGTGGACCTCCTGATGGCACTTGGGGTTTTTGGCCACTGTGTGTTGGTGTAATCCAACATGGCTTCTCTTATGTTCTTCTGGCTGCAGCCAGCTAACTGTGTTACTCTCCCTGCTTGCCATTTCTCGCCTGGGCCTATTCTGCCCAGTCCCCGCCACCCAGCACCCGCCCCGCCCCCTTCGCAGGCATTTCAGTCTCCAGGAATGCCGGAGTTCAAGGCACTCTTTAAACATCTCCCCTTGTTTACCCGACGTTGCCAGCGCTTTATTTGTCTCTCACCGGCATTCCGAAGTTCTATAGTGTACCGCTGGGCTGCCTCTCTTAGCTTGTTGGGGCATGTTAGAGAGAGAGAGAGTGTGTGTGTGTGTGTCTCTCGGTCTGCCAGCAGCCAACAGAAAACATGAAGAGTTCCCCCGTGGCACAATTCTCAAGCCACCAAAGAAACACCCTTGAGCAGTTGGTGATTTTTTATTTTAAAAAAATCCACATCCCGATGCTGATGTCTATAAACCAGGGGTGGCCGAACTTGCTTTAATATAAGAGGCACATAGAATAAACATCAGACGTTTGAGAGCCACAAGACATGAATGTCAAATGCAGGAAGGAAGGGGGAAGGAGGCAGCGGTGGGAAGAAAGCAACTTTAACTTTAAACGCATTCTTCAAGCAGCTGGCTGACTTGGCTTGGCGAAGTGATTTAAAGAGAGAAATGCCTTCTCCAAGCTGGATGACGGGGTGGTGGAGGCTTCGAAAGCCACGCAGTGTGTGTGAAAGAGCCACACGCGGCTCCTGAGCCGCAGTTTGGCCACCCCTGCTATAAACCTTTCTCTCACAAAGTCGCCTGGCTTTCAGGATGTGTCTGAAGAGGCTTTAGCCATCCGTGATACCCACAATGGAACCTCCGGGGGCAGAAACAGTCTACCCGGGAACATATAAAACAGCAACAAGAAGGCAGGCCTCAGTGCCCTGCTTCCCACACTGGGCTGGCCAGATCCTTGTTTCTGACCCAGCAAGGCTTCTCTCCAGAGGCCTCAGCTGTAATACCTCAAATTGGACATCCAGGGCCAGAGACTTGTGTACTTGTGAAGGTATCTGGGAGAACCGGGTTTGATTCCCCACCCCTCTGCTTTGCACCTGCTGGATTGGCCTTGGGTCAGCCAGAGCTCTCCTAGGAGCTGTCCTTGAAAGGGCAGCTGCTGTGAGAGCCCTCTCAGCCCCACCCACCTCACAGGGTGTCTGTTGTGGGGGAGGAAGGGAAAGGAGATTGTGAGCCGCTCTGAGACTCTACGGAGTGGAGGGCGGGATATAAATCCAATATCTTCATCTACCTCACAGGGTGTCTGTTGTGGGGGAGGAAGGTAAAGGAGATTGTGAGCCGCTCTGAGACTCTTTCGGAGTGGAGGGCGGAATATAAATCCAATATTTTCATCTACCTCACAGGGTGTCTGTTGTGGGGGAGGAAGGTAAAGGAAATTGCGAGCCGCTCTGAGACTCTACGGAGTGGAGGGCGGGATATAAATCCAATATCTTCATCTATCTCACAGGGTGTCTGTTGTGGGGGAGGAAGGTAAAGGAGATTGTGAGCCGCTCTGAGACTCTTCGGAGTGGAGGGCGGGATATAAATCCAATATCTTCTTATCTTTTTCGTATAAAACTGGAAGGCCTTGTGGTCCTGTTCAGAAGCTGATTGGAAAGAACATACTGGGCCAGCCGGACCCTTGGCTCTGGCCCAGCAAGGCTCTTCTTATGTCCTTAGGTGCCACTTGGGGAAAACAGGAAGGCTTCAACGTTGACCTCAGAGCAGGGCTTTTTATGCAGAAAAGGCCTAGCAGGAACTCATTTGCCTATTAGGCCACACCCCAGACATCACCATTGTTTCACACAGGGCATTTTTTGTGGAAAAAGCACAGAAGGGACTCATTTGCATATTAGGCCACACCCTTGACACCAAGCCAGCTGGAACTACATTGCTGTGCGTTCCTGCTCAAAAAAAAAGGCCCTGCCTCAGTTTATGGTTGCCACCTCTGGGCGGGGAATTACTTGGAGATGTTGTGGGTGGAGCCTGCAGCTGGGAGGGGTTTAGGGAGGGGAGGGAACTCAGTGGGGCTTAATGCCCTCGAGTCCACCTTCCAAAGCGGCCGTTTTCTCCAGGGGAACTGATCTCTGTTGTCTGGAGATCACTTGGAATCAAGTTGGAACCAGTGTCCCCTCTAAGCTGCAGTCCTGTGAGCAAAAATTTCACTTTGTGAGCGCCTGGCATTAAAGTTGTGAGCTCCTGCATCGATTAGTGTACTCTGGGGTCATCCTTCCTGAGCTAAGACAAAAACCTGTGAGCCGGAAGCTAAAAATCTGTGAGCTAGCTCACACTCACTCAGCTTACAGGGAACACTGGTTGGAATGGAAGAGCCAGAATACAAGGAGCCCAGTGCTTTTGGGGTTCCTCCACTGTGTGAAGCTAGATGGGGTGGTGGCCTGAGAGAAGGCCTTCTCGGTTGTGGCACCGAAACTTTGGAACTTCCTCTGCTGTGAGATTCATCCGTTTCCCTCTGTGACCAGCAGGTGAAGTCTTCTTTGTTTCGTTTGGTACACCCCCAGTAACTCTTATCGGCCCTCCTTCTGGGTGTGGTGTTGCATGTTCATATCTTGTGTGTGTGTTCAGCACTGTCGAGCCACAGCCGACTTAACGGCAACCCCAGTAAGGGTCTTTCAGGGCCAGTGAGAAGCAGAGGGGGTTGACCGTTGCCTTCCTCTGCAGAGTCTTCCTTGGTGGTCTCCCATCCAAGACTTATGGTGATCCCAGCAAGGGTCTTTCAGGGCAAGTGAGAAGCAGAGGTGGTTGGCCATTGCCTTCTTCTGTAGAGTCTTCCTTGGTGATCCCCCATCCAAGACTTATGATGATCCCAGCAAGTGGCTTTCAAGGCAAGTGAGAAGCAGAGGTGGTTGGCCGTGGCCTTCCTCTGCAGAGTCTTCCTTGGTGGTCCCCCATCCAAGACTTATGGTGATCCCAGCAAGGGTCTTTCAAGGCCAGTGAGAAGCAGAGGTGGTTGGCCGTGGCCTTCCTCTGCAGAGTCTTCCTTGGTGGTCCCCCATCCAAGACTTATGGTGATCCCAGCAAGGGTCTTTCAAGGCCAGTGAGAAGCAGAGGTGGTTGGCCGTGGCCTTCCTCTGCAGAGTCTTCCTTGGTGGTCCCCCATCCAAGACTTATGGTGATCCCAGCAAGGGTCTTTCAAGGCCAGTGAGAAGCAGAGGTGGTTGGCCGTGGCCTTCCTCTGCAGAGTCTTCCTTGGTGGTCCCCCATCCAAGACTTATGGTGATCCCAGCAAGGGTCTTTCAAGGCCAGTGAGAAGCAGAGGTGGTTGGCCGTGGCCTTCCTCTGCAGAGTCTTCCTTGGTGGTCCCCCATCCAAGACTTATGGTGATCCCAGCAAGGGTCTTTCAAGGCCAGTGAAAAGCAGAGGTGGTTGGCCGTGGCCTTCCTCTGCAGAGTCTTCCTTGGTGATCCCCCATCCAAGACTTATGGTGATCCCAGCAAGGGTCTTTCAAGGCCAGTGAGAAGGAGAGGGGGCTGGCTATTGCTTTCCTCTGCAGAGTCTTCCTTGGTGGTCCCCCATCCAAGACTTATGGTGATCCCAGCAAGGGTCTTTCAAGGCCAGTAAGAAGCAGAGGTGGTTGGCCATGGCCTTCCTCTGCAGAGTCTTACTTGGCGGTCCCCCATCCAAGTACCAACCCTGCTTAGCTTCCACGATCTGACGGGATTGTGCTGTACCATACAGCCTACCCACCTGTTTATATCTTAGGGATGGGAAATTCCTGGGGATTAGGGGGCGGGTGGGCGTTTGGGGAAGGAACAGAGCTCTGTGTAGATGCGATGCCGAGAGCAGTCCACTCTCTGAAGCGGCCATTTTCTCCAGTTTGGTGTCGTTTGCGCACTCTTATCCGGGAGGACCAGGCTTCATTCCCCACTCCTCCATATGCAACCGCTGGGGTGAGCTTAGGTTAGTCAGAACTCTGTCGGAGCTGTTCTGCCCAAGAGCCGTTTCTGTCTGAGCTCTCTCAGCCCCGCCTACCTCACAGGGTGTCTGTTGTGGGGAGGGGGAGGGAAAGGAGGATTTTAAGCCACTCTTAAGAGATAAGTTATCATCCCAAGAGAACCCCAGGCCCCACCTGGTGGTCACCAGCCTTATCAGCCCTGGGAAGGTTGCACTCCTTCCTTCTTTTCATTCTTTAATTCTCTCCACATGGAGATCGCTAATTAAGAAATCAACCTCTGCTCGGCTGCAGAAGTGCTGGCAGCCCCCACAGTTAGCGCTTTGGTGTGTGTCTTTGTGTGTGGTTTTCCCCTCCGGAGTCTGAGTGAGGCTTTTGGCCGCAGAAGGGAGAGAGACAGATTACAGAGGAGTCCGTGTCGGTGCCTGTGTCTTGATCCAAGCCAAATTAGGAAAGGAACTGGGATGTTTCAGGAGACGCTGTCTGGAGATGGCCCTGCTGTTGGCAGAGACCTTTGGGGTCAAGAGCAGGGGTGTCAAACATTCAGCCCAGGGGCCAAATCAGGCTTCCGGAGGGCTTTTATCAGGCCCCTGAGCAACTGACTGTCATCTTTTCCCACTCTCTTGCTTCCTTCTGCAAAACAGCTTGTTTTGCAAGGCTTGCTCAATCGCACAGGAGCTACAAAGCAAAGCCTCTATTTTCTCCATCGGCTGAGGCTCCTCCCTTGGAGAGGAAGGGAGGAGAGGGTGAGCTTGCTTTGCCAGGCTATCACAATCGCAGAATAGAGCTACTGAGCCAATCCTCTCTTCCTTCTATTGGCTGAGGCTCCTTCCCCTCATTGTCTCCTGGGGAAGGCAGGAAAGAGCCAGAGCCTCCTTTGCCCAGTTCCCTGGGTCCCATGGGAGAAATACAAAGAAAGCACCTTTAAGACCAATGAGCGCTAACATTTTATGCATGTTTTAAGTTTTTTAAAAAAAAAAAAAATGTTTGTGTTCGTGTCCTTTATAAAGTTTATACCTCTTCTGTCTAATCTTAAATAGGAAACCTCCGCTGTCTAATTTTAAATAGGAACACACATGGCCCAGCCCAACAAGGTCTCATTTATGTCAGGTCCAGCCCGCATAACAAATGAGTTTGACACCCCTGGTCTGGAGGTTGCTTGCCCAGGGGGCAAAATGCCAGGCGGGCTGTTGTAGCTGTGTCAGAATCCAGGCTGCTCAAGTGAAATGCCTCGTTTGCCTTGCCTGCTCAGTCAGGGCGACCTGTGCTCAGGGTGCCAACATCCAGTTGGGTCCTAGAGATCTTATGCTACCACGATGGCTCTCCAGCCGGTCAAGATCAGTTGGAATTCTGGGAGATCTCTGGGCCTCACCCGAAGCTTGGCAACCTTTGGTAAATTTGGGTGTATTTGGGGCTGCTGTGAAGGACGTTGGGCTTGTGTGGTGTCCCTGCATTTCTCTGGCTCTGGGCAGGGCGTCAGCTGTCACCTGGTCATAGGGATACCAGCCTCCAGGTGGACCTGGGGATCCCTGGAGTGACAGTTCATCTCTTGACTACCGAGATCAGTTCTCTGGGAGGAAATGGGTACTATTGAGGGTGTGGACTCTATGGCACTGTACCCCAGTGAGGTCCCTGCCCTCTACAGGGTCCATTCCCAAATCTCTAGGTCAGGGATGGCCAAACTGTAGCTCAGGAGACACATGTGACTCTTTTACACATATTGTATGACTCTTAAAGCCCTCACCACCCCATTGGCTAGTTTGGAAAAGGCATTTATCCCTTTAAATCACTTCTCCAACCCAAGCCAGCCAGAGGCTTGGAGAATGCATTTAAAGTTGCTTTCTTTCAACTTCTCCCTCCCCCATCTATATTCCTTCCTTCATCTGATGTCCATGTCTTGTGGCTCTCAAACATCTGACATTTATTCTATGCGGCTCTTACGTTAAGCAAGTTTGGCCACTCCTGCTTTAGGTGTTTCCCAGGCTAGATCTGACAACCCTGAATTTCCCCCCTCATCCCCTGCCAGTGGCCATGGGGGACCTGGCAAATCTAGAAACGTCATGTGGCTCCTAAAGAATATTGAGGCCTGTGGTTTGGGTAGAGCCCCATTGCACAAAGTGGTAAGCTGCAGTCCAAGCTCTGCTCACGACCTGAGTTTGATCCCAGCGGATGCTGGGTTCAGGTAGCCAGCTCAAGGTTGACTCAGCCTTCCATCCTTCCGAGGTCGGTAAAATGAGCACCCAGCTTGCCGGGAGTAAAGTGCAGATGACTGAGGAAGGCAATGGCAAACCACCCTGTAAAAAGTGTGCCAAGAAAACGTCATGATGTGACGTCACCCCACGGGTCAGTAGCAACTTGGTGCTTGCACAGGGGACTACCTTTTTTTGGTTATTGTTTGGGCGCCAGCTTTGGAAAACAGACCCGGTACCTTTTGATTCAGGAGGGCCTATGAAAAACCCTGGATCGATTTATACAAATTTTCTTTAAATAAAGCGGATTTCGTCAATTTCAAATTTTCTTTCCAAATTTTTTCCCATTCGGTAATTTATCGCTGGTATTATACTCCAGATAAACTCTCTAGAGCCTATCCAGAGGCTTCTAACAAATGTTGGAAGTGTAACAAAACAAAAGGCTCTTTAATCCACATGTGGTGGCTCTGTGATAGGGCAAAAGAATATTGGACTCAAGTATCCATATGGATACAAAAGCTATTCAAAAAACAAATCCCCCACCTACCCGGACTGTTTTTATTAAATGTCTGCAAAATTGATGTGTCTAAATCAGAAAAAAAAAATCTTGCTCCATATATTAATTATAGCTAGAATCCTATATGCCAGATATTGGAAGACACATAATATCCCAAAGAGAAATGAATTTATAGTTAAATTATTGGAGACAGTAGAAATGGACCTTTTAACCACGAGGTTGAGAGATGGTAATATAACGGAATGTAATGATACTCGGAAACCGGTGTATGATTGGGTGGAAAATTTAAGATTTGGATAGACAGAACAAGTAACAAATGTTATTAAGTTATCTACATGTTCCTTTAAATGTGGTGGTGGGTATGTTCAATTTTTGGTTATGTTATATGTGGTTTAGAATACAATAACATTTATTTATTTATAAACCCCCCCCCCCCCAAAACCCCCCCTGAACATATGAAGCTGCCTTCTACTGAATCAGACCCTCGGTCCATCAAAGTCAGTATTGTCTTCTCAGACTGGCAGCGGCTCTCCAGGGTCTCAAGCTGAGGTTTTTCACACCTATTTGCCTGGACCCTTTTTTGGAGATGCCAGGGATTGAACCTGGGACCTTCTGCTTCCCAAGCAGATGCTCTACCACTGAGCCACCGTCCCTCCTACATATGAAGCTGCCTTCTACTGAATCAGACCCTCGGTCCATCAAAGTCGGTATTGTCTCCTCAGACTGGCAGCGGCTCTCCAGGGTCTCAAGCTGAGGTTTTTCACACCTATTTGCCTGGACCCTTTTTTGGAGATGCCGGGGATTGAACCTGGGACCTTCTGCTTCCCAAGCAGATGCTCTACCACTGAGCCACCGTCCCTCCCCTGGATTGCTGTCGAAATGGGGGTAAGGAAAGCGATGCCAAGCAAATCAAGGGACGCGCAGCATGGCAGTGAAACGAAGTAGGTTTTCCTTAGCTGTTGAGGAATACACAGCTGCCCCTGGAGGTAGCGTATTTCTGTTCATTAGTGGCTTGTCGTAGTGTAACGTGCCTGATAGCAAAGGAACAGAGATGGCTCAGAATGCGGGGCTGGAGTCCACGCTGCGGTGCGTCCGGAGTGAAAGTTCACCGCTGCCGTTGGCGCTGCTCTAATGAGGCCACAGCCTCTTGCTCCCAGGAGAGCAGGCCGCATCCTGGCCTTGTGTTTTGGGAAGCTCGGAGTGCTCTAAAAGCGGCGTCTGTGCAGTTCTTAAGTCAGCCGCAGCAGCATTATCGCCTCCTGGCATCCAAACTGGTTTCTCGAGACAACCTGGAATGACTTTCTCACGAGGAGGCGCTAACTGACCCGCCTGGTAGAACTAGACGAGCAAGAAAAAACGGCTTGCCAGCCGGCGATGAACCACCCCCACCTTTATGGCGCAGCCAAATACAGGCCACCGATAGGGCTGCCTGGTCCCACTCAAGAAATATCTGGGGACTTTGGGGGTGGAGCTGGGAGCAAGGGTGTGACAAGCACAATTGAACTACAAAGGGAGTTTTGGCCATTACATTTAAAGGGACCACACACCTTTTAAATGTCCGCCCTCCATTTGGAAATAATGAAGGCTAGGGGCACCTTCTTTGGGAGCTCGTAGAATTGGATCCCCTGGTCCCCTTTGGCTCACACAGTTTTGTCTTAGCTGAAGAAAGATGGCCCCAGAGCAAAGTAATTTATGCAGCAGCCAAATTGCTCACTCACAACTTTAATGCCGGTAGTTCACAAAGTAGAATTTTTGTTCACAAGACTCCGCAGCTTAGAGCAGGGGTGTCAAACATGCAGCCTTGGGGCGAAATCAGGCCCCCAAAGGGCTCCTATCAGGCTCCAAGCAACTGGCTGTTGTTTGCTTCCTTCTCCCTCTCTCGCTTCCTTCTGCATCACAGCTTGTTTTGCCAGGCTTGCTCAATCGTTCAGGAACTACAGAGCAAAGCCTCTATTTTCTCCATTGGCTGAGTCACCTCCCTTGGATGGGGGGAAGGGATAACTTGCTTTGCCAGGCTCTCTCAATCCCACAGCAGAGCTACTGAGCCAAACCCTTCTTCCTTCTATTGGCTGAGGCTCCTCCCCCTCTGGGTCCCCTGGGGAAGGAAGGAAGGAAAAAGCCAGAGCTTCCTTTGCCCCTGATTTAGAGGGAGCTTGGCAAGTGCCAAGAAAGGTGTTGGCTGGTGCCCGTTGGCACCATGTTGGGGGGCCCCCCATGTATGCAGTCTTGAGCTCCTTTATTGAGACATTTAGTACTTAGATTCTGCCTTGTAGGAAGCTTGGGAGAAAAGCATATTTAGAGGGTGACTTCTAATAGGATAACAGTTTTGGGAAGAAGATCTAATCCAGGGGTGGCCAAACTTGCTTCATGTAAGAGCCACATAGAATAAATGTCAGATGTTTGAGAGCCACAAGGAAGGAAGGAAGGTGGGGAGGAAAGAGGGAGGAGAGGTGGAAAGAAAGCAACTTTAACTTTAAATGCCTTCTGCAAACTGGTCAACAAGGTGGTGGGGATTCCACGAGTCGCACAATATGGGTGAAAGAGCCAAATGTGGCTCTCGAGCCGCAGTCTGGCCACCCGTGTCCTGGTGGTAGGATGGAGGGATTAGACTCTCATCCCTCCATCCTAGCACCACGACACAGATCTAATTCCCCTCCCCCATAAAAACAGTTGAAGCTATAAAAGGCCCAATCTTCCACGTAAAGCATCAGCCGGGCCTGTGCCTGGGCTCTGTTCTGCGTTTTTTGTGTACAGTTTCTCCGGCAAAAAAAAAAGAAAGAAAGAAAAAGAAAAATTCTTTCTGCTGAGACAGAATTGTCTTGTAAACTGCAGGGTATGTCGGATCGGTACATTTGGTCTTTTTAATGTTCTGTCTCAGAGCCTCACAAGCGCCACCGAGAACAATCAGCCGAAACAAACTGCTTCCGAAGAGTCTGATGCGTTGGAAGGGGGTGGGGGGGTGGGGAGGTAAGAAATCCTTCGGGTCTTTTGAAAACTTCGCACAGGAGCCTTTGCCTGGAGCACAGACAGGAGCTTGCTTGTGGGTTCCCCAGAAGCGTTTGACTGCAAACAAGAGGCTGGGCCAAGAAAGACCTTTGGTCTGATCCAGGAGGGCTTCTTTTCTGTTTGCAACAATTGCAGCAAATATGCATGTGTGCTCACCATTCACCCTGCGGCTCTTGCGTGCCGAATTTCAGAATGCTGTTAGTAAACTTGAACTTTGTTTATAATGTTACACATTAAAAAATAAATTAGGTGGACAGGAATACCTCTGAGAAAGACATGTCCTCAGTTTACCCCAGACTTGCAGTCATAGAGCTATTAACGGACAGCATGTTACTGTTTTATTGGTTTCCCGCTCAAATGCTATCCAGACCAAAAGTTCGTTCAACTTGTTTTGGATTTTAGCTTTGTACCACTTTGCATTCTTAACCCCTGCCCACCAGCTATAAGCAGCTCTGCTCGCTGCGCCCCATTCCATTGTCTGATGAAGTATGCGTGCATGCAAAAGCTTCCATCCTGAATAAAACTTTGTTCGTTTTAAAGGTGCTGCTGGGCTCCTACTCTGTTCTATCAGCAAAACTAATCCAGCAGGAAAACCGGCCTTGTACCAGCCCAGTGGGGTGCGGTCAAAAGCACTGTTTCCCAAATGTCTTGCGGCTGAGGCGGGCTTTGGTTCTAAATTAAAATTGGAGGGTCTCTTCTTCACTTTTTTCTCCCAAAAGGTTTACTTTTAGTGTTTTATGCAGTGGTAAGAATGATCCACCCTCAGTGGAGCCCAGATCAGACAGTGAGTCACTCATGTCTTAAGTGGCAGCAGGTGTGCATAGAGCAGTGAGCCACAAGCAGAGATGCACCGGGCAGCCTCTTTAAGGGCAAGGTGGTGATGCTGCATTGGGAGTCGCGGAACAGAGCTGGTTGTGCTCAGTGTAGGACTGTATGACTCCTCTGCCCCAGCAGAGGTTATGGGCCCAGAGCAGGAAATCATGCAGAGTCACAGTGGGCTTCCTCTTCTGGCTGGCCAAGTGCTTTGGATCCACAGGACCCTGTCTTAATTAGTTAATTGACTTTAGGAGTTTCCAGTCCATTCTGACACTAATCCTGGCAACCAGGACAGCATGTAGAACCAATGGATGAAAACCAACGATAAAATTGGTTGGAAAATTGAACAGCATTTAGATATTGCGGGGCTCAGCCAAAGCTGTAAGGCCTGGTATAGAAACTAGACAGTCACAGTTGTTTTACTAGATACTGGATGATAGATACTGGGTGTTTTATTAGATACTGAGGGGTGACATGATAGAGGTTTACAAGATTATGCAGGGGATAGAGAAGGTAGAGAAAGAAATACTATTCTCCCTTTCTCACAATATGAGAACTCGTGGGCACTCCATGAAATTGCTGAGCAGTCGGGTTAGAACGGATAAAAGGAAGTCCTTCTTCACCCAAAGGGTGATTAACACATGGAATTCACTGCCACAGGTGGTGGCAGTGGCTGCAAGCATAGCCTGCTTCAAGAGGGGATTGGATAAATATATGGAGCAGAGGTCCATCAGTGGCTATTAGTCACAGCATTTTGTTGGAATTCTGTCTGAGGCAGTGATGCTCCGTATTCTTGGTGCTTGTGGGGGGCATCCATGGGAGGGCTTCTAGTGTCCTGGCCCCATCGATGGTCCTCCTGATGGCACCTGGTTTTTTTGGCCACCGTGTGACAGTGTTGGACTAGATGGGCCATTGGCCTTTTCCAACTTGGCTTCTCTTACATTCTTACAGTGCTTTAAAAAAAATGCATTTTATACTGAATCGATACTATTAGCTACCCAACGTTTGGGCAATAAGACAGACTTGGCACGGTACCTGCAGATAAGGTGAGGGAGAGATTCCAGACCTTTACGCCATAAAAGTTAAGGTATTTTGCTGCCCCAGGTAGATTGCAGTGTGCTGCCCATCACAGGTTGAAGCCGAACTCCCATGGTGTACCTGGTGTGGCTCTGGGAGGTGGGGGCACAAGGAAACCCTGCCTGTTTCCTCCTCCCACACTACTGACATCTAGAAGGAGGAGGCTTTTCAGGAGTGCTACCAATTCCTCCAGAGCACATCTTTCTCCTGGTTGTACAGACAGCATCGCTACAGGTATCCTTTCCAAAGTGAGCAGCTGGTTCGGTTGCCAAGGCGGTAAGTCAGCCATAAGTGCAGGATAACAGAGAGGGTGCAAGGCGACCTTGTGTAGGGAAGGAATGCGTAGGGTTGCCAGGCCTGTGTTGGAAAATACCTGGCAACTTTGGGGGTGGATCCAGGAGAGGGGCGGGGTTTGGGGAGGGGCCTCAGCACAGTGCAATGCCATAGAGTCCACCCTTCCAAGCAGCCATCTTCTGCCGGCTGGAGATCAGTTGTAAAAGCGAGAGATCCCCAGGCCACACCTAGAGCCTGGCAACCCTGGGACTGGGGAGCCACCGTTAAAAAGGCCACGCTGGCAGTGTCCCTCTTCCCGTCCCAGAAAGCCAGCTTGAACTCTCACTAGAAGCTACAGTGACTAAACTGAGGCTCTTGTACTTTGGTAGCATTAGAGAGCCAGTTTGGTGTAGTGGTTAAGTGTGTGGACTCTTATCTGGGAGAATCGGGTTTGATTCCCGGCTCCTCCGCTTGCAGCTGCTGGAATGGCCTGGGGTTAGCCATAGCTCTCGTAGGAGTTGTCCTTGAAAGGACAGCTACTGGGAGAGCTCTCTCAGCCCCACCAACCTCACATGGGGGAGGAAGATAACAGAGATTGTTGTGTGGGAGGAAGATAATGGAGGTTGTAAGCCGCTCTGAGACTCTGATTCAGAGAGAAGGGTGGGGTATAAATCTGCGGTCTTCTTCTTCTTATGAGAAGACCAGAGTTCCTGGAAAGACAATCATGCTAGGAAAAGGTAAAGGCAGCAAGAAAAGAGGAAGACCCAACAGGAGACGGATTGACTCAATCAAGGTTGGCCAGACCTGAGCGAGGCTGTTAACAAGAGGATTGTTTGGAGGATATTTATTCATACGGTTGCCATACGTTCGGAGCGACTTAACAGTACTTAGCATATGTATGAAAATCTGCTGAAAATCTGAGCTGGTGAAAATGGAAGGCCCTCCTTTAAGGCACCTTCCTTTGACATTTTCACCATGGACAGAAGCAGGGCTTCTTTTGAGCAGGAACACACAGGAACACAGTTCGGGCTGGCTGGACAGCATGGAGCATTTGCCTGATATGCAAATGCGTTCCTGCTGGGCTTTTTCTACAAAAAAGACCTGTGTGAAACAATGGCAATGTTGGGGATGTGGCCTAATATGCTAAAGAGTTCCTGCTGGGCTTTTTCCAGAAAAAAAAGCCCTGAACAGAAGTACTCCAAAGACTGCTCTTCAGGGCTCTTTTTTGTAGCAGGAACTCCTTTGCATGTTAGGCCACACCCCCTAATGTAGCCATTCCTCCAAGTGCTTACAGGGCTCTTTGTACAGGGCCTACTGTAAGCTCTGGGAGGATTGGCTGCATCAGGGGGTGTGGCCTAACATGCAAAGGAGTTCCTGCTATAACCCCCCCCCACGCTGCTCTTGTTTGCCATGGCTGTTTGGGAATGCGCCAGGGAGGGTTTGGTTCCGAAGAAGAAGCAATCCTGGTCCTTATCCAAATAGCCTCAATCGGAAGGTGTTTACACCACCTCAGCTAACACTGCACTCCTTCGCGCCTCGTCCCCCTCCCGCCCCCGGTATCTCCAGCTAGATTTATGCAAATGCCAGTCTCCGCAGCTCACAAACGTCCTCTCCTGAGGAGGTCTACAGCGTCTCTCCCCCCCCCCATTCATCTCGCCATACAAATGGGGGATAATGATCGTGCCCTCTCCGTCTTACCTCCCCAATATTCAGAAATTGCCGTAGCCACTTCAGATAGATATTTATAGATATGCATGCAAATGCAACGCTGTCTGCCAGCCGTGCGTGTTTCCAGTTGCTGCGTGCTACGCTTGAATAATAATGGGCCCCGGCTTCCTTTTTGCTTGTTTACCACTCCGGGGCCTGCAGGTTGAATGAGGAGCCAGAAGGACGGCTTTGGAAGGGCTCGATCCAGGCAGGCAGGATGTGTCCGTATGGAGTCTGTTTGCTAGCAGGGTGAGGAGGAGGCAGAGGCGTCCATTGCTGGGTTGGACAGACCGGAGGTCAAGCTTGATATACAGTGGGGAGCCTTGGCTTGGGCAGAGCATCTTTGACGAGCAGAAGGTCCCAAGTTCAATCCCCAGCGTCTCCAGTTAAAAAGGACCGGGCCGTGAGTGACATGAAAAAGACAGAGAAGCTGGACTCAGTTAGACTGAGGAGGCCTTTAGAACCGGGGTGGCCAAACTGTGGCTTGGGAGCTGCATGTGGCTCTTTCACATATATTGTGCACAGTGTTCCCTATAAGCTGGAGAGTCTCGTGAGCAAAAATTCTACTTTGTGAGCTCCTGGCATTAAAGTTCTGAGCTACTGCATAAATTAGTGCGCTCTGGGGTCATCCTTCCTGAGCTAAGACAAAAATCTGTGCGCTGGAAGCTAAAAATCTGTGAGCTAGCTTACATTAACTCTGAGCGAACACTGATTGTGTGGCTCTTAAAGCCCCCACCTCCCCATTGGCCGGCTTGGAGAAGGCATTTGTCTCTAAATCACTTCCTCGAGCCAAGCCAGCTGGCAGCTTAGAGAATGCATTTAAAGTTAAAGTTCCTTTCTTTCTACCTCTCTCCCCCCCCCATCCATTTGATTTCCTTCCTCCCCGCCTCTCTTCCTTCCTGTTTTGAGGCTCTCAGATATCTGACGTTCATGTATTGCAGCTCTTCCGGTGTTCATGTTGTGTGGCTCTTACATTAAGCAAGTTGGGCCACCCCTGCTTTAGAACAATGGATAAGGCAGCTTCAGACGCACGGTGGCTTCATGGAGAGTGTCTGTGGCCCTGTGGTAAAGAGCACACACTTCATGTAGTGGAAGGCCACAGACCACACGCAGGGGTCGCTTTGTAGAAAAAGAGGTGCCAGAGCTCATGAGCACAATTCATTTGCATATGCCACTCACACCCCTGACATCACCGGAAAGTGTACTCAAATATAGCAGCTCAGCATCTCCCTTAAAAGGCTTCTTTTATTAATCTCACTTGGACTAGCTTTCCACCGCTTAAAGGAGACCTTTTACAGCTTCCATTACAGCATTTCCATTTACAGCTTTCCATTATATTTTGGCCACTGTGTGACACAGAGTGTTGGACTGGAGGGGCCATTGGCCTGATCCAACATGGCTTCTCTTATGTTCTTATGTGACACAGAGTGTTGGACTGGATGGGCCACTGGCCTGATGCAACAGGGCTTCTCTTATGTTCTTATGTGACACAGAGTGTTGGACTGGATGGGCCATTGGCCTGATCCAACATGGCTTCTCTTATGTTCTTATGTGACACAGAGTGTTGGACTGGATGGGCCATTGGCCTGATCCAACATGGCTTCTCTTATGTTCTTATGTGACACAGAGTGTTGGACTGGATGGGCCATTGGCCTGATCCAACATGGCTTCTCTTATGTTCTTCTGTGACACAGAGTGTTGGACTGGATGGGCCATTGGCCTGATCCAACATGGCTTCTCTTATGTTCTTATGTGACACAGAGTGTTGGACTGGAGGGGCCATTGGCCTGATCCAACATGGCTTCTCTTATGTTCTTATGTGACACAGAGTGTTGGACTGGATGGGCCATTGGCCTGATCCAACATGGCTTCTATTATGTTCTTCTGTGACACAGAGTGTTGGACTGGATGGGCCATTGACCTGATCCAACATGGCTTCTCTTATGTTCTTATGTGACACAGAGTGTTGGACTGGAGGGGCCACTGGCCTGATCCAACATGGCTTCTCTTATGTTCTTATGTGACACAGAGTGTTGGACTGGATGGGCCATTGGCCTGATCCAACATGGCTTCTCTTATGTTCTTATGTGACACAGAGTGTTGGACTGGATGGGCCATTGGCCTGATCCAACATGGCTTCTCTTATGTTCTTATGTGACACAGAGTGTTGGACTGGAGGGGCCATTGGCCTGATCCAACATGGCTTTTCTTATGTTTTTATGTGACACAGAGTGTTGGACTGGATGGGCCATTGGCCTGATCCAACATGGCTTCTCTTATGTTCTTGGATTAGAATTGTCTTAATATAAACTTAGTTCCATCATCCTTTTTAAATTACCTTTTCCTATGTGACCACAGTGGCCCGATGCAAGATTTCCATCTGTCTGCTGAATATGTTTTGGTTCTTTTCCCATTTTTTGTAGGGGGAAACCTTAGAAAGTTTGTCAACTCTTAAGAGTTTGGCAAAATTCTCGCAGAGGGGTTTGAACAATGGAGCCCAAAGGCAAGTATATTGGGGAGCAGGAAGAAAGATCATGATAAAATTTGGAGGTTCCGGAGTGCCGCTTCTTAGAGCTCTCCCAAAATGAGGCCTGCTCACTTGCATGAAACTGCCTTATCCTGAAACATCAAGGACAGTATTGTGTACTGAGACTACCAGTGGCTGTCCAGGGTCTTTCCTATCACCTCTTGCCTGGTCCTTTTAGCTGGGGATGCCGGGGATCGAACCTGGGACCTTCTGCATGTCAAGCAGAGACTCTTCCACTGAGCCACATCTTTCCGATCGGAAGGCTTTTAGGAACTGGGAAAGACCTTTCTGAGCCCCTGGAGAGTCACTGCCTAGACTGCATGGAGTTTTTGAACCCAATTTGCCATGAATTGAGCGTGGGACCATTTCCTTTGCAATGCATGTGCCAGATTGGGGAGCCATCCCAGGCTTCTGTTGTTCAACCGGCGTGGAAGGTCAGTGGATCCCTACTTGTCTTGGCTCCTGCAAGGTCTCTCCTCGAGCTTAGATTGGCTTTCGCCTTGCTGATCGTTGGGTTGGGAACGGGAAAGAAGCCATCGTAATGTTCAGTGCGAGCCCTGAACTCTTAGCAGGCTGCGAGTGAGAGGGGAGGTGCCAGCCGCAAGATCTTCGAGACTGGGGCACGGACTGGGCAGCCCCAGTTTTGCTGTTCCACGTCAACCGTGGCAGTATCATCAATTGGGTGCAGAGGAGGCAACCCAAAACACCTTTGCCTCCTGGGCATTCTGAGAGCCAGTTTGGTGTGATGGTGAAGTGCGTGGCTCTTATCTGGGAGAAGTGGGTTTGATTCCCCACTCCTCTACTTGCAGCTGCTGGAATGGCCTTGGGTCAGCCATAGCTCTGGCAGAGGTTGTCCTTGAAAGGGCAGCTCCTGTAAGAGCTCTCTCAGCTCCACCCACCTCATAGGGTGTCTGTTGTGGGAGGGGGAGATATAGGAGATTGTGAGCCGCTCTGAGTGTCTGATTCAGAGAGAAGGGTGGGGTATAAATCTGCAGTCTTCTTCTCTTCTCCTTCACCTTTGCCTTCTTCTTCTCCTTCTCCTCCTCCTTCTTCTTCCCTGTGGTTTTGCCGTTTCCTTATCGTAAAGAATCTTTAAGTCCCAGTTGGGGTTTTCTTTGTGAAACAATGGTGCCATAGGGGGGTGTGGCCTAATACACAAATGAGTTCCTGCTGGGCTTTTTCTACAAAAAAGCCCCAGTCACGACCCTAATTCGGTGCAAATCAGCCCTCTGTTGAGCTGCTTTCTCCTTGCTGCCTTGAACCTCCACCTGGCCCTTTCCCCCCTCCAACCCCCAAAGGGCTATTTTAAGAGCTGGTGGCTCTGATGGCTCAGGCATAATTGTTCCCTAGAGGGAGTGAAAGCAAAGCTGGTCAGCTCAGATAAGGCCTCAGCGACTGCCCGGCTCCCAGCAGCTCTCTGGCTAAAAGGGCAATCTCTGAGCGCTTTGTCTTCTGTTTTCACAACTCAGCAGAGGAACCCACATGCAGGTTGCAGGCGACCAAGTCCTTAGGGTTGCCAGCCTTCAGGGGGGGAGCCTGGAGGTCTCCCAGAGTTACATCTGAGCTCCAGAGAAAGAGAGAGACGGTTTGGTGTAGTGGTTAAGTGGCCGGACTCTTATCTGGGAGAACCGGGTTTGATTCTCCACTCCTCCACTTGTAGCTGCTGGAATGGCCTCGGGTCAGCTATAGCTCCCGCAGGAGTTGTCCTTGAAAGGGCAGCTTCTGTCAGAGCTCTCTTAGCCCCACCCACCTCACAGGTTGTCTGTTGTGGGGGAAGGAGATAAAGGAGATTGTAAGACTCTGAGACTCTGATTCGGAGAGGAGGGCGAGGTATAAATCTCCAGTCTTCTTCTTCTTCAACCTGGATGAAGTGGCGGCTTTGGAGGGAGGACTCTATAAGATTGTACCCTGCTGTGAGCTCTGAGGGTTACCAGATCCTAGTTGAGAAATACCTGGAGATTTTGGGGGTGAAACTTGAGGAGGGCAGGGTGGTTTGGGGAGGGGCTTCAGTGGAGTATAATTCCATAGAAGCCACCTTCCAAAGTGGTCATGTTCCCAGGTGAACTGGTCTCTGTCACCCGAAGGTCAGATTTAATAGTAGGAGATTTCCAGCCACCATCTATGAGGGACCTCCCCTTCTCAAACTCCACTCTCCCTGCTCCCCCCCCCCCAAAAAAATCTCCAGGTCTTTCCCAACTGAGAGTTATTTAGGAACCCTGCCAAAGAGGGGTTTATGGTTGCCATGTAGGCCAGTAGGGTTGCCAAGTTGAATTAATAATAATAATAATAATAATAATAATAAATTTTTATTTATACCCCGCCCTCCTCGCCGAAGCAGGCTCAAGAAATATCTGGGGACTTTGGGGGTGGAGCCAGGAGACTTTGGGGGTGGGGCCGGGAGCAAGGCTGTGACAAGCATAATTGAACTCCAAAGGGAGTTCTGGCCATCACACTTAATGGGACCACACACCTTTTAAATGCCTTCGCTCCTTTGGAAATAATGAAGGATAGGGGCACCTTCTTTGGGAGCTCATAGAGTTGGACTCCCTGGTCCAATCCTTTTGAAACTTGGAGGGTGTTTTGAGGAGAGGCATCGGATGCCATGCGGCAAATTTGGTGCCTCTACCTCAAAAAACAGCCCCCCCAAGGTACCCGTGGATCAATTCTCCGTTATACCCAATGGGAATCGGTCTGAGCGACGGAAGCGCATATCGCCGTTTCACCTGAGGCTTTAACAAGCTGCACACAAAAAAATGATATAAGAGTATCACCAACAAGCTAAAAAAACACAATAAAAAGCCTCAGGTAAAACAGGGCTATATGCGCTTCCGTCGCTCAGTTGCTCTCTGCCGCTCGTGCGTAACAGCGGTGTACCACTTTTCGCTTATACATCTTCCCGGCTTTAAGAATTGCAAAGTTGCGCCGTGTCGCCTTAGCGGAATAACGCTGTGAATTCTTCTATGTACACCTTCCTGGCTGAAAGGATTATCATCTTCTTGGAAATGTACTTCACGGCTTTTCAAGGCTTTCCCCGGACGTCTGTCAACAAGAAAGGAACTCCTGATTGAAAGAGAAGACTTTGTCTTAGGGTGGGGGGGTGGGAAATCTCGTTCTTGTTCTTTGTCTATGGTTTTATAATGATGTATTACCAGTATTGTCTCTTTATTAAGTAACTTATTTATATAAAGCTTTCCATAGTAAGGTGGGTTGTTCGTGGATGCCTTTGGGCTTTGTTCCTGCCCCACCTGCGGATTGGCAGCCCTATAAGCCAGCAGTCTTCTCCCCGCGTTGCAGACGGGAGCGGCCAAGAGACTGTGGCTTGCAGCTCACAGGAGAGGCCAAATCTGAACTGGGGGGAGCTCCGGGTCCTTCTCTCTCTGCTTCCTGGCAGTCTAGCTGTGCTAGTGCAAGGTTTCAAGGTGTCCTTTCATTTTGGCCACCTTTGGGAAAGAAAAGCCACAAGCCCCTCTTTCCCCGCCTCTCCTCCTTTGACTCATGGCTTAGCTCAGCAGAACACCTGGCAGCTGCTGGCATCGTCTGACTGGGTTGCATTTTATCAGCCCCGTTCAGGTCGTCCTTCTGGGGGTGGGAAGGAGAGAAGCGCAAGATAAATTATGCAGCCCGGTCGTTTTGATGGGTTTGTCACAGGCAAATCTTCTTTTATTTATGAGGTGCCAAACCTTTCACTGGAGGAGAGGGGGGGGGGGTTTCTCTCTTCCTCCTCCTTTTTTTAATGGCATTGCTTCTTTTTTTTGGAGAGGGGGGAAATCAATTTTGTTTTTGTTTTCTAAAAGGAGACTATCTTGGCGTAAGATCTGGCTACAGGCGTCCATTAAAAAATATACTTAGATTCTAATCGTTGCAGTTAGGCAGAGGTTTTTCTTGTATATTTATTTTCCCTTCGGCGGGTGTACAATAAAATCCGCACTTGGGAAGGATGGCAAAGCAATTTGCTTCACGCCTGTTTCGAGACGGCCTCCTGAATTCCTGTTGTGAGAAAATAGGGGGCTACATAAGGACATAAGGAGAAGTCAAGCTGGATCAGGCCAATGGCCCATCCAGTCCAACGCTCTGGGTCACACAGTGGCCAAAAAAATCAGCGGCTGTGTTTTGCATCTCTTTATACCACTTGATCCGCTGCCCTGGGGATTGCGTTGAGCACTTCTTTGGCAGAGTCTGCTTTGAGGAGTTAAAAAGGTAAAGGTAGTCCCCTGTGCAAGCACCAGTCATTTCTGACTGTGGGGTGACGTTTCACAGCAGACTTTTTACGGGGTGGTTTGCCACTGCCTTCCCCAGTCATCTACACTTTCCCCCCCAGCAAGCTGGGTACTCCTTTTACTGATCTTGAAGGATGGAAGGCTGAGTCACCTTGAGCCAGCTACCTGACCATCTTCTGCCGGGATTGAACTCAGGTGTGAGCAGAGAGCTTCGACTGCAGTAGAAGAAAAAGATGATATTTGATTTATATCCTGCCCTCCACTCCGAAGAGTCTCAGAGCGGCTCACAATCTCCTTTACTTTTCTACCCCACAACAGACACCCTGTGAGGTGGGTGGGGCTGAGAGGGGCTCTTACAGCAGCTGCCCTTCCAAGGACAACCTCTGCCAGAGCTATGGCTAACCCAAGGCCATTCCAGCAGCTGCAAGTGGAGGAGTGGGGAATCAAACCTGTTCTCCCAGATAAGCGTCCACACAGTTACCACTACACCAAACTGGCTCTTTACCACTCTGCACCACGGGGCTCTTTTTTTAGGAGTTAGGGCAGAGTTAATCTGAACACTTTTCCATTTGGGAGGAGTGGATTTCCTTTGCACTGCTGAGGATTTTGGCAGGGCCGGATTAAACCCTGTGGAGGCTTCTAGGCAGTCAAAATCTTGAGGGCCCCCTTGCAAATTATCTCAGAGTTGGAGCGGCAGCCCCTCCGTCTGTGGCCCCTACTGCAGCCTGCAGGGACCTTCTCAAAAGCTCCTTGGACAAAGCTGCGGGGAGAAGCAGAGAGAGGCAAACTTGGCAACGACGCCAGCAGCAGCCACACCAGGCGAGTGGGCAAAGAGCGGCTCAGTTGCTGGCTGTGTGTGCAGGCTGGAATGGCTGCAAGCGGGGGGGGGGGGGGGGAACGGAGGGGGCAAAGCCAACCTGGGGCCCCTAAAGGCATGGGAACCCATAGGCCAGTGCCTACTTGGCCTAATTGTTAATCCGGCCCTGGATTTCAGCAGCGTGTGGTGTGTTATAACATTTTGACTTTTCCCCATAAGTAGTACTAGCGTTTTATGTATCCTGCTTTTTTCGTCGTTGCTGTTCCGACAAATTTGTAGGGTGGCAAGGAGGGAAAAATAACCCAAAACCATCAGGGTGCACATGTCTTCTCAAAGAGCAGAGTTCCCTGAATGTGGGCGTGTATGGCATGTGGTGGTCCAAAGTGCATTTTGGGTGCAGCGGGCAAGCAAACAGTTCCTTATTCAAATCTCCTTTGGAACACAGGCTTCTAGGCGGCACTCGCAATGGAAGCTTGTGACACTGGAACCATTGTTCGGACTGGGGCTGCCACTGCATGCCTTTTTGCAGGGGACAGTGTCCTGAGTGTGGGGATGTGTCACTTGGGGTGGTCCAAATATTATTTTGGGTACAGCCTGTCCCAGTGTCTTATCTGTTTGAATTTCCTAGGGGCACCTTGTTTTGGAGCAGCTGGCGCGAGAACCGCTCAGTGGACCATGAGGCAGCACATGTCATCTCGAAGGGCAAGAGTCCCTGAATGTGGCGGTGTATGGCATATGGTGGTCCAAAGTGCATTTTGGGGTGCAGGGGGCACCAATCAAAATAGTTCCTTCTTCAAATCTCCTTTAAATGCAGGCTTCTAGGTGGCACCCCAATTGGAAGCTTGTGGTGCCAGAACCAGTGTTCGGATCGGGCACCTCTGCGTGTCATCTTGAAGAGGACAGTGCCCTAAGTGTGGGGATGGGGTGGTCCAAGTATTGTTTTGGGGTACAGCCTGTCCCCAGTGTCTGTCTGTTCGAGTGTCCTGGGGCACCTTGTTTTGGAGCAGCTGGCACGAGAACCGCTAGTGGACCATGAGGGCAGCACATGTCTTCCGGAAGGGCAGAGTTTCCTGAAGAAGGGGGTGTATGATATATGGGAGTCCAGACCTTAATTTTGGGTTCAGAGCTTTCAGACTCTCTTCGGTGTTTTTGGTTGAATTCACGAATAAGGAGTGAATAAGGATATGCGAATAAGGAACCGACTTCAGTCTCCTGTGCAAAAGCACTCAAGGGAATGTCTTTATTTTGCTCGATTTATGACTCGCCCTCCCCTTCTGTTGCCAGGCTCGGGGCAAATGACAGCATCTTTAGAATAACGAATCGTAAATTAACTATTCCAAACAGCTCTTGAAAATACTAGTCCCAATGAGCAGATGGCACATAACAACGCAAAGAACCTAATCAAGGGGAAATTTGATGGCATCGGAACAGGCAAGAGAGAGAAGGGCCCAATTGGGTGGCACTTTTCAGTCTCATCTGCCAGAAAGCTTCAGCCGTGGGCCTGGCGGAACGACTCTGTTTTGTAGGCCCTGCTGGACTGTAACTAGAGTTGCCAGATCTGTGTTGGAAAATACCTGGAGACTTTGGGGGTGGAGCCTGGAGAGGGCGGGGCTTAGGGAGGGGAGGGGCCTCACCAGGGCACAGTGCCCTAGAGTCCTCCCTCCAAAGCAGCCGTTTTCTCCAGGGGAGCTGATCTCTGCCAGCTGGAGATCAGTTGTCAAAGCAGGAGATCTCCAGGCCCCACCTGGAGGCTGGCAACCCTAACTGTAACAGGCCTCATAGGGCCCGGATCTCAGTTGAAGTTAGTGGAATGCTTCTCGGTTCAGGAATCGCCAATAGATCTTTATCAAGTGAGCGTAATACTCTTGTGTGTGTGGTGGTGTTGGGGGGGGCGGTGTTTTACTAGGAATAGCAGTCCTAAAGGTATGTTGGTCCCAGACTTCGTCCTTTAAAAGTTAAAACTAATACCTTGAAGCTTACCCGGTATTCAGTCTGGAGCCAGTTCAGCTGGTGGAGCACTGGTTGGGTGTTGTTCTCTAGCTGGAGTTCCAGTAAGAACTCACGTTGCTGCATTCTGGACCAGCTGAAGTTTCCGGGTCAGTCTCAGGGGCCCCGTGGCATAGAGTGGTAAAGCAGCAGTACTGTGGTCTGAACTCTCTGCTCATGACCTGAGTTCAATTCCGGCGGAAGCTGGATTCAGGTAGCCAACCCAAGGTTGACTCAGCCTTCCATCCTTCCGAGATCGGTCAAATGAGTACCCAGCTTGCTGGGGGGAAAGCGTAGATGACTGGGGAAGGCAATGGCAAACCACCCCGTAAAAAGTCTGCTGTGAAAACGTGAAAGCAACATCACCCCAGAGTCAGAAACGACTGGTGCTTGCACAGGGGACCTTTCCTTTCCTCAGGGGGTAGCCTTGCATACAGCAAGTGACAGTAGTCCAGTCTGGGAGTAACCATTGCATGGATCACTGTGGCCAAGTCGGGGTGAGATTGGGAGTCGGGTTGCCAAGTCCCTCCGCCGCTGCGGCGGGGGACTGTTCTCTCTCGTGCACAGCATGATGACATCATCCAGAAGTGATATTGTCGTGTCAGGGATGCTCTAGGACTTACGATAAAACACTATGGCACCATAGAGTCTTTACCGTGAGTCCTAGAGCATCCCCAGCACAACATCCCCGGCGTGATAACATCACTTCTGGGTGATGTCATTGCGACGAGGACAGCGTGTGGCGACGGGGCTCTTTGGGGGTGAGGATCCCCCAGCAGCCTGCTCCCTGCTGGGGGGCGGGGTTGGGGCCCTCCAGACAGGGGGAATCCCCCACTCCCGGCGGGAACTTGGCCACCCTAGAAGGGAGCCGGTTGCGTAGCCTGGCACAGATGTAAAAACACCAGTCTGGCAACATTTGTGATCTGGGCCTGCAGATTTCTGGGGTGGAGCCTGAGGAGGGCCGGGTTTGGGGAGGAACTTCCGTGAGGTATAATGCCACAGAGCCCACCTTCCAGAGCGGCCATTTTCTCCAGGTGAAGTAATGTCTGTCACCGAGTGATCAGTTGTAAAAGCGGGAGATTTCCTGCCACTACCTGGAGACTGGCATCCCTACCAGCGGATCATGATGTAGAGATGGAAAGTGGAAATGGAAAGTGGGATGGAAAGTGAGGTGTAACTGAAGACAAATAGCATTCGTTTCATCAGAATCTCCCAACAGAGCGGTTCCTCAGTGGAACAGGCTACCTCGGGAGGTGGTGGCCTTACCTCGGGAGGTGGTGGCCTCTCCTTGGGAGGTTTTTAAGCCGAGGTTAGATGTCCGTCTGACAGCAATGCCAATCCTGTTAACTCTGGCAGATCCTGAGGGGGAGGGCAGGAAGGGTTGGACCACCGCTTGGTTCTCGTGGCTCTTTCTTACACGCCCAGGGAAATGCTGATCGTCACTTTGGGGGTATGGAAGCAATTTTCTCGACAATCCATGGAAAGATGTCCACCTTAGCAAAGAAGTTGCCTGTACAAAAAGTGTCGTCAGGTTGATTGCGGTACAGTTTCTCAACCCAGTTGCTCGCTCAAGGGGCGGCTTAGAGGAAAATCTCTAATTCTTGGGCAGCAGAGGGTGTTTTTTTTGGGGGGGGGGGGAAGAGTAGGTGGTTGCCGCCTGCTAGAGTTGCCAACTTCCAGGTTGGGGCTGGAGAGCTCCAGGAGTTACAACTGATTTGGAGGCTTCAGAAATTGCTTATTTATTTATTATTTATTGAGAAGATTTCTTTCACGTCTCTGGGAGAAAATGGCTGCTTTGGAAGGTGGATTGGACAGCGTTATACCCTGCCAGGTCCCTCCCCTTCCTAAACTCCACCTGCAAATCTCCAGATATTTCTGAACTCAAGAGCTAACGCCAACACCTGTTGGGTTTGGAGGCATCATATAAGAACTCGAAGCTGCCTTCTGCTGAATTGGACCATTGGCCCATCAGAGCCAGTATTATCTCCTCAGACAGGCAGCAGGCTCTCCAGGGTCTCAGGCTGAGGTCTTTCCCATCACCTACTGCCTGGTCCTTTCAACTGGAGATGCCGGGGATTGAACCGGGGGCCTTCGGCATGCCTAGTGGAGGCTCTGCCACTGAGCCACAGCCAAGGGACCTGCCGAGACCCATTTTTCACCCCCACCCCCACCCCCCGCCCCGTTCTGCATTGGTGTGAAATTAGTTTGTTAATGTACTTTGTTAGTCAAGGAAGTCAGATGTTCACAGGGGAGAACAGAATGTTTCAAGGAACATGGGACGGCTGCCAAAAATCACAGCTCTGTTTTGAGTTCCCTCCGACAATGTCTGGTCTCTTTATCTCTTGCTCACACGCACCCTTGCTTTTCTTCTACCCCTCTGCCAAGAGCGGGGGTGGAGGCGTGATTCTCCATCCTCGCTTTCTTCTCATACCAGCCCTGTCCGATAGGTTCGGCCGCAAGACTGGCCCTGCGGGCACCTGGCGAGTTTCGATGACAGAACAGGGATTAGAATCTGGGACTTCCGGATCCTAATTCAATACTACAACCGCTACCCTACTCTAGCTCCTATGGTGTTATCAACTCACTCCCCCTCTTGCCACATCCCAATATAATTTAGTGAAAAGAAGAAGAAGAAGACTGCAGATTTATACCCTGCCCTTCTCTCTGAATCAGAGACTCAGAGCGGCTTACAATTTCCTATATCTTCTCCCCCCACAACAGGCCCCCCTGTGAGGTGGGCGGGGCTGAGAGGGCTCTTACAGCAGCTGCCCTTTCAAGGACAACCTCTGTGAGAGCGATGGCTGACCCAAGGCCATTTCAGCAGCCGTAAGTGGAGAAGTGAGGAATCAAACCCGGTTCTCCCAGATAAGAGTCCCTGCACTTAACCAAACTTAACCAAACAAAGTTTCCCCATCAGTCAAAGATATGAAACAGTGATGTGGAAATGGTATAATCCAGGGGTGGCCAACGGTAGCTCTCCAGATGTTTTTGCCTACAACTCCCATCAGCCCCAGTCAGCATGGCCAATGGCTGGGGGTGATGGGAGTTGGAGGCGACAAACATCTGGAAAGCTACCGGTGGCCACCCCTGGTATAATCTAATCAGGGCTTTTTTTGTAGCAGGAACTCCTTTGCATATGAGGCCCCACCCCCTTGATGTAACCCATCCTCCAAAAGCTTACAGGGCCTACTGTAATTACTGTAGGGTGTAAATATTGTAATTATTATTATTTTAAATTTTACAAACAACGTTATTAAGAACATTCAAAAGAATACAGAGATAAATGTGAGTCACCAAATAAACTAATACAGCGACGAAAAATGTGAGATAAAATACAGTATCAATATATCCATGATCTGGCTTAAGAGGCTGAGAGCGCTCATTCATAACTGCATAATGCATAGTAAACCTAAAACATACACAGTAGCACCAAGGATACTATTTAAATTGAAAATCCAGATAAGGTAAGAAGCGGAAAAGCTGAATGAATGAATTAATGAATGAATGAATGAATGACCAGATAATAAAATAAATACGAAGACATAACAAAATTATAGAAGAGCGATTTATAAAATAGAAAACTACACCCTCAAAACCGTATAGAAAGAATACTTAACCAGTAATTATTGTATTTATTGGAGGGTATGATGTTTCTCATCTTCTCTGCCATTGTGCTTTTCTCCCCACCCAACCCCTCAGTCTTAATTTCAGGGCTCGTGATCCATAAGGGTAGCCCCAAATGTTTGGCCCCCCCATAGGAATGCCAGCCTCCAGTTGGGACCCGGGGATCCCCTGGAATTACAGCTCATCTCCAGACCACAGAGATCAGTTCCCCTGGAGAAAATGGAGACTTTGGAGGGTGGACTCTATGGCACTCTGTACCCCACTGAAGTTCCTGTCCTTTCTAGGCTCCACCCCCAAATCTCCAGAAACTAACCCCCCCCCCCAGCAGCCAGGGGAGACCTGGCAACCCTGCCTCCCAAATGATGCAGAAACACTGCCACAGCTCAGTGGGGAGAGTATCTATCCACTTGGCATGCAGAAAGTCCCAGGTTCAATCCCCATAGCCTCCAATATGGATCAACTTGGAAGTGATGGGAAAGACCTCAGCCTGAGACCCTGGAGAGCCGCTGCCAGTCTGAGAAGACAGTCCCGACTTGGATGGAGAAGGAGGAGGAGGAGGAGAAGAAGAAATTGGATTTATATCCCACCCTCCACTCTGTGTCAGAGTGGCTCACAATCTCTTTTCCCTTCCTCCCCCACGACAGACCCCCTGTGAGGTGGGTGGGACTGAGAGAGCTCTCATAGCAGCTGCTTTTTCAAGGACAACTCCTGCAAAAGCAATGGCTGACCCAAGGCCATTCCAGCAGCTGCCAGTGGAGGAGTGGGGGATCAAACCCGGTTTTGCCAGATAAGAGAGCTATGGCTGACCCAAGGCCATTCCAGCAGGTACAAGTGGAGGAGCGGGGGATCAAACCCGGTTCTCCCAGATAAGAGAGCTATGGCTGACCCAAGACCATTCCAGCAGCTGCAAGTGGAGGAGTGGGGGATCAAACCCAGTTCTCCCAGATAAGAGAGCTATGGCTGACCCAAGGCCATTCCAGCAGCTGCCAGTGGAGGAGTGGGGGATCAAACCCGGTTCTCCCAGATAAGAGAGCTATGGCTGACCCAAGGCCATTCCAGCAGCTGCCAGTGGAGGAGTGGGGGATCAAACCCGGTTCTCCCAGATAAGAGAGCTACGGCTGACCAAAGGCCATTCCAGCAGCTGCAAGTGGAGGAGTGGGGGATCAAACCCGGTTCTCCCAGATAAGAGAGCTATGGCTGACCCAAGGCCATTCCAGCAGCTGCCAGTGGAGGAGTGGGGGATCAAACCCGGTTCTCCCAGATAAGAGAGCTATGGCTGACCCAAGGCCATTCCAGCAGCTGCCAGTGGAGGAGTGGGGGATCAAACCCGGTTCTCCCAGATAAGAGAGCTATGGCTGACCCAAGGCCATTCCAGCAGCTGCCAGTGGAGGAGTGGGGGATCAAACCCGGTTCTCCCAGATAAGAGAGCTATGGCTGACCCAAGGCCATTCCAGCAGCTGCCAGTGGAGAAGTGAGGAATCAAACCTGGTTCTCCCAGATAAGAGTCCCCGCACTTAACCAAACAAAGTTTCCCTATCAGTCAAAGATATGAAACAGTGATGTGGAAACGGTATAATCCAGGGGTGGCCAACGGTAGCTCTCCAGATGTTTTTGCCTACAACTCCCATCAGCCCCAGCCAGCATGGCCAATGGCTGGGGGTGAAGGGAGTTGGAGGCGAAAAACATCTGGAAAGCTACCGGTGGCCACCCCTGGTATAATCTAATCAGGGCTTTTTTTGTAGCAGGAACTTCTTTGCATATGAGGCCCCACCCCCTTGATGTAACCCATCCTCCAAAAGCTTACAGGGCCTACTGTAATTACTGTAGGGTGTAAATATTGTAATTATTATCATTTTAAATTTTACAAACAACGTTATTAAGAACATTCAAAAGAATACAGAGATAAATGTGAGTCACCAAATAAACTAATACAGCGACGAAAAATGTGAGATAAAATACAGTATCAATATATCCATGATCTGGCTTAAGAGGCTGAGAGCGCTCATTCATAACTGCATAATGCGTAGTAAACCTAAAACATACACAGTAGCACCAAGGATACTATTTAAATTGAAAATCCAGATAAGGTAAGAAGCGGAAAAGCTGAATGAATGAATGAATGAATGAATGAATGAATGAATGAATGAATGAATGAATGAATGAGTGACCAGATAATAAAATAAATACGAAGACATAACAAAATTATAGAAGAGCGATTTATAAAATAGAAAACTACACCCTCAAAACCGTATAGAAAGAATACTTAACCAGTAATTATTGTATTTATTGGAGGGTATGATGTTTCTCATCTTCTCTGCCATTGTGCTTTTCTCCCCACCCAACCCCTCAGTCTTAATTTCAGGGCTCGTGATCCATAAGGGTAGCCCCAAATGTTTGGCCCCCCCATAGGAATGCAGCCTCCAGTTGGGACCCGTGGATCCGCTGGAATTACAGCTCATCTCCAGACCACAGAGATCAGTTCCCCTGGAGAAAATGGAGGCTTTGGAGGGTGGACTCTATGGCACTCTGTACCCCACTGAAGTTCCTGTCCTTTCTAGGCTCCACCCCCAAATCTCCAGAAACTAACCCCCCCCCCAGCAGCCAGGGGAGACCTGGCAACCCTGCCTCCCAAATGATGCAGAAACACTGCCACAGCTCAGTGGGGAGAGTATCTATCCACTTGGCATGCAGAAGGTCCCAGGTTCAATCCCCATAGCCTCCAATATGGATCAACTTGGAAGTGATGGGAAAGACCTCAGCCTGAGACCCTGGAGAGCCGCTGCCAGTCTGAGAAGACAGTCCCGACTTGGATGGAGAAGGAGGAGGAGGAGGAGAAGAAGAAATTGGATTTATATCCCACCCTCCACTCTGTGTCAGAGTGGCTCACAATCTCTTTTCCCTTCCTCCCCCACGACAGACCCCCTGTGAGGTGGGTGGGACTGAGAGAGCTCTCATAGCAGCTGCTTTTTCAAGGACAACTCCTGCAAAAGCAATGGCTGACCCAAGGCCATTCCAGAAGCTGCCAGTGGAGGAGTGGGGGATCAAACCCGGTTTTGCCAGATAAGAGAGCTCTGGCTGACCCAAGGCCATTCCAGCAGGTGCAAGTGGAGGAGTGGGGGATCAAACCTGGTTTTCCCAGATAAGAGAGCTATGGCTGACCCAAGGCCATTCCAGCAGGTGCAAGTGGAGGAGCGGGGGATCAAACCTGGTTTTCCCAGGTAAGAGAGCTCTGGCTGACCCAAGGCCATTCCAGCAGGTGCAAGTGGAGGAGTGGGGGATCAAACCTGGTTTTCCCAGATAAGAGAGCTATGGCTGACCCAAGGCCATTCCAGCAGGTACAAGTGGAGGAGCGGGGGATCAAACCTGGTTTTCCCAGGTAAGAGAGCTCTGGCTGACCCAAGGCCATTCCAGAAGGTGCAAGTGGAGAAGTGGGGGATCAAACCAAGTTCTCCCAGATAAGAGAGCTATGGCTGACCCAAGGCCATTCCAGCAGCTGCCAGTGGAGGAGTGGGGTATCAAACCCGGTTCTTCCAGATAAGAGTCCGCACACTTCATCACTACACCAAACTGGCTCTCCAAACCGGCTCCGGTTCAGTAGAAGGCACCTTCCTGCGTTTGTGTGTTCAGTCTCCATTTCAGCCCTCTAAGGACAGGACTGGCTAAGCAGGCTGGTAGCAAGTTGTTGATGTTTGCTTCCCCGGTCTTTCCCCCTCTGCCGATCACATGCTTTTTCTTGGGCGCCTGCCGGACGTTGAGTCACTCTAAGAATAGAGGTCCCTTCGGAACTCATTAATATTTCTGGGTTTGAACGTACCGTATGCAAGCAGGTGTTTTTTTTTTTAAAGGCTCACACAGACACCCCATATAACCTACACTGTGTTGCATTCCCAAACCCCTTTCTTTAGAGCAGAGGTCGGCCTCTGTGGGTTGTGGGCTCAAACCCCCTTGAAGGATAGCTGATCTTCCCAACCACAAAACTTGGGGGGCGGGGAGAAGAGTGGGGGTGGTTAAGAGTGGCAGCTACAGCAATGGGACTTCCCCAGGGTCTACTTTAGGGTGTGAAAATTTGCACCTGAAGCCCATCCAATCTTGCCTTACCAAAGCCGACTGCTGGCAGCAATGCTTTCAAACCAAGTGTTCTGGGCCAGGGCCTGAGAAATTAATTCTGGGGCAAGTCGTTTGAGCTGCCTGAGCTTAGGGAGCTCTGTAGTGAATTTTGATGTAGAGGTTCTGGGTTCAGATCCTCACTTAAGAGCTTCAGAAGAGCCCTGCTGGATCAGAGCAGTGGTCCATCTAGCCCAGCACCCTGTCTCATACAGCGGCCAACCGCTTCCTCTGGAGGACCAACAACTGGGCAGAGAGGCCGAAGCCTTTGCTTGATGTGGCCTCCTGGCTTTGGGATTCAGAGGTTGACTGCCTGTGAATGTGGAGGTTCTCCTCAGCCATGGCCAGTAGCTATTGATAAACTTCTCAGGGGTGCCGAACTCATTTGTTATGACGGCCGGATCAGACATAAATGAGACCTTGCTGGGCTGAGCCATGTCAGGCTGGGCCATGTGTGTACCTATTTAAGAGAGGCTTTGCTCTGTAGCTCTGCTGTGCGATTGAGCAAGCCTGGCAAAGCAAGCTGTGATGCAGAAGGAAGCAAGAGAGAGGGAGAAGGAAACAGATGACAGCCGGTCGCTCAAGGGTCTGATAGGAACCCTCTGGGGGCCTGATTCGGCCCTTGGGCTGCATGTTTGACACCCCTGCTCTATCAAATCCTGTTTTAAAGCTCTGGCCAGAATAGGGTTGCCAATCCCCAGGTGGAGACAGGGGATCCCCCAGTTTGGAGGCCCTCCCCTCACTTCAGGGTCATCAGAAAGCCACTCCATTATTCCCTATGGAGACCGATTCCCGTACGGCAGGGGTGGCCAACGGTAGCTCTCCAGATGTTTTTTGCCTACAACTTCCATCAGTCCCAGCCAGCATGTACAGTATAATGGTGAATTGATCTGCAGGTCTCTGGGACTCTTGAGGGCCTGTTTTTTGAGGCAGAGGCACCAAGTTTGCCACATAGCGTCGAGTGCCTCTCTTCAAAACACCCTCCAAATTTCAAAAAGATGAGACCAGAGAGTCCACTTCTGTGAGCCCCAAAAGAAGGCATCCCTATCCTTATTTCTAACGGAGGGAAGGCATTGAAAAGGTGTGCAGTCCCTTTAAATGTGGTAGCAAATATGACTGGTCACCTGCAGTGTTCAATTGGAGTTCAGTTATGCTTGTCACACCCTTGCTCCCGGCTCCACCTCCAACGTCTCCTGGCTCCACCCCCAAATTCCCCAGATATTTCTTGAATTGGACTTGGATGAAGCAAAAGGTTTGGCAGGCCTTCATATGGACCATATTCTTTTATACCAAGTCAGCAGAACCTGGTTCTGCCCAGCCCAGTAGTGTCCATTCAGAGGGGCAGCCAAAATATGAGGCAGAGGCAGGGTTGCCAACCTGGCTGGGTTACAACTAACAGAGATAAGTTCACCTAGAGAAAGATGGCTGCTTTGGAAGGTGGGGCTTTATGGCATTATGCCCCGCCCGCTGAGGCCCCTCCCCCTCCCCAAACCCCACCCTCCTCAGACTCCATTTCCTAAAGCCCCAGGTATTTCCCAACCCAGAGCTGGCAATCCTAGGCAGAGGTATTTTGTAGCCCAGTATCTTGAGATCTTGTCCAGAGGAGACACCAGGACTGTGATCTCACACACACACATGGGTAGGGAATGTTGGCTCTCCAGTTGTTTTTTGCCTACGACTCCCATCAACCCCAGCCATTGGCCATGCTGGCTGGGGGTGATGGGAGTTGTAGGCCAAAAACATCTGGAGAGCCAGCGTTTCCTACCCCTGCACTAGATAAAGCACTTTCAATCTACTTTTGGTGCACTTTCCAACTGGATTTTTACTGTGTGAACTGGCAAGATCCAGTTGGAAAATGCATTGAAAGTGGATCAAAAGTGCATTACTTAGTGTCTGTGATCTCAGCCCAGGAGTCTTCTGCTCTCAAGGCTTACTGTCGTATGCTCCTTCCTTCCTGGTCGCCTGGCAGAAATTCTCCCTCGCCACAGGTGACCAGCGGCTCCCCCCTGGCCGAGCCTCTATTACATCCGCCCCTTGCTGCCAAACTGTGAAGAAAATGGGGACACTCAGACAATGCCTTGGGCTCTGGAGTAGCTGGATAAAAAAGAAAAATGCCTTCTCTCCCCCCCCGCCCCAACCCCAAGTTGCTTTGATTTTTTTCCAAGAGGATGCTCTAAAAGACTGCAGACGATAACAATGCAGAAAGCGTGAACCCTCTTTAACACGTTCTGCTGATTAAATTGCTCCCGGGAAGGAGGGGCGCAATAAAAAATTGTGGCGCGTACCAAGCGCTATCAAAACCGGTGTTTAATAACCAACTGCCTGGAGCGTGTATGAATAAGAGGTCCTGTTTAACTTTTGATGAGGTTTCCTTAATGCACCTAATATATATGCAACAGAGGTCCCTTGAACACCATGCGTGCGCTCTCTTGTACTGAGCCCAGCCTTTGATTCGACAAGTCTTGGGTCCTCAGACTGGCAGAGGTTTCCACCTCCAAACCTGGGCTGCCCTTCATACAAAGCCGGTCTGTAGGCCCTGAGCTACGGTCATCGTGTCTCTCTCATTTCTACCACTCATATGCCCTCATCCTGGGCTTTTTTTTTTTGTAGAAAAAAGCCCAGCAGGAACTCATTTGCAAATTAGGCCACACCCCCTGACAGCGCCATTGTTTAACGTGGGGCTTTTTTAAGAGAAAAGGCCCAGCAGGAATTCATTTGCATATTAGGCCACACATCCCGACAGCACCATTGTTTCATGCAGGGCTTTTTTTTAAGGAAAAGCCCAGCAGGAACTCATTTGCATATTAGGCCACACACCCCTGACAGCACCATTGTTCCACACAGGGGTTTTTTGTATAAAAAGCCCAGCAGGAGCTCATTTGCATATTAGGCCACACCCCCTGACAGCACCATTGTTCCACACAGGGGTTTTTTGTATAAAAAGCCCAGCAGGAGCTCATTTGCATATTAGGCCACACCCCCTGACAGCACCATTGTTCGATGCGGGGCTTTTAATGGATAAAAGGCCCAGCAGAAGCTCATTTGCATATTGTTTCACGCGGGTGGTTTATTTTTAAAAGCCCAGCAGGACTCATTTGCATATTAGGCCACACACCCCAACAGCACCATTTTCCACAGAGGACTTTTTTGTAGAAAAAGCCCAGCAGGAATTCATTTGCATATCAGACCACACCCCCTGACAGCACCATTGTTTCACATAGGACTTTTTGGTAGGAAAAACCCAGCTGAAACATATTTGCGTATTAGGCCACACCCCGTGGTGACAAGCCAGCCAGAACTGTGTTCCTGCTCAAAAAAAAAGCCCTGCCCTCATCCCACTAAGCTGCCCTAAGCCTGCTTTGGTGGGGAGGGCGGGATGTAAACCGAATAAATGAATAAATAAGAGGCTGAAGGCAGCAGACGTGGCTGGGATGATCTCACTGTCTTTCTTACGACGGCCCTGCAAGGTAGTCTAGGCTGAGAACCAAATTATGGGGTTGCTAGGTGAGGCCAACAAGCGGGGGGGGGGGGGGGAAAGCTTTCTAGGAGGCTCTGGGAGAGGGAACTCCAAAATGAGTTCCTGAGAGCTGCGCTTACATTTAAAGGGACTGTGTTCCTTTTAAATGTTTTCTTTCTGTTGGAAATAATGGAGGGTGGGAGCACCTTTGGGGGCTCATAGAATTGGACCTCCTGGGCCAATCTTTTTGAAACTTGAGTTTTTTTGAAGAGAGGCACCAGCAGCTATGCTGAAAATTTGGCATGTCTATCTTGAAAAACAGCCCCTCACCGAGCCCCAGATTCCCATGGGTTGATTATTATACCCTATGAGGTCTAGTCTCCACAGAGTATAATGGAGTGCCCAGCAGCTATCTCTCCCCCCCCCCTCCCACTGACTTTCTGATAGCTCTGAAGTGGGTGGAAGGGCTTCAGACCAGGGAATCCCCTGCCTCAAATTGGGGATTGGCAACCCTGCCCTGCCTGTGGTAACAAATCCGTCAGGGCCCGCACCTCCACCGGGAGCTGATTCCACCAGGTTGGGGCCAGGGCCAAGCCGGACGTCCTTGGGGCCAGAGATGACCAAAAGGTGTTGGTTGGCCAATCGCAACACTCTTCGGGGCTCATATGTGGAGAGGCGGTCCCACAAGTATGTCGGTCCCAGGCCGCGTAAGGGTTTGAATGTCAATACTAAAACCCTGAAACGGATTCGGTAGTCAACCGGTAACCCGTGCAGTGCGTACAGCATCGGTCAGCTGCTTGCCCGTACAGGCAATCCAGTTAAGAAGAAGAAGATATTGGATTTATATCCCGCCCTCCACTCCGAAGAGTCTCAGAGCGGCTCACAATCTCCTTTACCTTCCCCCCGCCCCCACAACAGACACCCTGTGAGGTAGATGAAGATATTGGATTTATATCCCGCCCTCCACTCCGAAGAGTCTCAGAGCGGCTCACAATCTCCTTTACCTTCCTCCTCCACAACAGACACCCTGTGAGGTGGGTGGGGCTGAGAGGGCTCTCACAGCAGCTGCCCTTTCAAGGACAACTCCTAGGAGAGCTATGGCTGACCCAAGGCCATGCTAGCAGGTGCAAGTGGAGGAGTGGGGAATCAAATCCGGTTCTCCCAGATAAGAGTCCGCACACTTACCCACTACTCCAAACTGGCTCTCTAAGAGCCGCGCTGCCGCGTTTTGCACCAGTTGAAGTTTCCGGATCAGCCTCAAGGGCAAGCCTGCGTAGAGTGAGTTACAGTAGTCCATGACCATTCCATGGATTGCTGTAGCTAGGTCCTGGGATTTCAGATAGGGCATCAGCTGTTTGGGCTGCTGCAGATGGTGAAAGGCAGATCGCGCAACTGTTGTGACCTGGGCCTCCATAGAAAGGGAGGCATCCAGTGTCACCCCCAGACTCCTCACTTTCTGAGCTGGCACCAAAGGGACGCCATCTAGGGTGGGTAGTCGGATGCCCGATCCTGGTCCCCCCCCCCCCCGACCCAGGTACAGGACCTCCGTCTTGATTGGATTTAGCTTCAGCCAGCTTGACTGCAACCAACCTGCCACGGCTTCTAATGCCCTGGTTAGATGGTCTGAAGCGGTGTCCGAATGGCTGCCCATCGGCAGATAGAGCTGGGTGTCATCTGCATATTGGTGACAGCCCAGCCCAAAACCTCAGGCAATCTGGGCAAGGGGGCGCATGTAGATGTTAAACATCACTGGTGAGAGAATAGCTCCCTGCAGCACACCAGATTCAAGTGGGTGCCGCCAAGAGGTCTGCTCACCAATCGCCACCCTTTGTCCCCCGACCATGGAGAAAGGAGGAAAGCCACCCCTTGAACACCGACGTCGGCAAGGCGGTGGGGTCATAAGATCATAATCGACCGTGTTGAACGCTGCTGAGAGATCTAAAAGCAATAGCAGCGCTGACCCGCCTCGATCCAGATGCCTTCTAAGGTCATCTGTGAGGGCGACCAGAGCAGTCTCCGTCCCATGACCAAGGCGGACTGGAAGGGATCGAGGGCAGAAGTATCTTCCAGGAAGCCTTGAAACTGCTCTGCCACCGCTTTCTCAGTTACCTTACCCAGGAACGGTAAGTTCGAAACTGGGCTGTAAGATGGCTTTTTCAAAAGCGGACGGACCACTGCCTCTTTATGTTTAGCCGGAAAAGTCCCTGTTTCCGAGGAAAGGTTAATAATATCAACACCGGTTTTGCAACCGCAGAAGTCTTATCGCACATTGTTCTGGTCGGCTTGGTGGCTGCCTTTCATCCCAAGAATTCCCCATGCTGAGACAAATCGGTGACGCTTGCAGAATCGTTGCACGGATTTCCCTGTGGGTTCTGGGTTCCTTGCTGTTTATTTTTGAGCTGCGGTCCTGCCCTTGTGCCGCCCTCTTATTTTTATTTTTTTTTTAAATCTGATTTTGGTTCAAACTGTCTGCAGTCTGCCGCCCTTCTCAGTGTGCATCTCTCTTTCAGGTCCCTGTTGGCACACAGGGGCGTAAACGCATCGGTTCAGTCGGGTGTCTGCATCAGAGCCGCTCTGGGTTCCTGGAGGGATGTACTCACATGCTGGGCTGGGCTGGGAACATGCAAAGACGCAGCCAGAGACACACTGAGAGAGAAATGAATGGGCTAACTGTCTTAAACTTCTCCAGCATCAGTCCCGAAATCAATTTCACTCAGTTGAGAGAAACGGGGCGGTTGGGGAAAGAGACTCAGGCCGGCCAGAAGCGAGCCACAGAGCAGTAACCGAATGGGGTAAAGCCGTTTGTCCCCTAGCCTACCCAATTAAATTCTGCTCCTGCAGCTTGGGTACCAACCACCTAAGGTACTGGTGGAAAATAATGATTTGCTCCAGCAGTGACATTTTGAAAAATAGCCACGGCTGCTGTACTTTGTGTTCTAGCGCGATTTTTGCCGCCTCTCAAAGACCAGCTGGGAGTAGCTGTCTTGCTTCATAGCCCGGGGGCTGGAATCGGTATTTCAGATCGCGGCAGAGCTGAGAGCTCTTTCTCTGCTGGCTGCGTGGAGGTAGCAGCTGACTGGCACTGTCTGGCTGCGTCTTTTCAGTGCATGGCGGCTTGCGGTGATCTGCTTGGAGGGGTTGCCTTTGGGGGGGGGGCGATCTCGCTGTGCAGCAGGATTGAGTGGTATAGCCCTTGCTGGACTCTACCACTCCAGAGTACAAGAGGTGGGGTGCGTGTTGGAAGTTGCTCCCGTATCAAAGCAATTCCCTGCCCCTGGAAAGTTAGCTCATCAAGGTGAATGTGAGGAAGTGTCTTTCTCCCTGACACTCTGTGTGTGGAGGGATTTTATTTTGCAGGGGGTGGGTGAATGATCCTCCTGTTGGTACAGCCAGTTTGGTGTAGTGATTAAGTGCTCAGGCTCTTATCTGGAAGAACCGGGCTTGATTCCCCACTCCTCCGCTTGCACCTGCTGGAATGGCCTTGGGTCAGCCATAGCTCTCACAAGAGTTGTCCTTGAAAGGGCAGCTGCTGTGAGAGCCCTCTCAGACCTACCCACCTCACAGGGTGTCTGTTGTCAGGGGGCGGGGGAAGGTAAAGGAGACTGCAACCGCTCTGAGATTCAGAGTATAGGGTGGGATATAAATCCAATCATAGCCATCCTCACAATCAAGCTTATTCACAGCAGAAGCCAGCAAAAACAATGCAGATAAAACCAATGCTAGTTACAGTAACCCATATAAATTGTGCTAAGAAAACAGAGGTAAAATTGCTACAATCATTTGTAAAACATACATACAGTTTTTAGTGGGATTAAACATTTTTTTAAAAAAAACTACCGACTAAGAAAGAGAGAAAGAAAATGCCTAGCTATTACCCTTCAGAGCGATGAGTGACTTTCTAGTTCTAGTGGCAAGCCAGCCAAATTTAGCTAATTGGAGTATAACCCTAGGGTTCCTGTCATTCAGAAGATTTCTTCAGCTGTTGCATTGTTAGATTAAGAGCGGTAGGCAAGATTGCAGGAAAAGGAAGGATTTCACGGTGAATGTTGTACACCTTGCAGTCATACAGGAGGGCGTGCACTAAATCCAATGTCTTCAGTATCTGTTTCTTCAGGGAAGGCCTTATGTGGATGACGTCTGAACAGGCAGCGATTCAGGGGGACATCAACCTTTCAGGTTTGCAAATTGCTCCATTAAAATAGGCAGCTGCAATGGATAAGGGAAATTCTATACTGGGAGGTGTTAGGAAAGGGATTGATTCTAGCTTAGACGGCTTTAAAAGGAGGGATTAGACCAGGGGTGGCCAAACTGTGGCTCGGGAGCCACATGTGGCTCTTTCACACATATTGTGTGGCTCTTGAAACCTCCACCACCCTGTCAGCTTGCTTGGAGAAGGTATTTGTCTTTTTAAATCCCTTCTCCAAGCCAAGCCAGCCGTGGCTTGTAGACTGCATCTAAAGTTAAAGTTGCCTTCTTTCCACCTCTCCCTCCCCATCTATTTGCCCTCCTTCCTTTCCTTCTCTCCCTCCTGTCTTGCGGCTCTCAAACACCTGATGTGCTGGTCTTGTGGCTCTGAATCCGCTGACATTTATTCTGTGTGGCTCTTACAGTAAGCAAGTTTGGCCGCTCCTGGATTGGATGAATCTAAGGTTGTTAGCTATAGTGACTAGGTCAGGGGTGTCAAACTCATTTGTTGTGAGGGCCGGCTCTGACATAAATGAGACCTTGTTGGGCCGGGCCATGTGTATACCTATTTAAGATTAGGTAGCAGAGATATAAACTTTATAAAGGACACAGACAAACGCAATTAAAGATTTTTTTTAAAAAAAACCCTTAAAATAAAACATGCTTAAAACATTAGCATTTGTTGGTCTTAAAGGTGCTTTCTTTGTATCTCTCCCGTGGGCTCCAGGGAACTGGGCAAAGGAAGCTCTGGTTCTTTCTTTCCTTCCCCAGAGGGCCAGGAGGAGGAGGAGCCTCAGCCAGTAGAAGGAAGTCTTGGCTCAGTAGCTCTGCTGTGCGATTGAGAGAGCCTGGCAAAGCAAGGTCTGCCTCCCCCCTTCCTCCCCAAGGGAGGATCCTCGGCCAATGGAGAAAATAGAGACTTTGCTCTGTAGCTCCTGTGCAACTGAGCAAGCCTTGCAAAGCAAGCTGTTATGCAGAAGGAAGCAAGAGAGTGGGAGAAGATGACAGCCAGTTACTCGGGGGCCTGATAGGAGCCCCTCTGAGGGCCTGATTCGGCCCCCGTGCTGCATGTTTGACACCCTTGGACTAGGTGGAACCTCCCTGTTCAGAGGCATTATACCTCTGGATGCCAATTGTTGGGAGGGGTGCAGTATCCAGGGGGAGGGAGACTTTGGCTCTGGGCCACCTTCTTGTAGACTTTTGGGGGGTATCTGCTTAGCCCCTGTAGGAAACAGGATTCTGGACTAGATGAGGTTTTTGGCCTGATCCCAAAGGGATGTGAGCAGAGCTGGGATGCAGAGTTTCCCCATTCTTGCTCCTTCCTTGCTGGTAGGAACTAAGAAAAGGTGGAGCTGCCAAATTCAGCAGGTTGAAGGTCTTGCTGGGTTGGGGGAGTAAATAAGAAGGCTGGAGCCCCTGAAATTTTTTTTTTTGCTTGGGTTGACCAATCAAGAAGCTTCCTGCTTGCCTGTCTTTCACAGAGAGCTAATATTGCTCACACTCAGAGGTGGAATTCTAGCAGGAGCTCCTTTGCATATTAGGCCACACACCCCTGATGTAGCCAGTCCTCCAAGAGCTCGCAAGGCTCTTTTCTGTAAGCTCTTGGAGGATTGGCTACATCAGGGAGGTGTGGCCTAATATGCAAAGGAGCTTCTGCTAGAATTCAACCCCAGCTCATATTTGTTCTCCCTTCTCTGCCGGTTGAAGGTGCTGTGCTTTCACAGGCCCTGGTGACAATAGACTAGCCCACAACCCCTAAGGTTGCTGGTTCAAGCCCCGGAGTCCCCAACACTTATTGATTGATTGACTGATTCCTTGTCCTTATATATACCCTGCCTTTCACCCCCAGTGGGAACCCAAAGGGGCTTTTATCATTCTCCCCTCCTCTGTCTGGGAAGCAGACGATGTTGAGAGTATGTGACTGGCCCGAGGTCACCCAGCGAGCTTCCATAGCACGAGTTGGGATTTGAACCTGGATTTCCCAGGTCCTCGTCCGAGCCTTTAGCCACTACACCAAGTGGGCTCTTAGAACCCAACGATGTACAAATTGGGCGGTAGCACAGTCCTCTGTTGATTTTCCCCCTTTTTGCGAATGTGTTTGTGATTGGGCTTCGCTGTGGACGACTCACTTCTTCTCTTGTGGTTTGTGTGGCTTTTCCCCCCAGTGGAAGAATTGAGGAAATTGTTAACTCAAGGGAGAGGGTGATTTCGAAACCGAGAAACCACATACGCAGGGCTTTTATTAGGTTTTAGATTGATGGCGTCCCTCGAAGACCAAAATTGATTTTGATGGAGGGGAAATAAAAATGTGTTTGTTTCCTGGAGGGGAAACGGCAGCAATCCCCAATCTGTGGGCACCTTCATCGGTTGCAAGAGAGTCGTTCGTGTTTTGTAAGACGTTTGATTGATGCGGTAAAACCAACCGGGATCAATGGTTTGGTTTCATAGAGGAGGTTGCCTACTGCGTCTCTGCATGATTTAGAGCAGGGGTGTCAAACTCGTTTTGTTATGAGGGCGGAATTTGACATAAATGAGACCTTGAGGGGCCAGGCCATGTGTGTACCTATTTAAGATTAAGTAGCAGAGATATGCATTTTATAAAGAACACAGACAAACACAACTATTTATTTTTAAAAAACTTAAAACATGCTTAAAACGTTATCACTCATTGGTCTTAAAGGTGCTTTCTTTGTATTTCTCCTAGGGGATCCATGGAACTGGGCAAAGGAAGCTCTAGCTCTTTCTTTCCTTCCTCAGGGACGGGTGGGGGGGGGAAGCCTCAGTCAATAGAAGGAAGAGAGGTTTGGTTCAGTAGCTCTGCTGTGTGATTGAGAGAGCCTGGTGAAACAAACTATTCTTCCCCCCTTCCTCCCCAAGGGAGGAGCCTCAGCCAATGGAGAAAATAGAGGATTTGCTCTGTAGCTTCTGTGCAACTGAGCAAGCCTGGCAAAGCAAGCTGTTATGCAGAAGGACGTAAGAGAGAGGGAGAAGGAAGCAGATGACAGCCAGTTGCTCAGGGGCCTGATAGGAGCCCTCCGAGGGCCTGATTCAACCCCCAAACTGGATGTTTGACACCCCTGATTTAGGCCTTGTTTAGGTTCCAGTCGGTCTGTATGCAGATGGCTCTGTTGTGTCTCTGGCTAATTCAGTCAGATCAGATACAGAGGTGCCTGCCTGCAGAGGAGGCTGCCTGCATGGTCTCTGCATGAGTCTGTGCTCTAGTTTTGCTTCCTTGCACTTGGGAGGCACTGTCTGACCAGCAACAAGTGAGGAAATATATCGGTGGGCTCCCTTTGTATTTGCGGTGTCAGAAGGGGAGAATGTCTCCTTTATTAGGAAAAGGAATTTTCTTTGAATATCAGCAGTTGGGGGCGGTAATGGAGGAATACTGCCTGAAAGACAGACTAATTTATCTCATCATGGTCTTATACACAAACCCAGACCAGTTGGGGCAGTATCATTTGGCTAAACTAAACTCAGGACTAAGGAAATCTATTATTAGAATCCTCTGAATTTTTCTTAAAGTTTAAAATCCGGTGTAGGACACAGGAAATAAGGCTGTACTATTAACAATATGGTTCAGAAGGAAGCTTAGGATCAAGAATTAGGGACTGTGGACTGTGCCACTGTCTACAGTTCATATTCTCTATTGCTGTAAATAAGTTCCTTGCGGCTTCTTTTGTAGCAGGAACTCCTTTGCATATTAGGCCACACACCCCTGATGTAGCCAGTCCTCCTGGAGCTTATAGTAAGCCCTGTAAGAAAAACGCTGTAAGCTCTTGGAGGATTGGCTAGATGGGGGGGCATGGTCTAATATGCAAAGGAGTTTCTGCTACAAAAAACCCCCAAATTTGCTTTTTTCAAAAGGTGCCTTGTTAATACTTTTTCCATGCTTCACCTCTGGCTGATTTCCAGATTTCTGCAAATCAAATCCTGTGGCATTCTCTATCAGAATTCCCGTTCCGTTGATTGCATTGATTTATTCTACATAGGCCGCCTTGAATCCTAAAAGTGGATGATGACAGAAATAAATAAAATTGGACCGGGGTGCGGGTCTCTGGGAAGAGACCCAGAACAGCGTAGTGATTAAGAGCGTCGGACTAGTATCTGGGAAACCGGGATTTGAATTCCCACTCATGCCATGGAAGCTGGCTGGGTCATAGACTTTCAGCCTAGCCTACCTCACAGGGTTGTTGTGAGGATAAAATGGAGAGGAGAAGGATGTAATCTGCTTTGGGGTCCCCGTTGGGTGGAAAAGCGGGGTGGAAATGAATTAAATAAAGAGGATGGATTCAGGAGGGCAGCCGTGTTGGTTTGAAGCAGCAGAACAAAGTTTTCGAGTCCAGGGGGCAAGAGGAAGAGGAAGAAGAGGAGGAGGAGATGGAGGGGGATGATGGTTGATGATGATGATATTGGATTTATATCCCGCTCTATACTCTGAACCTCAGAGTCTCCGAGCGGTCACAATCTCCTCTACTTTCCTCCCCTACAACAGACACCCTGTGAGGTGGGTGGGGCTGAGAGAGCTCTGACAGCAGCTGCCCTTTCAAGGACAACCTCTGCCAGAGCTATGGCTGACCCAAGGCCATTCCAGCAGGTGCAAGTGGAGGAGTGGGGAATCTGCACACTTAACCACTACACCAAACTGGCCAACAACGTTTTATTCAGGGTATAAAAATTGTATGCGTATGAAAGCTTCTACCTTGGAGAAAACTTTATGGGTCTGAAAGGGGCTACTGCACTCAAACCTAGTTCTAAATAAAAACAAGGTGCTTATTTTCTTCTGTTCCCTTTTCCTGATGCATATTTCCCAGAAGTGCTGATTATCCTGCCATGGGGGAGGGGAAGTTCCTGCCCATAAGTTTTCCCTTGGGGGGCAATAAAGAGGGAGCCTAAGCTCCCTGCTCTTAGGGCCAGGCCTCCGATCTGAGCTTCCACATTCTCTCTCTTAAGGGTGGCATCTTTCCCCTCCCCTTCCAAGCTCTCTCTCTCTCTCTTGCTAAAGCACACATCCCTTTTGCTTTTTCCTACTTAATTAAACTCTCTCAACCTCTGTTGTAGCATTTATGCGAAACCTGTGCCCTGAAACGTAGGCGTGGGCTTTTGCGGCGATGACAGAAACGTTCTTTTGCAATAGGGGGGGGGGGGTAAAAAGAGAAGAAGAATTAGCTTGGCGTTGCATCCAGATGAACCCTGCGTCGCTTAAATTGACTCCGCGCTGCTACCGGGAGCAATTAGCAGTTGCCTTGAAGCTGTGCGTTCGAGACAAGTCCCCAGTGACGCAGCCTCTGGATCTGCCGGAGTGTTCCAGATGTCGTCTTTCACCCGAAGGCAAAAGGCGGCGTTTCTACAGCTATTTGCTGTAGGCGGCGGGGAATTGCCGCTTCTTAAACAAGCAGGGATTTTTGAGTTGAAAGGGGTATGACGTTTTCTGCCTTTCTTGCCGATCACTTTGAAGAGCCGGCGGGGCGTCGTGTTTGGGTTTGGACCGGGAAGGCCTGAGTTTCAAACCCCACTGTGCCATGAAGAACAGTGCTTCCTGGGAATGATAAGAGGGGGCACATTTGAAGGCGCACCTCCCGCTTCATGGGCCACTCATGAGTTAAAGCCTGGTTTTTGCTCTCTGCAGCATCACCACTGCTGATGGCCAGAAGGCAGTATTGCAGCTTTCAAGCCAGTAGGAGAGCCAGTTTGGTGTAGTGGTGAAGTGTGCGGACTCTTATCTGGGAGAACCGGGTTTGATTCCCCACTCCTCCACTTGCACCAGCTGGAATGGCTTTGGGTCAGCCATAGCTCTGGCAGGGGTTGTCCTTGAAAGGGCAGCTGCTATGAGAGCTCTCTCCAGCCCCACCCACCTCACAGGGTGACTGTTGTGGGGGAGGAAGGGAAAGGAGACTGTGAGCCGCTCTGAGACTCTTCGGAGTGGAGGGCGGGATATAAATCCAATATCTTCATCTACCTCACAGGGTGTCTGTTGAAGGGGGGGAGGTAAAGGAGATTGTGAGCCGTTCTGAGACTCCTCGGAGTGGAGGGCAGGATATAAATCCAATATCTTCATCTACCTCACAGGGTGTCTGTTGTGGGGGAAGAAGGTAAAGGAGATTGTGAGCCGCTCTGGGACTCTTCGGAGTGGAGGGCGGGATATAAATCCAATATCTTCATCTACCTCACAGGGTGTCTGTTGTGGGGGAGGAAGGGAAAGGAGATTGTGAGCTGCTCTGAGACTCTTCGGAGTGGAGGGCGGGATATAAATCCAATATCTTCATCTACCTCACAGGGTGTCTGTTGTGGGGGAGGAAGGTAAAGGAGATTGTGAGCCACTCTGAGACTCTTCGGAGTGGAGGGCGAGATATAAATCCAATATCTTCATCTTCTTCTTCCTTCTGACCTGGTGTAGGCTGAGCTGCTCACAGATATTCTTAAATGGCGAATCCAGCTGATAACAAATAGTCTTAAATGACAAATCAAACACAATTCTGTATCGGGAATGGATACCAGGGAACAGGGACTGCCCTTGATATGAAGATACAGCTGTCTTGCTGTGGTGTACATCAGGGGTGGCCAACGGTAGCTCTCCAGATGTTTTTTGCCTACAGCTCCCATCAGCCCCAGCCATCGGCCATGCTGGCTGGGGCTGATGGGAGTTGTAGGCAAAAAAACCATCTGGAGAGCTACCGTTGGCCACCCCTGGTTTACATTATATAGGCTGGAGTGGAGTGAACTGCATGCTGAGTAATTGCCATACTGGAGGGCAGAAAGGAAACGTCCACGCAATCTCTTCTTTGTGGCTGTGGGTGTCTTTTATTTCCCTTTATATGTAGCTTTGCTTGCTTACTAGAGCTACCTGTTATTAAGGCGCTTGGGAAAGTTGTACCATTTCCTCCCATTCGTGGCTTGTGGCACACTCTAGTATGGGCTTACTGGATGAACAGGGACCATGTCTCATTGGTCACACGTAGTTAGGGTTGCCAAGTCCAATTCAAGAAATATCTGGGCTGTTGGGGCATAAAATATGAAAGGCAGAGAACGTCTGTCGTGGCCGTTATCAATGTGGTTTGGTTATCTTACACAACCTTTTGACGTTTCCCTTTTCTTTTCCCTCCCCAGGGTGGTGAAGGAAGAGATTTCCGATGACAATGCAAAGCTACCGTGCTTTAACGGACGTGTCGTATCCTGGGTATGTTGAATTTAGCTGTGCGCTGTGGTCCGTGTGCAGCTAGAAAAGTTCTGGAGGCACGGGTTGCCGGGGGTTTCTGAGTTGGGAAACACCCGGAGATTTCAGGGGTGGGCCTGGGGAGGGTGGGGTTTTGGAGAGGGGAACCACCTCAGCTGGATATCATGATATAGAGTCAGTGGGGGGGGGGTTGTTTAAAAAAATCAGCAGGAACTCATTTGCATGTTAGGCCACACCCCCTGACGCCACTGTTGTTTCACACTACCTCAGCTGGATATTATGCTAAAGAGTCAGGGCTGTTTTATTTTTTAAAAAACAGCAGGAACTCATTTGCATATTAGGCCACACCCCCTGCTGCCAAGCCAGCTGGAACTGCATTCCTGCTCTCGAAAAAAAGCTCTGCATAGAGTACACCAGGGGTGTCAAACATGTTCCCCGGGGCCAGATCAGGCCCCCGGAGGGGTCCTATCAGGTCCTCGAGCAAATCAAAAGTAGGCTTGCGACTTACAGATACAGACACCTGAACAGCATGCTCGGGATTGCTACAGAACAGACATTGTCTCCAGTTTTTGATGCAATAATTCAGAACAAGAGGTGTCAGTGATCAGAATCCGTTAAATAGACGAAACAGTGCCAGAGTGCTAACGTTTTAAGCATGTTTTGTTTTAAGTTTTAAAAAAAATATTTAATTGTGCTTGTCTGTGTCCGTTACCTGGCATTACATTTCATGACACACATGGTCCTCCCCGACAAGGCCTCATTTATGTCAGATCTGGCCCTCATAACAAATGAGTTTAATACCCCCGGATACACCCTCTGAAGCAGCCATTTTCTCCAGGGATACTGATTTTGGTTGTCTGGAGAACTGTAACAGCAGTTCTCCAGACAGGTGCCCCCTGGAAGTTGGCAACTTTAGTGGGAGCCCAGGGAGATCTTACTAGATCCGTTGCTGGGCAGGGCTTGTGGTACCTGTTAGCACCTTCAGAAAAGGGAGGAGAATCCTTGGCAGTGCCGTGACTCAGGAAGGCGGCCTCTCCCAGGCATCTTTCACACACTTACAGGCTAGTCCTCGGGACAACACTGCTGAGAGATATGTTCATCCCGCCGACAGAACTTTTACAAGATGTTATCCCAGCTGCGATCTTGTTGAAAGGCTTGGGTTTGTTAGCCTCCTGCAGTTTTGCACAATACCCTGATTCACGTACATCTGCCCAGCCAGGGGCAGGGCTGGGGTTTTTGCCACCCTAGACCGCCCACACGGCCCCCCCCCCCATGGGGAGGCTGTGCGGTTCCTTTCATCCACCTGGGGGAAAGAGGCTGTGGGACTACTGTGCCTTGCTCTGAGGCCATCTCCCCTTGCAGGCGAGGCAGCTTCAGAGTGATGCCGCACCACCTCCTTCCTCGGCCCAGCTGTCATGCAGGGGAAAGGGCCATGGGACTGCCATGTCTCGCTCTGAGGCTCTCCCTTTGCAGGGAAAGCAGTTTCAGAGCAAGGCCGCTCTCCTCTGAGCCTGGCTCAGGGAAGCTGAGAGCAGCGGAGCGGTGGGAGAGGGCGCCTGAAGGCGCAGTTCCTTTCATCCGCCTGGGGGAAAGGGTCACGGGACTGCTATGTCTCGCTCTGAGGCCCTCCCTTTGCAGGGAAAGCAGTTTCAGAGCAAGGCCGCTCTCCTCTGAGCCCGGCTCGGGGAAGCTGAGAGCAGCGGAGCGGTAGGAGAGGGTGCCTGAAGGATGCGGTTTCTTTCATCCGCCTGGGGGAAAGGGGCTGCGGGACTATTGTGCCTCGCTCTGAGGCCGTCTCCCCTTGCAGGCGAGGCAGCTTCAGAGTGATGCCGCACCACCTCCTTCCTCAGCCCAGCTGCCATGCAGGGGAAAGGGTCACGGGACTGCCATGTCTCGCTCTGAGGCTCCCCCTTTGCAGGGAAAGCAGTTTCAGAGCAAGGCCGCTCTCCTCTGAGCCCGGCTCGGGGAAGCTGAGAGCAGCGGAGCGGTGGGAGAGGGTGCCTGAAGGCGCAGTTCCTTTCATCCGCCTGGGGGAAAGGGGCTGCGGGACCATTGTGCCTCTCTCTGAGGATGTCTCCCCTTGCAAGCGAGGCAGCTTCAGAGTGATGCCACACCACCTCCTTCCTCTGCCCGGCTGGGGAAAGAGTCACGGGACTGCCATGTCTCGCTCTGAGGCTCTCCCTTTGCAGGGAAAGCAGTTTCAGAGCAAGGCCGCTCTCCTCTGAGCCTGGCTCAGGGAAGCTGAGAGCAGCGGAGCGGTGGGAGAAGGGCGCCTGAAGGCACCCTGTAGGCGAGGTGGTACCCAAGGCAGCTGTCTACCTCGCCCACTCCTACATGGTGGCCCTGCGCGCGGCACTGAACAGGATGGCTGGTTGGGGCCTCTGCACCTTGAAATTATTTCTCTGCAATTGGATTCATTCAAACCTGCAAGCCAGCAATGTTGCGTCATTTGTCATCGACCCCTGCCCTGGTGCAATTCCAGTTAACGAAGGATGAGATGTTGGGATGTCGTGATGCTCTGATCTTGAAAGATTTGCTGTTCTGGTTTCGTAGAATGCCTTCTGTACTGCAAGGAAACAAATTGCCAAATGCCGTAGGATTGGCTGTTGAGACTTGCCGGTGTGAATAAGTCTGTCAAATGTATCAGGGAGAACTTTAGCGTTCCGGAATCACCTCCAAACAGAGGTCTGCCTTGTTCCATCTCTGTTGGCGTTTTGCCACCTGCAAAGGACAGGGTTACCAACCTCTGGGTGCCGCCTGGAGATCTCCTGGAATCACAACTGATCTCTGGAGATCAGTTTCCTTGGAGAGAAGGTGGCTTCAGAAGGGAGCCTGAGTCTGACCTGGTTTAGTGGTTAAGAGCGGTGGCCTCTAATCTGGAGAACCAGGTTTGATTCCAAACTCCTCCTCCATGTGAAACCTGTTGGGTGACCTTGGGTCAGTCGCAAGTTCACTCAGAGCTGTTCCTTTCGAGAGCAGTTCTCGAAGAGCTCTTTCAGCCCCGCCTACCTCGCGGGGGGTGTCTGTTGAGAGGAGAGGAAGGGGCTCTGAGACTACGTTGAGTAGTGAAAGGCAGGGTATAAATCCAGTTTCCTTCCCCTTCTTCTCACTCCTCTTCTTCTTCCTCGCCTTCTTCCCTTTCGCCAGTTTGGTGTTGTGGTTAAGTGCATGGACTCTTATCTGGGAGAACCGGGTTTGATTCCCCACTCCTCCACTTGCAGCTGCTGGAATGGCTTTGGGTCAGCCATAACTTTCACAGGAGTTGTCCTTGAAAAGGGCAGCTGCTGTAAGAGCTCTCTCAGCCCCACCGCCCTCACAGGGTGCCTGTTGGGGGCGGAGGGAAGGTAAAGGATATTGTGACTACTCTGAGACGTTGCGATTCAGAGATTCAGAGTATAAATCCAATATCATAATCATCTTCTTCTCTTCTTCTTCATGAGGTGAGCCAGGCAGGCCTTGTTTCCTTTCTACAGCTGCTTCTCCTCAGTCTGTGCCTACTCAACAGTCTGGAAACAGGGTCTTCAGCAGTGTTCCCTCTAAACTGAGTTAGGATGAGCAAGCTCATCGTTTTTTAGCCTCCAGCTCTTGTCTTAGCTGAGGATAAATGGCCCTAGAGCAGGGGTGGCCCATGGTAGCTCTTCAGATGTTTTTTGCCTACAACTCCCATCAGCCCCAGCCAGAAGGTGGGAAGGTGGGGGTTTGGCAAGGGGAAGGCCTGTAGTAGGCTATAATGCAGGGGTGGCCAAACTTGCTTGACATAAGAGCCACACAGAACAAACGGCAGATGTTTGAGAGCCACAAGACAGATGGCTGAGAGCTGCAAGACAGGCAAGCAGAGGGGAGAGGGAGAGGGGGAAAGAAAGCAACTTTAACGTTAACCGTATGCTCCAAGCTGCTGGCTAGTTTGACTTGGCGAAGTGATTTAAAGAGAGAGAGGCCTTCTCCAAACTGGCTGATTGGGGGGGGGGGGGCCTTCAAGAGCCACACAGTATGTGTGAAAGAGCCACATGTGACTCCCGAGCCACATGTGGCTCCCAAGCCACAGTTTGGCCACCCCTGATATAATGCCATAGAGTCCACCCTCTAGAGCAGCCATTTTTTCCAGGGGATCCAATCTGAAGATCAGTTTTAATTCCTGGAATTTGGCCACCCCACCTGGAGATGTTTCCTGCTTGGAACGTCCTGGAGGCAGTCTGTGCAGCAGGGGCTGTGGAGCGTCCGTCCTTCTGTTCTGCACGGGGCTGATTTGGAGCAGCTTGCCGTGCTCCGATGCACGGTTTTATGACTCTCGCCGGTGACTCATCCTGCCAGTGCCTGGAAGCCAAGCGGGGGCGGTTTTACGAGCATTGCAGCTTTGGGTGAGGGCTCCTCTGGAGCACATACCTGGTGTTTATTCAGATCGGCCCTCTCTGTTTTTCACTGTTTTGCCTGCACTGCTCTGCTCCACCTAACGCCACTGTCCGCAGTGCGGTGGTCTAGGTGTGCGGGGAAGGGCCTTTTTGTCAGTGGCCCCGCAACCGTGAAACAGCCTCCCTTCGTGTGTCTTCGTGCGTGGCTCAGGAGCATCTCCTCGGCATGCAGAAGGTTCACATTTCAATCTCTGGCACCTCCAGTTAAAGGGCCAGGCAGTAGCTGATGAGAAAGACCTTTTGCCTGGTGATCGGCTGCTGGTCTGAGCAGACCAGGGGTGGCCAAACTTGCTTAACGTAAGAGCCACATAGAATAAACGTCAGATGTTTGAGAGCTACAAGACAGACAGACAAGAAGGAAGGAAGGAAGGAAGGAAGGAAGGAAGGAAGGAAGGAAGGAAGGAAGGAAGGAAGGAAGGAAGGAAGGAAGGAAGGAAGGAAGTGTAGATTCAGATTTGCATTAATTCTGATCATAGAACATATTGCACTAATGGAAGGAAGGAAGACAAATAGATGGGGAGGAAGAGGTGGAAATAAACACAGTCTCCATGCCGCTGACTTGGCTTGGCTTGGAGAGGGGATTTAAAGAGACAAATGCCTTCTCCAAACTGGTCGACAGGGCAGTGGGGGCTTCGAGAGCCACATAATATGTGTAAAAGAGCCACCTGTGGTTCCTGAGCTACAGTTTGGCCGCCCCTGGAGTGGACAATACAAATGTTGATGGACCAGGGCCGTGGTTCAGTAGAAGGCAGCTTCAGGTGTTCCTGTGTCCACTGGCATCCTTAGCCAGTCGGTTAATCCAGCTGTCCTCCAAGCTTCTGATTCACAGCTTTCCTCCTGGTGCTGCGGGGTGGGGGGGGGGGAGAGAAATTCTCCCTTCTCAGCTGCTCGAAAGAAGCCCAAATTGTGCCAAAGGGTCAGAGCGCCTCCCTGACTCAGAGCCAGACGTTTCTCGAATGGCAGATCTTGTTGCCTTTGGATCTTTGCCTCGCGTCAGGAGCCCATGGGCCGTGCACGCCAAGCCCTTACGCAATTTGAACTCCCTTCCCTTGGTTTCTCCTCCAGAGTCAGGTTGGCGTCCAACCACCCCTGCTTCTCTCAAGCACTTGCCAAAGGGTGAGCTGAGCGGCGTCTTCTTCCCATTCGTTTTAGGGGGGTGGGAACAGAAGCAGGTCTCGAAGTGGGCAGGGAATTAAGGCTTTATTGGTCAACAGGGCTTTTTTTGGTAGAAAAAACTCAGGAGGATCTCATTTGCATATAAGGCCACACCCCTGACATCACCATTGTTCCACACAGGGCTTTTTTGTAGGGAAAGCCCAGCAGGAACTCATTTGCATATTAGGCCACACCTCCTGACATCACCATTGTTTCGCGAAGGGCTTTTTGTAGAAAAAAGCCCAGTGGGGACTCATTTGCATATTAGGCCACACCCCCTGGCACCGCCATTGTTCCACGTGGGGCTTTTTGAAGAAAAAGCCCAGCAGGAACTCATTTGCATATTAGACTACACTCCCTGACATCACCATTGTTTCACACAGGGCTTTTGTGTAAGAAAAGCGCAGCAGGAACTCCTTTGCATGTTAGGCCACACCCCCTGACGCCAAGCCAGCCATAACTGTGTGCCTGTGCTTTCCTGCTCAAAAAAAGCAGGAATCATGGGGTAGCAGTTAAACTGTCGGACTAGGATCTGGGACACCCACATTCAAATCCCCACTCTGTTGTGGAAGCTTGCCGCGTGTCATGACAAGGAGGAGCAGGAAGGGTTAACAGACCTGGAAGAGTTGCCAGCCAGTTCCTCAGCTGAACAAACAACAGCTGGCCCATCAATCACTCTCCAGGCACCAGTGTCAGCTGTTAACGATCAGTCTCCTCCAGGCTCTCCTCCTCCCATCTCGAGTTCGAAGCAGGCTCCGGAAAGAACTTTCAGAGCGAAGACATGAGGCACGCCGATGCTTCAGATCTCTCAGCCCTGAGTTCTAGCAGAGTCACTGCCACCCAGGGAGCAGGCTGATTGAGACTCCCATATAGGTCCCACCTAGGACCTGGTAACCTTGTGGAAGCAACAAGTCTATTCTCTGGCTTGCATCCACGCTCCTTCCTGATTCTGACCTGCTTGATTTCCTTGGCACCCTGACCTTTTGGCTTTTGGACATTGAGTTCTGATTCCGGTTTGTGATTCTTCATTGGTGACTTGGCTCCTGCTTGACTTCCTGGACTTTGACCTTGGACTGGCTTTGGACTCCTGCCTGCCTGCACCCCGAGAACGTGACACCGGGTGCCCTTGGGCCAGTCATGTATTCTAGGCCTAATCTACCTCTCAGGGTTGTTGTGAGGATAAAATGGAGGAGAGGCAAATGATTGAAGATGCTTTTGGTCCCCATGGGTATAAATAAAGTAGGTAAGTAAATAAAGTCCTTTGACTGTCCTAAGTCTCACAGATGAAAACAAGGGCAGCCTTGCTAAACCCTGCTACTGTCCGAGAGGCTGAGCTAGAAATTGGGGAGACCTGGGTTCAGATGTTTCCAACTGCCCTGAGCTTATTAGATGACCTTTTCCTCGTTTTCACTTTCAGAGCTAATTGTGGTCAGCATCGGGTTTGGGTGTTTTTGTTTTTACTGATCTCTGTGAGTTCCCAGCCTCTAACTACACTTGGAGTTGGTTGGCGCAACTGCTGGTAAAGAAGAGACACCCTGGTTAGCACTAACAATGCAGGGGAGGAGGGAGCTGGCGTGCCATCCGAAGAGGGGCGTGCAGTCTTTAAGTGGGAAATCTGGCAGTGTGGAATATCTCTGTTAGCGGAAATTCACTCTGATCCGTAATCCCGATGGTGCTCCGTTGCTTTATGCCCCGTGTCCCAAGTCTCTCCATAAATTCATCACCTCCTCCTCCTCAACCTTCAAGTTGACCTTGCAGGATCGGGACTAGCTCAGCTGTCTTGCAAGCACTTAAACGCCCATCTGTTGGTGAGGCAAATGAAGCTCAGGATTTCTCGCTGTTCTCCACACTCCTGAAAAGCTTCCCCCTTCTCCTCTGACAATCCCAGAGCAGCCACCCCGCTGAGTCCCAAGTCTTTGCAGAGAGAATAAGCTGTTTCATGTGCCGATTCTGATGCGAGCCAAGCCCGGCTGTGGATGAGTCGCGCACAGTGGGTCGGCCATTGTCGGCCATTTTCCAGGGAGGCATTGTGAGAGTGAAGCGTCCTTCTCCCATTTGCTGCCTTGGCATCGGCGAAGTTCCCGATTGGTTGGTGGTGATGTCATACTTCCTTTTCTCCAGCTATGACACGTGTGCTTAATCCAGGAAGGGGGGGGGGCTGTTACCGCAATGGTGTATATTTTCCAGGCTCTTGGTGTATGCGTCTGCTACATACCGATAAAATCATTCCACCTTACACTGCATCCCAAGGCACTGTGGGGTGGTAGAGGCTCATCAGATTTGCCTAGCAGCCCAAGTTGGAATTGCCAAATCATCCATTGTGGAGACCTTCATTCATTGTAAAGCTCAGAAGTGGTCTCTGGCTTTAGCATGTGCACTGGCAGCTAGATGTGAGGTTGGAGGGCTGGAAACCCTTTGGAATACTTAGGATTGCCAGCCAGTGGGAAATTGGCTAAGACACATAGGGGGCACTGTTGCATTGAAAGCATGTTGTCATTTTCAGGGCGTGCTTGGAAATGACATCACGGTGCTCTAAGAACATAAGAGAAGCCATGTTGGATCAGGCCAATGGCCCGTCCAGTCCAACACTCTGTGTCGCACAGTGGCAAAAAATTTTATATATACACAGACACTGTGGCTAATAGCCACTGATGGACCTCTGCTCCATATTTTTATCTAAACCCCTCTTGAAGGTGGCTATGCTTGTGGCCACCACCACCTCCTGTGGCAGTAAATTCCACATGTTAATCACCCTTTGGGTGAAGAAGGACTTCCTTTTATCCGTTTTAACCTGTCTGCTCAGCAATTTCATCGAATGGCCACGAGTTCTTGTATTGTGAGAAAGGGAGAAAAGTACCTCTTTCTCTACTTTCTCCATCCCATGCATTATCTTGTAAACCTCTAGGATTCAGTGGAAACATTGTGGTTTGGCCATAGAGCTTTCACTGAATCCTAGAGTGGTGTGATGTCACTTCTGGTTTTATCCCAGAAATAACGGAATGCCGTCAACCTGCCGGTGGTTTTTGCCTTATTTTTTTTCCCATTCTGGCCTACTGAGAAGCGACACGGTTTTGGGGAGGTCTCACACTGTAATGGGAAACCCGGGAACCCTAGCTGCTGAAGATTGGGTGAGAAGACACATAGGGGGCGCTGTTGCATTGAAAGCGTGTTGTCATTTTCAGGGCAAGCTTGTTCTAGGATTCAGTGGAAACACTGTGGTTTTGCCATAGAGTTTTCCTAGAGTGGTGTGCCGTCACTTCTGGATTTACCTCAGAAATAATGTCATGCTGTCAACCTGCTGGTGATTTTTGCCTTATTTTTTCACATTCTGGCTAACTGAGTAGTGACACGGTCAGGGGGGTGGGGTTTCGCAGTTTAACGGGAAACCTGGGAACCCTAGCTACTGAAGGAAAGGCAGGCAGGATGTTGAATGGCTTTTCTGGCTTTTGTGGGTTTTCACATGCTCCCCCCTCTTTTCGACATACATTGTTACGACTACAAGAACTAGAAAACTTGCCTCTTTTCGTTTTCCTTTAAGAAAAGAAAGCTAAGAATCGCAGCTGAATCCCACGATTCACAGCCTACAAACTGCCTGATCCCAGTTATCAAAGGTAGCTTGTCCCCGTAAAGGACAGAAGCAGATTTCATACCCTGAGCCCTTCCTCCGTCTGTTCCACTTTGCCTGTCTCGTGGGGCTCTTCGCACGGAAGCTGTGTGTTGCTGTCAGCAGAAAAGAGCGCTTTCCCCCCTTTGAAGCGAAGGGAACTTAATGCGTCGGGGCAACTTTCTGTCAGGAGCCTAATGGGCACAGGAGGCGTGTGCGTCTCTTATATCTTTCCTGCAGTTTCTCCTCCTCCTTTTTTTTTTTTTTAAACATCCTACGTAAATTCTCATCAGCAGAGCAGTGCCTTGGGGAGAGACAGTCTCCCTGGCGCTTCCTCCATGCCGCCAACAAGCTTCTCTTACGTACCTTTCCTATTAACGTTCTTCCCCAATGCTTCGGTTTCAGGAATGTCAATTTTGGTCAGCCTGCCGTTGAGCCGAATGCCGGCACTCGCCTGTTCTTTCAGCGTTTCCCCGGCGGCTGCCGTTTGGGGTGATAGATTGACCCTGATGAGAAATATGTCACCGTTTGAGAAAAATCGCTTTTCTTAACATTCGGGGCCTTTTGGGTGTACGTCTCTCTCGCTCTCCTGTGAGATATCTATATATCCCTCCCTGCCTCATCCCTCAGCCTCGTTTGGTCCCTCCAGGCTTGTCCGTCTGCAGCTTGCTTAGGAAATTTAGCCAGCTGACAAATGAACTCATTACCTTCGTGTAGGCTTACGTGCCCCTGCACGCCTGTTGAGAAAATGGGAAAAGCCCTCTCTTCTGTTGCTGCTAAGGTGGGCAGCGACGATCTCACCGAATGTTCCGCCGTGCTTTGCTTACCGTAAAAAAGGCTTGGAACAGTATTGTCTAAAGATGCTTTTGAAGGGTAAGCCTTAGAGGAGGGGTATCAAACACGTGACCCAGGGGCTGAATCAGGCCCCCGAGCAAACGACATCCGTCTATTTCCTTCTCCCTCTCTGTTGCTTCCTTCCACATAACAGCTTGCTTTGCCAGACTTGCTCGATCACAAAGGAGCTACAGAGCAAAACCTCTGTTTTCTCCATTGGCTGAGGCTCCTCCCTTGTGGGGGAGGGTTAGCTTTGCCAGGCTCTCTCAGTCACGCAGCAGAGCTACTGAGCCAAGCCTCTCTTCCTTCTATTGGCTCTTTAACTGTTTGTCTGTGTCCTTTATAAAGTTTATATCTCTGCTACCTCATCTTAAATAGGTACACATGTGGCCCGGCCTGACATGGCCCGGCCCGACAAGATCTCATTTATGTCAGTTTCGGCCCTCATAACAAATCAGTTTGACACCCCTGATTAGAGGGGGTTTATGGACTTGGGAAAGAGTTACAGGCCTGTAGACTTCACAGAACTCTGGAGGTCAAAGGGAGGGCTTTTTTGAGTTTTCGGCAATCTTTTTATGTGAGTCAGGATCGGTCCTGAGTCTGGAGGATTGATTCAATTCTAGTCCGACTCTTAAACCGCTACACCGTGCTGTTTCTTAACTGCCTGGTTGTCGAGGGCAGCTGCTAGCTTCCCCTCCAGACCCTTCCCTATGTGGCCCTAAATTCGAAACGAGAGGCTTACAGGAGACAAACTCCACTAGGCTCGATGCGCAGCCATGCCCTCAAAAGTGTTAGAAGGGAAATATAGAAAAGTCCCGTACGAAGATCGACGCTGCTCTTGTGCTACAGGAGAGGTGGAGTCGATGACTCGTATGTTTTTTCGATGCCCATTCCACCAAGCATATAGGGACAGGTTTGTTTCCCCGTTTGTAGTCAAACCAATAGCAGATGCGGATGGGGCGTGTTTGGAGAAACTTTTGGTGGATGCAAGTCCATCCATCTCTAGGCAGATAGCTAAATTCTGCCATCACCTTGTGAAGTTCCGCACTAAGAAACAAGCAATGGCATATTTTGTATGATCTGTTTGAATTTTAGGTTATAAACGATTTTATATATTCTGATTTAAAGGATTTTATATTAATTTGAACTGATTCTGGATTTTAAAATTGGTTAAATTATATTTTAATTATCCTCGACCTGTATAGGTGCGGAAAAGTTTTATGTATTTTATTGTATTTTATGTAGTTTAGGAGGGTTTTTATATGATGTGTTATAATTTTTATATTGGTCTATGACCATAATAAAAAGTTCATTCATTCAAACTCCACTAAGATTCTGTTCTCACCCAAACCATCTATCAGTGGTGCTGCTTAGGCAGGACTCTCAGAAGATGATGAAGATATTGGATTTATATCCCACCCTCCACTTCAAATTTCAGAGTCTCGGAGCGGCTCACAATTTCCTTTATCTCCCTTCCCCACAACAGACACCCTGTGAGATGGGTGGGGCTGAGAGGGCTCTCACAGCAGCTGCCCTTTCAAGGACAACCTCTGCCAGAGCTATGGCTGACCCAAGGCCATCCCAGCAGGTGCAAGTGGAGGAGTGGGGAATCAAACCAGGTTCTCCCAGATAAGAGTCCACACACTTAACCACCACACCAAACTGGCTCAGCTGTTGCAAATGCTTGTTTTTGAAGAGTCGCGGAGTCTGTCTTTTTCAGATGGTCTTAATTCTCTCTCTCCTTTGACTTTTCAGCTGGTCCTGGCCGAAAGCTCCCATTCGGACGCGGGCTCGCACTGCACCGAGAGCCACACGGATCTTCCTCCTCCCCTCGAGAGAACAGGAGGCATCGGCGACTCCCGACCCCCCTCCTTCCAGTACGATAAGTCTCAGTCTTCTTTTGTTAGCGGTCTCTCAAATGAAACCATATTTCAGTGCTGGATATGGCTGATCTTTATTTCTTTTGCGCGTTGTAGAATCACCACCTTCCTGCCCTTGCGTTCAGGTTGAAAAATAGCTCCTGCAGAACGGTGCGCGGCACCCAAAAGGGTTCAAAAGGGAAGAAGGAAATGAAGAAATTCAAGCACTAATTCTTGAGTTAACTTGGCTGCTGCAGGAAGCAGTTCTGGGAGGACTTGGGGTCAAGTAGCCATCAGTCCAAGGCCACTGTCTCCCCACTTACTAAGCAGCTGTGGGGATGGCGGCTGCTGAAGGCAGTGTAAGAGTTGAGGATACAAGGTTTGCTTTTTCGAGTGTGAAGCCTTAAGAAGACTGAAGAAGAAGACTGCAGATTTATACCCCGCCCTTCTCTGAATCAGAGACTCAGAGTGGCCTACAATCTTCTATATCTTCTCCCCCCACAAAAGACATCCGGTGAAGTGGGTGGGGATGAGAGGGCTCTCACAGCAACTGCCCTTTCAAGGACAACCTCTGCCAGGGCTATGGCTGACCCAAGGCCATTCCAGCAGCTGTAAATGGAGGAGTGGGGAATCAAATCCAGTTCTCCCAGATAAGAGTCTGCACACTTAACCACTAAACCAAAATGGCTCACTTAAGGTCTGTTCACTGTCAGAGGAGCTCACCCCCTCATGTTTCTGAAGGAGTTCCTGCTCCGTGTCGTCCCTCTTGAATCAATTTGTGCAGAAATACAACAGCCAGCCTCCCCTGAAGGTCTTGGGAGTAAACGCAGGGTACAGACAAAGTAGAGAGAGAGAGAGCAGAATTACTGTGTCTCAGTAAAGGCTGACTGAAAGGAGCAAGCCTGGATTAGTGACTCTTGCAGAGATGCAACCGGCAGCCTCCTTGGCGGGCTTGGGGTTCTTCTGAGCGTTGGGAGCAACTGATTGCTCCAGAGGAGAGATAGGGATGAATTAAGGGAGGCGGATTGGATGGAGGAATGCTGAGAGCAGTGACTCGTACAGAGGGTGATGGAGAAAGAAGTTTGAGCAGTACATTGCACAGAGACACTGCAGGCAGCCTCCTTTGTGGCTGTGCACTTTGGGCTTCCAGGACCTTTTAAAATAGTTTGGCTCAGATTAATTCGTTTTTTGCAGAATGCTAATGGTGTACCGGTGAAGGGTAACTATGCATGCTTGATCCCCTTTCCTGTTCCGTGACTCCCTGGTGCAATATCAGAGTAAGAGCGTTTATTGGAATAAGGGTGGCAGCCCTCCTCTCCCCCCACATTGTGATCATCCAGGCGATGTTAACACCTGACAAGTCCTGGAAGACCACCCCTGGGAAAGCTCTTTGAGCCGGGTGCGCGCACGAGGCAGCCGTGCATTACCGCACCGTGTAATTAGACAGCACGTTCAAGGCAGCCGAGAATCATTTGGAAAGGCTGCAGTTTGGCCCTGGCTCTTCTGCTCGGGGTACACACAGCATCAACTGCAACGCGCGGAGCGGGTGGAACTGGGTTGCATCTGTTGGGACTGGCTGCGGGTGAAAGACGAGTTGGGATCCGTCGCGAAAGAGGCGATTGAACGAGGCAGGCCATTAGCCCGTTTAGATTGGCGGCGTCTTTTCTGGCCGGCAACGGCTCTTGGGGGAAATCTGTGACGCCACCTGAGACCCGATGCCAGGGATTGAACCTGGGACCTTCCGCATGCTGATCAGGGGCTCTGCTATCGACCCCGGTCAACAGCAGAATGCCTGATTAGCTTGCAGAAGGCGCCAGGTTCTAAAGACCCTGCAGCACATAGAAGTAACTTTTTCCCAAGTCAGAGCATTTGCCCACCAGCTGGGTATTGCCTGCAGCGATGTCATTGGTTCTCTGTGTCCTCCAGTGGAAAAGGTGGGTGGCTTGCACAGTTACTGTGAGCAGTGTTCCCTCTCTAAGCTGAGTGAGTGTGAGCTAGCTGACATTTTTTAAGCCTCCAGCTCACACATATTTGTCTTCGCTCAGGAAAAATGGCCCCAGAGCAAACTAATTTGTGCAGTAGCTCACAGCTTTAATGCCAGTAGCTCACAACTTTCATTTCAGTATCTCATGAAGTAGAATTTTTGCTCACAAGACCACTGCTTAGAGGCAGCATTGGTTGTGAGCAGGGCTTTTTTTGTTGTTAGAAAAAAAAAACCCAGCAGGAACTCATTTGCGTATTAGACCACACCCCCTGATGCCACCATTGTTTTGTGTGGGGCTTTTTGGTAGGAAAATCCCAGCAGGAACTCATTTACATATTAGGCCACCATTGATTTCACCATTGTTTTTGTGCAGAGCTTTTCTGTAGAGAAAGCCCAGCAGGCACTTATTTGCATATTAGGCCACACCCCCTGATGTCACCATTGTTTTGCGCAGGACTTTTCCATCGAGAAAGCCCAGCAGGAACTTATTTGCATATTAGGCCATACCCCTGATATTACCATTGTTTTGCACAGGACTTTTTAGTAGAGAAAGCCCAGCAGGAACTAATTGGCAGATTAGACCACACCCCCTGGCACCAAGTCAGCCGGAACTGCATTCCTGTGAGTTCCTGCTCAAAATCAGCCCTGGTTGTGAGGCTAAAATGGGGGAGAGGAAGACCACATAGCACCCTCTGCAGTCGTCAAAGGAATGGGAGATAAAATTGTATTCAGTAGATGGGACAGAAAGACAAGAGCTTCTGTATACAGGCAGAGTGACTTTTTGTTTCATAGGTACCTATGAAAGTGGAGTCAAAGTGCGACTGACTTGTGGCGAACCCTGCAAAGGGTTTTCAAAGCAAGAGAGGAGCAAAGGTGGTTTGCCATTGCCTGAAGTTCCTTGGTGGTCTCCCGTCCAAGGGCTGACCCCTGCTTAGCTGCTGAGATCTGACCAGATTGGGCTAGCCTGGGCCGTCTGGGTCAGAGCAGATACTTTTGCGTTGTGAAGTGGCCCCTGCCTCATGGTTCAAGGCAAAAGATAAGCCGCGGTTTATAAAATTCTGCACGGGGTGGAGTGAGTTGGCAAAGAGACATTTTTCTCCTGCCCCTGAAATACTAGAACTCCAGGGCATCCAATGTAGCTGATGGGCAGGAGGTTCAGGACAGACAAAAGGAAATACCACTTTATGCAGATGATTAAAAAATGGGATTCACTGCCAGAGGGTGTAGTGATGGCTACAGGAATCAAAAGCTTTAAGTAGGGATTAGATAGATTCATGGATGATAAGACTATCAGTAGCTGCTAGCCATGGTGACTGAGGGGAACCTTCATGTTCAGAGGCGCTAATCCTCTGAATCTGAGAGCCAGGAGACAACATCAGGGGAAGGCCTCAGCCTCTCTGCTCTCTTGTTGGCCCTTCAGAGGAACTGGGTGGCCACTGTGTGAGACAGGAGGCTGGACTAGATGGACCCTCACTGGTCTGATCTAGCAGGGCTCTTCTGAGGTTCTAATGAAAGCCTCAGCCTCTCTGCCCTGTTGTTGGCCTTCCAGAGGAACTGGTTAGCCATTGTGTGAGACAGGATGCTGGACTAGATGGGCCACTGGTCTGATCCAGCAGGGCTCTTGTGATGTTCTAATGAAGGTCTCAGCCTCTCTGCCCTGTTATTGGCCTTCCAGAGGAACTGGTTGGCCTCTGTGTGAGACAGGAGGCTGGACTAGATGAACCATTGGTCTGATCCAGCAGGGCTCTTCTGATGTTCTAATGAAGGTCTCAGCCTCTCTGCCCTGTTATTGGCCTTCCAGAGGAAATGGTTGGCCTCTGTGTGAGACAGGAGGCTGGACTAGATGAACCATTGGTCTGATCCAGCAGGGCTCTTCTGATGTTCTTATAAAGGCCTTGGCCTCTCTGCCCTGTTGTTGGTCCGCCAGAGGAACTAATTGGCCACTGTGTGATACAGGATGCTGAACTGGATGGACTATTGGTCTGATCCAGCAGGTCTCTTCTTATGAGTTGCTTTTGCCACTGCCTGCCTCTGCATAGCAGCCTTGGACTTCCTTGGTAGTCTCCCATCCAAGTCGTCACCAGGGCGGGCCCTACCTAGCCTTCCAAGATCAGTCTGACCTGAGCCATTCAGGTCAAGGCAAATATATCCATGCTGTCAGGTCACAGCTGACAGACTGCAACCCTATTGTGGGGTTTTCAAGGCCAGGGAGGAGCAGAGGTGGTTTGCCGTTGCCTGTCCCTGCATAGCAAACCCTGGACTTCCTTAGGGGTCTCCCATCCAAGTCCTAACCAGGGCCGACCCTGCTTAGCTTTCAAGATCTGACAAAACCGGGCTCAGCTGGGTCCTAAACGCCTATGAGAGAAGGACCCCTCGCTCAGTGGCAGAGGATGCACACACAGTTCAGAAGAGTGAGTTTGGTGTAGCGGTGAAGTGCGCGGATTCATATCTGGGAGAACCGGGTTTGATTCCCCACTCCTCCACTCGCACCCGCTGGAATGGCCTTGGGGCAGCCATAGCTCTCTTATCTGGGAGAACCGGGTTTGATTCCCCACTCCTCCACTCGCACCCGCTGGAATGGCCTTGGGTCAGCCATGGCTCTCTTATCTGGGAGAACCGGGTTTGATTCCCCACTCCTCCACTCGCACCCGCTGGAATGGCCTTGGGTCAGCCATGGCTCTCTTATCTGGGAGAACCGGGTTTGATTCCCCACTCCTCCACTCGCACCCGCTGGAATGGCCTTGGGTCAGCCATGGCTCTCTTATCTGGGAGAACCGGGTTTGATTCCCCACTCCTCCACTTGCAGCTGCTGGAATGGCCTTGGGTCAGCCATAGCTCTCTTATCTGGGAGAACCGGGTTTGATTCCCCACTCCTCCACTTGCACCTGCTGGAATGGCCTTGGGTCAGCCATAGCTCTCTTATCTGGGAGAACCGGGTTTGATTCCCCACTCCTCCATTTGCAGCTGCTGGAATGGCCTTGGGTCAGCCAGAGCTCTCTTATCTGTGAAAATTGGGTTTGATCCCCCACTCCTCCACTTTCACCTGCTGGAATGGCCTTGGGTCAGCCATAGCTCTCTTATCTGGGAGAACCGGGTTTGATCCCCCACTCCTCCATTTGCAGCTGCTGGAATGGCCTTGGGTCAGCCATAGCTCTCTTATCTGGGAGAACCGGGTTTGATTCCCCACTCCTCCACTTGCAGCTGCTGGAATGGCCTTGGGTCAGCCATAGCTCTCTTATCTGGGAGAACCAGGTTTGATTCCCCACTCCTCCACTTGCAGCTGCTGGAATGGCCTTGGGTCAGCCATGGCTCTCTTATCTGGGAGAACCGGGTTTGATTCCCCACTCCTCCACTTGCAGCTGCTGGAATGGCCTTGGGTCAGCCATAGCTCTCTTCTCTGGGAGAACCGGGTTTGATTCCCCACTCCTCCACTCGCACCCGCTGGAATGGCCTTGGGGCAGCCATAGCTCTCTTATCTGGGAGAACCGGGTTTGATTCCCCACTCCTCTACTTGCAGCTGCTGGAATGGCCTTGGGTCAGCCATAGCTCTCTTATCTGGGAGAACCGGGTTTGATTCCCCACTCCTCCACTTGCAGCTGCTGGAATGGCCTTGGGTCAGCCATGGCTCTCTTATCTGGGAGAACCGGGTTTGATTCCCCACTCCTCCACTTGCACCTGCTGGAATGGCCTTGGGTCAGCCATAGCTTTGGCAGAGCTTGTCCTTGAAAGGGCAGCTGCTGTGAGAGCCCTCACAGCCCCACCCATCTCACAGGGTGTCTGTTGTGGGGGGAGAAGATGTAGGAGATGGTCAGCCGCTCTGAATCTCTGCTTCAGAGAGAAGGGTGTGGTATAAATCTGCAGTCTTCTTCTTCGCAAGCAGTTCCCCGATTCTGTCCCTGGCTTCTTCAGCTAAGGGATTTCAAGTTCCAGGTATCAGAAATAGCCCTTCATTATTAAAGACCCCGGAAAGCTGCTGGCAATAGGAGGGGATAGTTGGGAAACTAGATGGATCAATGGTCTGGCTTGCTATAACACAACTTCAGTTTAAAGTGGGACATCAATTTCGTTTTCCTTGGTGGTCTCCCATCCAAGTGCAGACCCTGCATAACTTCCCAGATCTGACAAGACTGGGCTATTACCATGCAGCCTTCCCTTCCCTTCCCTTCCCTTCCCTTCCCTTCCCTTCCCTTCCCTTCCCTTCCCTTCCCTTCCCTTCCCTTCCCTTCCCTTCTGATAGGTAGCAGCAGCTTAAAACATGCAGGGATGGGGTACGTTTGGGCAGACACAGCAGGCTCTCCTTTTGTTTTGTTTTTAAAAGCATTCAGTGGACTGTTTAATTCTGGATGCGGCCAAGAGTGAAATTCTGGTCCAGGTGTGTTGGGGAGGAAGAACCTACTTCTAATTGGCTTTAAGCCGAGGGTGGCCAAACTTGCTTGATGTAAGACCCCAAAGAATAAATGAAAGGTGTTTGAGAGGTGCAAGGTGTGATCATCAGATGTTTGAGAGCTGCGAGACTTGAAGATCAGAGGTTTGAGAGCTGCAAGATGGGAACATCAGACATTTGAGGGCAGGCAGGCAGGCAGGAAGGAGATAGATGGGAAGAGGAGGACAAAGCTGGAGACTTTAAATGTATTGTCCAAGCCAGCCGACAGGGCGGTGGGGGCTTTGAGAGCCACACAATATCTGTGAAAGAGCCACATGTGGCTTCTGAACGGCAGTTTGGCCACCCCTGCTCTAAGCTAACCAGCTAAGATTAGTGTACAGAAATGACAGCTTAGCCCTTTCATGACTGAAGGACAGCACTTGCAAAACCCAGCAAGGTGACCACGCTCCGGATGAGGAATCCGGGTTGCACAGTGGCAGCAAACTCTTAGTTTGGCTGGTTTCTTTCCTTCCCCCGTCCCCAGTGCTTCCTAGAGAATCTCTCTCTCTCTCTGGCTTGTTTTCAGCAGCTTCCATGTACATTTTCCACCCAAAAGAGAGCCTGTGCAGGGGAGGGAGTGGTGGTGGTGGGGAGGGGGGGGGCTTGTCTTGGCTACCAGAATCTTGCAAAGGCTCTGCTGCCCTCTTGTGGCTCTCCTGGAGGCCTTGCGTGGCTTCCGTCACGTGACTTCGCTCTGTCTTTGTCTTCTTGGCTCATCCTCAGCCGGGACCAGGGCCAAGGGGGTGTCACTCACGTATGTGCTCCGGAGGGTGCTGTGTTCTCTGGGCAGAGCGTTCCCGCCTAGGCAGAGAGGATCCTTTGCTGCCTCGCAGGGTCAGGGTCTCCTGGAGAGGAAAGGAAAGATTCGGACCCCTGTGGAATTGGGCCTTTTCCAGGGTGGCGTTCAGGCTGAGCAGGCCAAAGCAAAAGCAGTGGCGTTCCTTTCTCTCTCTCCTAGAGTCAGTTTGGTGTCGTGGTTAAGCGCACGGACTCTTATCTAGGAGAACCGGGTTCGATTCCCCACTCTTCCACATGCAGCCGCTGGAATGGCCTTGGGTCAGCCATAGCTCTCGCAGAGCTGTCTTTGAAAGGGCAGCTTCTGGGAGAGTTCTCTCAGCCCCACCCACCTCACTTAGGTGTCTGTTGTGGGGGAGAAAGATAAAGGAGATTGTGAGCCACTCTGATATTCGGAGTGGAGGGTGGGATATAAATCCAATCTCCTCCTCTCCTCCTCCTTCTTCTCCTCCTCCTTCTCCTTCTCCTCCTTCTCCTTCTCCTTCTTCTCCTTCTTCTTCTTCTCCTTCTCCTTCTCCTCCTTCTCCTTCTTTTTCTTCTCCTTCTCCTTCTCCTCCTTCTCCTCCTTCTCCTCCTCCTCCTCCTCCTCCTCCTCCTCCTCCTTCTTCTTCTTCTTCTTCTTCTTCTTCTTTTTCTTCTTCTTCCTCTTCTTCCTCTTCTTCCTCTTCTTCCTCTTCTTCCTGTGTTGTACAGCTGTGCACAAAGTCTCCCTCCCCCTCGCTTTTGGCATGGAGAAGTTTGTTCTGTTGATTGGTGGCACTTGAACGGGTTGCTCCTTGCCCTGCCCTTGCTCCGAGGAGCTCAGCGCCTCCTCCACTGTTTATCCACACAACAACCCTGTGAGGTAGGCAGGGCTGAGAGGGAACGGGTGAGCCCAGGCCTTTTGGTGAGCTTCGCGGCCGGGCAGGGACCCGCTCTCTCTTTCACTTGCTTATTTTTTCAAAACTGTGTGACTAAGCTCAGTGTTCTTTAATTGAATTCCCGAACTGCAAAGAGAAGCCAATGAATGTGTTTTGACACATTTTTCATACCGAATAACACCTCTCCCGGTTCGGGGTGCGGGGTGCATGACTCAGCTTTGTTGGGTTTACACGTTTTCATTACACGCATACAAAAAACAACCGATCCACCTGGAAGCCCAAATTGGCAAGCCCTCGGGAGGGACCGGCGTGCTCTTGAGCAAGTTCCGTCCAGTGTTGCCAAAACCCCTGTTTAAATTAAAGCGCAGTTCAGAAGTGGAGATGCTGATCGGATTAGTCATGACTAGCTTTTGACTTTCAGGGGGTTTCCAGTGGAGGGAGGGAAAAAAAAACTCCTCGTTTTGTTGACCAAAAATTTCACCTCCTCTGCCTGAAATAACAAAAAGCCATCAGATAATCTCCTGGAAGGCTGAGGAGGGAGAGGCTGAGGCTCAGGTTAGAGCATCTTCTTGGTATGTGGAAGGTCGCAGGTTCAAAACCACCCCCCCCCCCCACACACACACACCCCTCCAGCGTCTCCTTTTAAAGGGATCAGATAATGAGATGGTGGAATGTTTCAACAGGTCACGGCCAAGTTATGACAAACCTGTAGGGAGGAGGAGAAAAGTTTTTATACCCTGCCCCCCCCCCCCATCTGAGCAGACAATACTGACCTTACTGGACTGATTCAGGTTAAGGTAGCTTCATGCATGACCAATATGTGAACAGAACTTTGGGAACCTGTATTTCTGGGAAAATGGATCTAGGGCAGCCCCACAGAGTTTCTGCCACCCTGCCAAACTACAATCCCCAGGGCTCATTTTGTAGCAGGAGCTCCTTTGCCTACTAGGCCACACACCCCTGATGTAGCCAATCCTCCTGGAGCTTACAGTAGGCCCTGGAAGAAGAGCCCTGTAAGCTCTCGGAGGATTGGCTACATCAGGGGTGTGTGGCCTAATAGGCAAAGGAGCTCCTGCTAGAATTCCTTACAGGGCTCTTCGTACAGGGCCTACTGTAAGCTCCAGGAGGATTGGCTACATCAGGGGTGTGTGGCCTAATAGGCAAAGGAGCTCCTGCTAGAATTCCTTACAGGGCTCTTCGTACAGGGCCTGCTGTAAGCTCCAGGAGGATTGGCTACATCAGGGTTGTGTGGCCTAATAGGCAAAGGAGGTCCTGCTAGAATTCCTTACAGGGCTCTTCCTACAGGGCCTACTGTAAGCTCCAGGAGGATTGGCTACATCAGGGGTGTGTGGCCTAATAGGCAAAGGAGGTCCTGCTAGAATTCCTTACAGGGCTCTTCGTACAGGGCCTGCTGTAAGCTCCAGGAGGATTGGCTACATCAGGGTTGTGTGGCCTAATAGGCAAAGGAGGTCCTGCTAGAATTCCTTACAGGGCTCTTCGTACAGGGCCTACTGAGAGCTCCAGGAGGATTGGCTACATCAGGGGTGTGTGGCCTAATAGGGAAAGGAGCTCCTGCTACAAAATGAGTTGTAATATAAAGCCGCAAAAAACTGTGGCGAAATAACGAAAAAGACTGGAAATTATTTCAAAAATATATGTGATTAATCGACTACCTATTAAGCAATAGAATCATTAATATCTCTATAAATTCCAGGATGCAAGGTGAATGTGCAGGAGAACAAGTTTACACCATCCTTTCAGTTCATCATGTCAGTTTCAGTTCATCGTGTCAGTTTTAGACTTCAAGCGCTCAGTGACTATTCACCTGGCTCAGCAGGAAGAATAAAGTGCCAGTGCCGACCAGATTTCAAGGGCAGATGATTTTAGTTTTTAAAAGATGTTTCTTCTGTTGCAGGTGTTCTGTTAAAACTTCCATCTTTTTAGAGCAATTTTAAATTCAGTGGGATTTCACAGCCTCTAACAGTAAAGCTGCCTGTAATACTGCGTCATTTCCCTTCATCTAGTGTTTCAAAACAATTTATTATAAGATATATATTGTAATACCATATTATCACTTGTTATTAGAAGTTAATACATATATAATATTTTCTCCACCCCATCCCCCTTTTGGTGACCTCCGGCAGTGCCAACCCCCTTAACAAATAACTTCCTGCTACTATTTTATTTAATTTGTTATAAGGTAATAAACTCTATCTATTAAAGAATCTTTCTTCATAAAAAAAACACAAAAAAATACCAAAGGCTATAATTGTAGTCCATCTTCATGATAGTTTTTCTTAGTCATTCACAAAGAAACGAAAACGTTATAATCCATTAATCCCATTTTTTTAAACTGTAATCCATATATAGTTTCTTTAAAAATTTTCCTTCATCTAAGAGACATTTCCCAACACACTACGAAAGCACTTCTCGTAGCACTAGCTCTGGAGAAAACTCTCCAGGAGAGCATTCGAGACAAGTATGGCGTATGGGTTAGTGTTGTCGAGTTAGGACTGGAAAGCTCTGAGTTCGAATCTTGTGACGCTCCAGGAGAGTTTTCTCCAGAGCTAGTGCTATGAGAAGTGCTTTCGTTATTTTTCCAGGGTTTTTTTAGGCTTTATATTACGTTTCTGTTCTGTGAGACTCTAGGTTTCACAAAATGAGCCGTGACAATTCCCAAGATTCATTGGAGGAATTCATGGCGTCCCAACCAGCATTCGAGACAAGTACGGCGTAGGGGTTAGTGTTGTCGAGTTAGGACTGGAAAGCTCTGAGTTCAAATCTCGTGATGCTTGCAAAACTTACTAAGCAGCCTTGGCCAAGCCATTCTCTTCTTAGCTTAACCCAACCTGACAGGGTAGTTAGGGTAAAATATAAGAAGGAAGAATTGCGCTAGCCCCTTGTCAGCAAAAAGGTAAAGGTAGACCCCTTTGCAGGCACCAGTCGTTTCCAACTCTGGCAGACTTTTTACGGGGTGGTTTGCCATTGCCTTCCCCAGTCATTTACACTTTACCCCCAGCAAGCTGGGGACTCGTTTTACCAACCTCGGGAGGATGGAAGGCTGAGTCAACCTCGAGCCGGCTACCTGAAAACCCAGCTTCCACCAGGGATCGAACTCAGGTCGTGAGCAGAGCTTAGGGCTGCAGTCCTGCAGCTTTCCCACTCTGCACCGCGGGGCTCCTGTAGTCTTGTCAGTAGGGCGGGAAGAAAAAGTGTTCAGAGGCTGCTGCTGGGCTGCTCTATCAAATCAAATAGCAAGCCTTTATTGGCATAAAACAGATTTAGCAGTAAAATAGCAATATAAATAATATAAAATCCTAGATTATAAAGTACATAGAGAGCTAAAATACATAAAGCAAGTAAAATATATATGAGTCGAGTTTAGCCAAATTAAATAATTAAAAGATAAAATGTGGTCATTCCAGAACCATTCTCTGTCGTATTTCCATGGCCTGTTGGAGAAATCTAGCCACCATTAAAGTTACCTCAGCACAAGTGTCATTTAAAAGTTTGTGGACTTTGCCTGAGTCAGCACAGCCCAACATATCTGCTAAGATATCTTTCAAGTATAAACAAGGCTGCTCTATCAGTTCTGCCTGAAACTGCTTGTGGTCGCTAGATGGCGCTGCGGAGATGAACTGAGGAAGGGCCATTCCTGGCATAGATTGGCATCCAGTGCCCGCCTTTTGCAGGGTGCAAAGAAAGAGAGGATTTGGGCATCTTCTCCGTATTTGGGGCGTGGTGCTGTCCAGCTGAAGCATCAGCATAGCAAGTTCCCGTCCCCCCCCCCCCCCCCCCGGGGAAAAAACATACAAATCAAACATGGGCAGCGGACTCTTATCTGGGAAAACCGGGTTTGATTCCCTGCTCCTCCACTTGCAGCTGCTGGAATGGCCTTGGTTCAGCTGCTGAAATGGCCTTGCAGCTGCTGCGAGGGACGGTAGCTCAGTGGTACAGCATCTGCTTGGTAAGCAGAAGGTCCCAGGTTCAATCCCCGGCATCTACAACAAAAAAGGGTCCAGGTAAAGAGGCATGAAAAACCTCAGCTTGAGACCCTGGAGAGCTGCTGCCAGTTTGAGTAGACAATACTGACTTCGATGGACCGAGGGTCTGATTCAATATAAGGCAGCTTCATATGTTCGTATGTTTAATGGCCTTGGGTCAGCCATACCTCTGGCAGGAGTTGTCCTTGAAAGGGCAGCTTCAGTCAAAGCTCTCTCAACCCCACCTACCTCACGGGGTGTCTGTTGTGGGGGAAGAAGATAAAGGAGATTGTAATCCGCTCTGAGACTCTGATTCAGATAGAAGGGCAGGGTATAAACCTACCAGTTTGGAGAGCCAGTTTGGTGTAGTGGTTAAGTGTGCGGACTCTTATCTGGGAGAACCGGGTTTGATTCCCCACTCCTCCACTTGCACCTGCTAGCATGGCCTTGGGTCAGCCATAGCTCTGGCAGAGGTTGTCCTTGAAAGGGCAGCTGCTGTGAGAGCCCTCTCCAGCCCCACCCACCTCACAGGGTGTCTGTTGTGGGGGAGGAAGGTAAAGGAGATTGTGAGCCGCTCTGAGACTCTTCGGAGTGGAGGGCGGGATATAAATCCAATATCTTCTTCATCTTCTTCTACGGTCGTTGTCGTCTTCTCGCTGCTGTTCTGCTCATATAAGATGGGTAGCTGTAAGTGTTTGGCACTTGGACAGCTTCAAACAAGTGGTCCCTCTTGTACGTTTAAGATGGGTTTTTTTGCCAAATACTCACATTCAGCATCTGATGGACAAGCACTCTTTAGGCTCCGGTCCCGCTGTGATCGTACCACTCGATTTTCCGAACGTTTTGGAACAGCTTTTAAAGTGCTCGCAGCAACTACATGGGGAGGGCTTTTGGGGTTCCCTCTGAAACGACAGGAGCTTGTTTGGAAGGGCCGTCACATCTTGCACGTTCTCCTTTTCTGCAGCCCAAACGCCGCGAGCAGCCGAGACGGGCTGGACAATGAAACGGGCACGGAGTCGGTCGTCAGTCACCGGCGAGACCGGCACCGGCGGAGGAACCGAGAAGGCCACGAAGACGGTAAGCGGCTCCTGCTTGACGCGCACCAGGGGCCCCCTTCAAAGCGTCGCCTTGAGCACGGGTGCTGTCACTGCATCTTGAGGCAGTGAGTTCCAGAAGTGAATCCTTCGTTATGTACTTCCCTGAGTTTGTCCTCAGCACATTTCACTGGGTGCCTCCAGGTTTGCTCATTAGGAGAGAGGAAGAAAAAGTTCTTTCAGAAACCACCAAGCGGGTTAGTGCGTGATAGCAGGAAACAGTGTCGGATGCCCGCATGGCCTATTAGGGAGCCCAGCGTCTGCTATTTTATAACCTATTCGTTGTCTGCAGGGCTAATTTTGTAGCAGGAACTCCTTTGCGTGTTAGGCCACAAGCCCCCGATGTAGCCAATCCTCCAAGAGCTTACAGGGCTCTTAGTACAGGGCCTAATGTAAGCTGTTGGAGGATTGGCTACATCAGTGGGGTTTGGCCTAATACACAAAGGAGTCCCTGCTACAAAAAAAAAAAGTCCTGGTTGTCTGCAAGGGGAATGGGCTTACTTATTTGGTGGGGAAATGAGTCTTTGCAAACTCCTGTGCATGTTAGGCCCCCTTTGGTCACTTGTGGGTGTCTTAGAGGCAAGCTGGTTGACCACCGTAATGAACAGAATGCTGGACTTGAGGGGCCTTTGGGCTGCTCCAGCCGGGCTCTTCTTATGTTCTTATGTCCGCATCGGTTTCAGTACAAGTCCAAGTGAACAGGGACCTGCTGTCTGGGTCTTCTGGCAATGAAAACATGATGAGAACCAGGGTGGAAAGAGGAATGCTGGGAGAAGTCTCCTCAGAGGGCCTAGATGGGATCTGTGAAGCAGGCAAGTTGCTTGACACGTTGCAGGAACTAGAGCAGGGGTGGCCAAACTGCGGCTCAGGAGTCACGGGCGGCTGTTCCACGCGTATTGTGTGGGTCTCGAAGCCCCCACTGCCCTGTTGGCCGTCTTGCAGAAGGCCTTTGTCTCTTTAAAATGTGTTCTTCAAGCCGAGCCAGCCGGCAGCTTGGAGAATGCATCTAAAATTAAAGTTGCTTTCTTTCCACCTCTCTCTCTCTCCCCAACTATTGTCCTCCCTTCCTCTCTCCCCCCCCCCCTCCCCTTACAGCTCTCAAACAGCTGACATTACCATCTTGCAGCTTTCAGGCCTCTGATGTTTATTCTGTGTGGCTCTGACGTTAAGCGAGTTTGGCTGCCCCTGAACTAGAGCGTCAGGTCAAGTAGTTGGCAAGACCAAGAGCTGCTACTTGGACCTGGCTTGGCTGATCTGGACTGGAGAAGGAGGGCCAGGTCCCAAAGTGCTGAGACTTGCGAGGCGAGGCCTAGAAATGTCCAGGGGCGGGACAAGCATAATGATGGGCAGACGCTGAAGCCAGTTAACGGGAGCCAGGTAGGTGGCACCAGAAGCCACAGAAAGGCCCGGAACTGACCTATTGACTTTTGACACCCGTTGAGAACTAATGAGATTTTGGGCTGGAGCCTGGGAGGGGATGGGACTGTGAGGGGGAAAGGAGAGGGCGAGGGTGGATTGGAGACCCACTAGGGGGCAGGAAGGTCAGGGGGAAGGAGGCAATGCAGAGAGGGGGGGGATGGCAAATTTGTGCTGATCCTCCCTGCTGGCGCTTTTATTTATCTATTTCTGTCCACGTACAGTCCGCCCTTTCCCACCAAGGGCTAAGGGCGGATTCCGACAAGCGAAACATTAAAACCAAGAGTAAAACATTAGAATGGTTTAAAACGATTAAGCCAATAAATTCAAATTAATTGTTTTAAGGCTGGTGGGAGCTCACGAGGCGTAATTGTCATGGGCAGCCTAAGTTGCCCAAAGACGTCAGCAGTGCTGGCCCCAATTGAAGCGGAAGTCATTGCTAGGAGGCCAGTTCGATGGTATAATAGAACGAGGACGCCCGCCTGCCTCAACCGTAGGCCTGGCGGGACAGCTCCGTTTTGCAGGCTCTCCAGAAATGGTGACATGTACGGAAGGGCCTGAATCTCTATGGGGCAGGGGTGGCCAGTGGTAGCTCTCCAGATGTTTTTTTTTTTTGCCTACAACTCCCATCAGCTTGTTCAGCTTGTTCCACCTAGCTGAGGCTAACCAGTGCATCCGAGAGCTCTTCACCCTCAGCTCTGGCATTAGCACTGCCCCCCACCCTCCCCTGAGGATTTGGAACTGGATTCCTGATCTCAGATCCCCACAACTCAGGTACAGGACCTCTGACTTCATTTGATTCAGTTTCTTTTTTTTAGGTTCGAAAGATTTTATTGTATAAGTATACAGGAAAAAAACGGGAAAGGGGAAAAGGAAAAAAGGGCGGAGGGGGAGGAGGGATGAGAACTTACAATACGTTTCTTAATGCAGTAAATGTCTTCACTCTCTTTTCGCCTATAAGCGGTAAGCTTGGGGAGGGACGGTGGCTCAGCGGTAGAGCATCTGCTTGGGAAGCAGAAGGTCCCAGGTTCAATCCCTGGCATCTCCAAAAAAGGGTCCAGGCAAAGAGGTGTGAAAAACCTCAGCTTGTGACCCTGGAGAGCCGCTGCCAGTCTGAGTAGACAATACTGACTTTGATGGACCAAGGGTCTGATTCAGTAGATGGCAGCTTCATATGTTATATGTTCATCAGCCCCAGCCATTGGCCATGCTGGCTGGGGCTGATGGGAGTTGTAGGCAGAAAACATCTGGAGAGCTACCGTTGGCCACCCCTGCTGTAGGGAGCTGGTTCCACTATGTCGGGGCCAGGTCCGAAGGAGCCCTGGCTCTGGCCAAGGCAAGCCAGACATCCTTTGGGCCAAGGATGGTCAGAAGGTGTTTTCTGAATGCGACTGTGTTTCCTCAGAAAACAAGATTCTGTTGGACTGCATCGAGGGGACGCCCTGCAGTAGGCCGTTGTGGCCTTTGAACGCTCCGGGTTGCGCTCCGAAGTGCACAGAGTCGACTGTGTTTGCGGAGTGGGGCCCAGCGACAGCTAAGGAGCTGGCAACAATTTATTTTGTAACCCCATTGGCCTGAAAAGAAAGATCCTGTCCAAGTAATTTTGAAACAGAGGCAAGCGAGAAGGTCCAAGGCTCGGAGAACAGAGAAGTAATTGCTCGGGGGTGTGGGGTGAGGGGGAGGTGACGGAAGCAAGAGACCTTCTGTGGGAACCGGGGTGGTGGTGGTTGGGGGGCAGCGGCGGTGGCACAGTTTTCCGTGCGTGGTGTTTTTGGTGCATTACGGAACCCGCCCTTCTCTTCCGCCCCGTCGTTCTAATTAGCAGAGACTCTGTGCAGCTGTGGCTTTTTTTTTTTTTCACAATCCCTGTCGTTCTAATTAGCAGAGCCTCTGTCTGTGCATCTGGTTGTTTGCTAAAAATTGCTAACTGAATAAGAGGGCGGTTGCTGGAGGGGGCAGAGAGAGAGAGACCGGGGGGGGGGATCTCCCACCTCCTCTTGAGACAACAGTGCACATTTGGTAATTGGGAAAGTTGACTTGGTCCTACTGAAAGGGAAAGTGGAGTCGGACACTTAATTAGGCACGCTCGAGGTCTGGCCGGGTGAGTTCTTGGGACCCCTCACTGGCCGAGACAAAGATTTCTGTCGCAGCCTCCTTCTGCTTCCTGAAGACCGGGGCAGGGGGAGGCCCTAGTGGGTCTAATTAGGCAGATAATTAAGAGAGAGGGTTTTGTTTGCATTCAGAATGTTTTAGAGACTTGCCTGGAGTCCTTGCCCTGTCCCCCCCCCCCATCTCAGCAGGTGCCCCCACTTCCATTCCGTTGCCTAGTTTGAGAGCCAGTTTGGTGTAGTGGTTAAGTGCATGAACTCGTATCTGGGAGAACTGGGTTTGATTCCCCGCTCCTCCACTTGCAGCTGCTGGAATGGCCTTGAGTCAGCCATAGCTCTCTTACCTGGGAAAACCGGGTTTGATTCCCCGCTCCTCCACTTGCAGCTGCTGGAATGGCCTTGAGTCAGCCATAGCTCTCTTATCTGGGAAAACCGGGTTTGATTCCCCGCTCCTCCACTTGCAGCTGCTGGAATGGCCTTGAGTCAGCCATAGCTCTCTTATCTGGGAGAACCGGGTTTGACTCCCCGCTCCTCCACTTGCACCTGCTGGAATGGCCTTGGGTCAGCCATAGCTCTCTTATCTGGGAGAACCGGGTTTGATTCCCCGCTCCTCCACTTGCACCTGCTGGAATGGCCTTGGGTCAGCCATAGCTCTCGCAGAGTTGTCCTTGAAAGGGCAGCTTCTGAGAGAGCTCTCTCAGCCCCACCCACCTCGCAGGGTGTCTGTTGGGGGGGGGCATGGGGGGAAGGCAATGGAGATTGTGACCACTCTGAGATTCAGAGTATAGGGCAGGATATAAATCCAAATCCAATATCTAGATGTCATATGGATTAAGGTGGTGGAAAGGGAATTAGGATTTGGCATTTCCCCTTCGGGATGGTGGATGGAATGATGGATGGACGGATGCATGGGGAGGCGATGGCAGACATTGAATAATGGCTACTGTGTTCATATCTGCACTTTTGAATGGAAGAACCAACGCTGCTGTTATTCAGGATGGTGGTGAGAAGTGCCACCAAGGTATGGCAACCCCAGAGGGTTTTCAAGGCAAGAGATGAACATAGGTGGTTTGCTGTTGCCTGCCTCTACATAGCTACCCTCAGGGCCGGCCCTGACACGAGGTGATTGCTTAGGGCTCCGGCCTTCTGGGAAAAGTTCAGAAAAGGGCAACTAGAATGATTAAAGGGTTGGAACGCTTTCCCTATGGAGAAAGGTTAAAACGCTTGGGGCTCTTTAGCTTGGAGAAACGTTGACTGCGGGGTGACATGGTAGAGGTTTACAAGATTATGCATGGAATACAGAAGGTAGAAAAAGAAGTACTTTTCTCCCTTTCTCACAATACAAGAACTCGTGGGCGTTCGATGAAATTGCTGAGCAGTCGGGTTAGAATGGATAAAAGGAAGTCCTTCTTCACCCAAAGGGTGATTAACATGTGGAATTCATTGCCACAGGAGGTGGTGGCAGCTACAAGCATAGCCAGCTTCAAGTGGGGTTTAGATAAAAATATGGAGCAGAGGTCCATCAGTGGCTATTAGCCACAGTGTGTATATATATGTGTGTGTGTACACACACACACATATAGATAGATACACACTGTATATATAAATTTTTTGGCCACTGTGTGACCCAGAGTGTTGGACTGGATGGGCCACTGGCCTGATCCAACATGGCTTCTCTTATCTTCTTATGTGAAACAGAGTGTTGGACTGGATGGGCCACTGGCCTGCTCCAACATGGCTTCTCTTATGTTCTTATGTGATGCAGAGTGTTGGACTGAATGGGCCATTGGCCTGATCCAACAAGGCTTCTCTTCTGTTCTTATATGACACAGAGCATTGGACTGGATGGGCCATTAGCCTGATCCAACATGGCTTCTCTTATGTTCTTCTGTGACACAGAGTGTTGGACTGGATGGGCCACTGGGCTGATCCAACATGGCTTCTCTTATGTTCTTATGTGACATAGAGCATTGGACTGGAAGGGCCATTGGCCTGATCCAACAAGGCTTCTCTTCTGTTCTTATGTGACACAGAGTGTTGGATTGGATGGGCCACTGGCCTGATCCAACATGGCCTCTCTTATGTTCTGAGGGGAGCCAGATTGGGTGTCCCCCATGTGACTTGGTGATGTTATCAGAGTGGGGGCGGGGGCCTGCCAGAAGTTAGCTTCGCCTAGGGTGCCAGACAATCTAGGCCCTGGACTTCCTCAGTGGCCCCCCCGTCCAAGTACTAACTGGGGCTCAGCCAATTTAGCTCCCAAGATCTGATAAAATTGGGCTAGCGTGTGCCATTCAGATCAGGGCAACCCCGTCTTATACTGAGCCAACCAAAGTCAGCATTCATTCTCCAGGGTCTTAGTTGGAGGTCTTTCATATCATCTGCTACCTGACGACTGGAGACTCCGGGGACTGAACCTGGGACCTTCTGCATGCAAAGAGGTGCTGCTCTCTTGAGCCGTAGTGCCACCCCTTTATCAGCGCCAGCAATTGAATAAGGGAGGGTTAGTGTTGTCGTTGTTCAGGAGGGGCTTGTAGATCTCCTGGATTTATCACTGGTCTCCAGACCACGGAGATCAGTTTTCCTGGAGAAAATGGCTGCCGCCCAGACTCTTGCTCTCTTTTTTTTAAGCAAGGACGCACAGGAAAGCAGTTCTAGATGGTTTGGTGTCAGGGGGTGTGGCCTAATAGGCAAATACGTTCCTGCTGGGCTTTTTCTACAAAAAAAAAAAGCCCCACTGCCACCCTACCCACAGTCTACCTTCAAATCTCCCTAAATTTCCTAACCAGGAGTTGACAACCGTAGTTTGCATTTGTTCCCCGCTGGGGGTAGAAAGCTGCAGTTGCACCCTCCGTCCATCTGCAGTGGGGGCACTGTAATGCAGCAGACTGGCAGTTTTTTTCTGTTGGTAAAGCTCTTACGGCAGTATAACAAGTAAGACCCTCAAACCCGTTATTAGTCTCCATTTGCAATCCCGCTTCCAGAGCATCGCAAACCGGGAAGTGGCAGATGTCACCGCCCTGGCCTCTTCAGAGTTGTGGTTGAAATTGCCCACTCTGTTTCCCGAAGGAAGAAACGCTTTTCCGGTGTGTCCTAATTGGAGAGGAGTCACCCAGTGGCCATGGCGATGAGTCACCAAAACGACTGAGGGGGATACATTTTTTAAATTGGCCTTTCCCTTGACAGTTCGAGCCGAATGCCTTCGTTGGTTAATCTTTGGCTGCTCTGCTGCTTCCCTCTTTCAAGGGCCTGTTGGATTGCATGCTTTTTGGAAGTGTTTCTGTGGCCCCCACAGAATGAGGCCTTTTCAGCTCCTGATGAAAGTCAAGGAGTGTTGCTTGACCTCCAGAGCGAGCCTCCATCCTAATTGTCCTGACAGATTCAAAAGCCCTTGTCTGGAAATCTCGGCTACCTTTCCTTTCCTTCGAGGAAGATGAGCCAGGAGCTCAGAGGTCAAGCAGCCTCCGTCATTAGCGGGGAAACGGTTTTGAAGTCCCCAAGTAGAGAACGGATAAGGGACTGAAGAGAATCGTCTTCGCTATGGAGATCCGCTGAAGGCCCGGAATTGTATCGAGGCACTCTGGGTCTTCACAAAACAAATGGGAGCAACGTAAAGGGGCATAAGATGGACCCTGAACGTGCAACGATCTCCGTGGTCTGCAGCGCCCCGTATATTGTCCTTTTTATTGATTTTAAAATATTAATATATGATACGCTCAATATTTTTTTTTAAAAAAAGAATAATTCCCAAGACTACTTCTAACCGGAATAAAATGCAAAAACTTTAAAGAGAAATAATCTATCGCCTAAAAATTAAATTAGAACCAGCCGCTAAAACAGCGGGATGAAGAAAATAGACCTCATAATCGTTATTGCCGGGTTTTTATAAGTAGCTGTTAGGAGGCTTAAGTGAACCCAGCAAGCAAAGCTCCCCCTAGCAAAAACACGCCACCACAAAATAGAATATTCAGCATTCTGAAAACTGCAGGCTGGGTTGGATTTGGTTTATGGCTGATTTTTCAGTCCCGCTCTAAAATGCTGTGATTAGCAACATCGATTTTTCAGGAGCACACCCATGAAGCTGCCTTATAATGATTCAGACCGTCGATCCATCAATACATCAGTATTGTCGACTCAGACTGGCAGCAGCTCTCCAGTGTCTCAGGCAAAAGTCTTTCCCATCATCTATTAAAGGGGTGTCAAACTTTCCAGGCCCGCGAGCAACTCACTGTCATCTGCTTCCTTCTGCATCACAGCTCGCTTTGCCAGGCTTGCTCAATGGCGCAAGAACTACATAGCAAAGCCTCTATTTTCTCCATTGACTGGCCAGCACGTGAAGCAACTTGTGTACAAAAGCTTGCAATGCCCAGCTATTTCATGTTTTCCCCTGGGTCTTAGGCTCAAAGCATTGGCCATGAGATTTCTGTAATGACTGCCAATAAATCAAAAACAGGTTTGCAACGTACACATGCACACCTGAACAACACCTGGACAGCATACTCAAAATTGCTACAGCACAGACATTGTCTCCAGATTTTGATGCAAAAATTCAAAGCAAGAGATGTCAGCTATTGCAAGACTGCTAGCCTTTTAAGCATATTTTTTTTAAAAAAATCTTTGTCTTTTATAAAATTTATATCTCTGGTTCCTGGCGTTACATTTTACGACACGTGGCCTGGCCCAAAAAGGTCTCATTTAAGTCAGATCTGACCCTCGTAACAAATGAGTTCAATACCCCTGATCTATTACCTTGTCGTATGAACTGGAGAGGAACCTGGGAATTGAACCTGGGATCTTCTGTATGCCGAGCAGCTGCTCTACCACAGCAACAACCCCCTAATTGCCAGATTATTATCTGAATTCATGGGTGTAGCAGGAGCAATCTGTGCTTCATGCCTCTTTGAGCAAGAGCTGTGCCTACTCCTTGTTTACCCCAAAAAAGGAAATCCCTGGCAATGCAAACTGTGTTCTGAGAAAAGTAGAATTCGGCTTCCAATCCCCAGTGTGTGAATGGAGGGCTTTTGGCACAATTCATTCTGCATTGTTTGCTGGCAATTTTCCCTCTAATTTCCACCCCCCCCCCCCACTGAGCAAAGCAGTTCACGTCCTGAGTAGAATATAACAGCTGTAATCTTAAAATGGGCAATGGGCAGGGCAAGACACAGTGTGGCTTCCGATCGCTGCTGAGCGGGGCTTCCTGCGTTAATGAGCTTACGGGCACATCTTAGATGTGCTGCTAACAGGCATCATTTATTCTGGGGTTGTGAACAGGGCTTCTTTTTGAGCAGGAACGCTTGGTGTCAAGGGGTGTGGTCTAATATGCAAATACAGGGCTTTTGTAGCAGGAACTCCTTTGCATATTAGGCCACACCCCCTGATGTAGCCAATCCTCCTGGAGCTTACAGTAGGCCCTGTACTAAGAGCTCTGTAAGCTCCCGGAGGATTGGCTACATCGGGGGGGGGGGGGTGGCCTAATACGCAAAGGCGTTTCTGCTACAAAAAAAAGCCCTGTGCAAATGATTTCCTGCTGGGCTTTTTCTGCAAAAATGAGTCCTACGTGCGAGCTTGATGATAGCTTTTTTTGTAGCAGGACCTCCTTTGTATATTAGGCCGCACACTCTTGATGTAGCCAATCCTCCAAGAGCTTACAGAGCTCTTAGTACAGGGCCTACCATAAACTCTTGGAGGATTGGCTACATCAGGGGGGGGGGGTGGCTTAATACACAAAGTAGTTCCTGCTGCAAAAAGAAACCCTGTGCAAATGAGTTCCTGCTGGAACAATGATGGCATCAAGGGGTGTGGCCTAATATGCAAACGAATTCCTGCCGCGCTTTTTCTACAAAAGAAGCCCTGTTTGGGGGCGTTCAAAGTTCTACGCCCAACCTTGGATGCTCTGGCCAGCTGCTGAGATTTCAAACGCAGTTGCGCAACTGAGAAGGCTGTCTCTTTAACGGAAGAAGCTGGAATTGTCAAGAAACTCGATGCCGAAGCAGCTGCCGCATCCATCTTCTTATCTACACCAGGGGTGGCCAGCGGTAGCTCTCCAGATGTTTTTGCCTACAACTCCCATCAGCCCCAGCCAGCAAGGCAAATGGCTGGGGCTGATGGGAGTTGTAGGCAAAAAAACATCTGGAGAACTACCGTTGGCCACCCCGATCTACGCTCTTCTGGCATTGTGGTGGACACACCCCGCCCTGACTGAACTGTCAATACAAATTGTCAAAAAGATGCACAGCCCTCTGATGACCAATCAGAAGCCCAACTGGGCAAAAGCCCCAAATGGCCCAACCCACTTTCTTAAATAGGGTTACCAGCCTCCAGGTGGGGCCTGGAGATCTCCCACTTTTACAGCTGAGCTCCAGCTGGCAGAGATCAGCTCCCCTGGAGAAAAGGGCTACTTTGAAGGGTGGACTCTCTGGCATTGCACACTGCTGAGGCCCCTCACCTCCCCAAACTCCGCCCTCTCCTGGACCCACCCTCAAAGTCTCCAGGTGTTTTCCAACACAGACTTGGCAACTCTATTCTAAAAATACTTGGTGGGATCCAGGAAAGATGGTGGGCACCAATGCATTCGCGGACACCATGTTGGGAAATCCTGCCATACAACCAAGCTGTGGGTATTAGGGTTGCCAGCTGCAAATCGGGAAACTCCTGGAGATTTGAGGGTGGAGTCCGTGGAAGGTGGGTTTAGGGTGGGAGGACTTCAGGAGGGTATAATACTGTAGAATCCACCCTCCAAAGCAGCCATTTTCTCCAGGAGAGCGGATCTCTCTTGTCTGGAGATCAGTTGTAATTCCAAGAAGATATTGGATTTATATCCCGCCCTCCACTCCGAAGAGTCTCAGAGCGGCTCACAATCTCCTTTACCTTCCTCCCCCACAACAGACACCCTGTGAGGTAGATGAAGATATTGGATTTCTATCCCGCCCTGCACTCCGAAGAGTCTCAGAGCGTCTCACGATCTCCTTTACCTTCCTCCCCCACAACAGACACCCTGTGAGGTAGATGAAGATATTGGATTTATATCCCACCCTCCACTCCGAAGAGTCTCAGAGCGGCTCACAATCTCCTTTACCTTCCTCCCCCACAACTGACACCCTGTGAGGTAGATGAAGATATTGGATTTATATCCCACCCTCCACTCCAAAGAGTCTCAGAGCGGCTCACAATCTCCTTTACCTCCCCCCCCCCCACAACAGATACCCTGTGAGGTGGGTGGGGCTGAGAGGGCTCTCACAGCAGCTGCCCTTTCAAGGACAACTTCTGCCAGAGCTATGGCTGACCCAAGGCTATTCCAGCAGGTGCAAGTGGAGGAGTGGGGAATCAAACCCGGTTCTCCCAGATAAGAGTCCGCACACTGAACCATTACACCAAACTGGAGATCTCCAGGCCCCACCTGGTGGTTGGCGACCCTAGCTGGGTATTCCTGATCCATGTAGCTAATAGCCGCACGCACAGCAGCCATTCTGTGTCCTCAGCTCTAGAATGGTGCTGTTCCAAGAACGATTATGTCCCTGCTGCAATGGTGGTATCGAATTTTTAGCCCGTGTCGTATTTGACTGTGAGGCTTGTAATGATCATCGTGAAGTATTTCCATTTTCCACGGCCATGCCTTTTGCCAGTAGTCCAAAACTGCAAGTCCTTAAGAATCTTCTTGACGATAAGAACCCTGAGGTTACATACGGATTTGCAAAATTTGGCTGGCTTGCCCCAAGAGTAAGGAAAACTCCAATAATTCAGTCAGGAAAGGCCTAAACCCCTTTGCCAGTCTGTTTGCTGTAACTGCCGTGTTCTGTTATATTTGTAGTTTTACAACTGTATTTTACGCCTTTTGATGTAAGATTGTATGGTCAGTCAGTTTTAATTTTGTATGATTTTACTGTTTTAAATGCCGGCTTAGGCTGTGAATAAACTATATATATTCTTCTAGCTGTAGAATAAGTTTCCCATCATGCAAAGCTGGCCAACGCCGATTCTTAAACCCTGGAAGCACACATCATGCAAGCAGTGTGCACACTCGTGCACCTGTTCTTACACTTCCACAAATTCACCCACGCATTGGTCCAGTACAGGGGTGGCCAAACTTTCTTAATGTAAAAGCCACATAGAATAAGCATCAGATGTTTGAGAGTCACAAAGCATGAATGTCGAAGGAAGGAATATAGATGAGGAGGGGAGGGAGGGAGAGGTGGACAGAAAGCATCTTTAACTTTAAATGCTTTCTCCAAGCCAGCCGATGGGGCAGTTGGGGCTTCAAGAGCCACACAATGTGTGTGAAAGAGCCACATGTGGCTCCTAAGCCACAGTTTGGCCACCCTGGTGCAGTATAACCAGACCAGCAGTTGAGACTGTAAGAAAGTAGGGATTTTTGTCCCTTTCCTTTTTCAAGGACACCGTGTCTGGGCCTGCCCTTCTGTTCTCTAGATACTTATACCTTGTTGCTATGGGTTTCTCCCCAGCCAGTCTCCAGGCGCTTAGCTCTTTTCATCTTTTCTCCTAATCCATCCCTCCAGGCCCCCCTCACATGTGGCTGTCTGTCCTCTTGAGCCCTATGCGTGGGTGGTCATGTTTTCCTGTCTTTCCTAGATACCAGACTCTGAGTTCTGTGGGTGACCCCAAATGGGCCGTCTGTTCTGCACGTTCCATGGTGGCGAATCTCAGCTTGACGGAGATGCGGTGTGTCTCAGCTGCTGGATGAAGGAGGGCACTTGACAAATCAGGTGCCTTTCCCAGGCACAATCTGATTCACATGTTCTGTTTCCCACCCACCCCCCTTTAAGGCATGTATTTACAAAATCCCATAGGGTTCCAGCTAAAAAGAGGGGCTACGCACGGTTAGACCATTGCAGCAGGAAAGGCTAAGGATCCGTGGCAATTTTAAAGGCTAACGGATTTATTGCAATAGAAGGTTTTACGAACACAGGCCTACTTTTTCAGGGGCATGCAACCGATCTCCAGTTAGCAGGCTGTGTATGTGCAGAATTCAACTCAGGGCAGCAGGAACTCATTTGCATATCAGGTCACACCCCCTGACGTCACCATTGTTTTGCACAGCACTGTTTTGTAGAAAAAGCCCAGCAGGAACTCTTTGCATATTAGGCCACACCCCCTGTTGCCAAGCCAGCTGGAACTGCATTCCTGTCCGTGCCTGCTTTAAAAATAAAATTTAAAAAAGCCCTGGGTCAGGGAATATAGTTGCCAACCTCCAGGTGGTAGCTGGAGACTTCCTGGGGTTACAGCTGATCTCGCCTGATCAGTCTAGGGTTGCCAATCCTTAGGTGGGAGCAGGGGATCCCCCGGTTTGGAGACCCTTCCCCCGCTTCAGGGTCGTCAGAAAGCAGGGGGAGGGGAGGGAAATGTCTGTTGGGAACTCTATTATTCCCTATAGAGATTTATTCCCATAGAAAATAATGGAGAATTGATCCGCGGGTATCTGGAGCTCTGGGGGGCCCCCCTGTTTTTTGAGGTAGAGGCACCAAATTTTCAGTACAGCATCTAGTGCCTCTCCCCAAAATATCCCCCAAGTTTCAAAACGATTGGACTAGGGGGTCAAATTCTATGAGCCGCAAAAGAAGGTCCCCCTATCCTTCATTATTTCCTATGGAAGGATTGAAAAGGTGTGCCGTCCCTTTAAATGTGATGGCCAGAACTCCCTTTGGAGTTCAATTATGCTTGCCACAGCCTTGATCTTGGCTCCACTCCAATGTCTCCTGGCTCCACCCCCAAAGTCTTCTGGCTCCACCCCCAAAGTCCTCAGATATTTCTTAAATTGGACTTGGCAACCCTAGATCAGTCCCCCTGGAGAAAATGGCTGGTTTGGAAGATGGGCTCTATGGCATGATACTGCACGGAAGCCCCTCCCCAAATCCCGCCCACCTCAGGTTCCACCCCCAAAATCTCCAGGGATTTCCCAACCCAGAGCTGGCAACCCTGATTATTTTTTGGTTACTTTGCTTCATTCTTTACATTTGTTTTTCTCTGTAACTCCGCATATGTGAGTGCAGAAAGCATATCAGAATTTGGCGACCTGAGCTTGTGTGCTGCGTTGTCTGATGGTGAAATGATGTCATTTATTGGAGGAAATAGGCTCTAATCCACAAAATCTTTGACCTCACTGCGAGACTTGATTTTATTGTTTTAAAACTACTATATTGTTACTCCTCTTTAGGTCTTTTTGTTCTCTGATAGTGTTGGTTGACTGCAGAGTGCTTTATTGATTCACCTAGAAAATTTGGAGGCCGCCTATCTCAAAACCTGCTGGGGCAGGTTTACCTCTGAGATAATAAAGCTGTTAAAAGACAGCCATTAAGCAACGGGTTGACGTCTTTAAAATGTACTTTGTAGCGTTTGGCAGGTTCCATCCAAAACAAAATGGCGGCTGGCGTGGCCAGCTTGGTGTGTAACCCGCTCATCCGCAGCGACTGGAAGAATGGTAGGGGAACAGTCCCATTCTGTTGCAGTAACCCTTTTAGGGTTTTCTTTTCTTTCTTTTTTTTAACTTTCCAAAAGCTTTATTGATGATAAGAAACGAGTGTATATAAATTCCAAGTATAACAAAGCAAAATATTTGAATACATTTGTTGTTTTTACATAACCTTATACACTTAAGGGCTCACAGACGCTTAATAGAATTTAGCAAAAGCAGTGAAAACTTGTTGATGCTTGTTAGCAGTGGGCCTGAAACACGAATAAAATCGAAATTTAAAAAAAAGGGGAAAAGAAGAAAAGTGAGACGTTACGAAAGCTAAAGAGAAAAAAGCTAGAGCGCTAGGGAAAGGATAGTAAAGAGAACATGTCAGGATGGTCTGCCTGAAAGGATTAATGTGTGAAGAACCAAATTTCCATATTAAGAAGGGCGACCATTTCTTACATAGGGAACGTTGACGTGTAGTTTCAAGATTGTTAGGTGGGCGTCTTATATCAGCAATTTTATCAAGAAAAAAGTATTCCCAGAGTTTGCTAGTCCGTTGTTGCAACGAAGGGGGTGGGGTGGGGTCTTTGGATTTCCATTTGGAGGCTATGGCAAATTTTGCTGCTGGGAGCATGAGTGACAGTAGTTCTAAGCGTAGTCTGGAAATAGAAAAGTCTTCCCAACCATTTAAGAGTATCAGTTTAGGCGAGACGGGTAAGGTAATATGCATAATCTGTTCGATACTTCTTCCAAAAGGATCTTCTTCCAAAAATCTTTAACCGGGGGGCAGGACCACCAGCGGCGGAAGAAAGTCCCCCTCTCGCCGAAGTCTTTGATACATAGTGGAGAAATATTGGGTATTATTAAGGAAAGTGTGGAGGGCAGCAAATACCACTGTGAGATTATTTTGTATTCTTGAAGTTGAATATTTCGTGATTTAGAACATAAGTGGGGGGAGGAGGTTTAGTGTTTCCTGCCTCATCGGACTAAACACTTGTAGGGTTGCCAGATCCCCCTGGCGACCAGCAAGGGTTGGAAGGGCAGGCTGGGAAACTCCTGGAGATTTGGGGATGGAGCCTGGGGAGGACAGTGGGCTACCTTGCGATAAAGTCCGCCCTCCAAAGCATCCATTTTCCCCAAGAGTACCGATCTCTGTAGTCTGGAGATGAGCTGTAATTCCGGGGATCCCCAGGTCCCACCTGGAGGCTGGCATCCCTTGGAGTATAGTCTACCTGCTTTGGCCTGCAGCGTTGCCACGTGGAAAGGATCTATTCGTTCCGGCAGCCAACAGACCCTTGTGTTCCAGACGCAGGCTAGGAAATCCTAGGAAGTGTGGCCACTGGGAGAGCATTTGCATAGCTCCCCTTTTATTGGCTGAATTCCAAGGGGGCGGGCTGGAGGCAGATCCATTGATACCGGCTGGGATGCCCGGAGGTAACTTTTAGACAGCTTGTTGAAAGGGCATGTCGAGGAACCCAAGAAGGTCTGTTGCGTTGCAGCTGAGAAAGAGCAGGTACGTTGGGGGCACTTTTTTGCAGAGGGGGGAAGTGGGGTATTTCTAAGTGGGCAATGGCAATGTGAGCATGTTACAGACATAGCAATGAGAAGCTGCTTGGATTTGTGTCAGAAGCAGCAAACGGGGAGGAAGGAGACGCCCTCAGAGTATTCAAGAAGGGTGCGCAGACGAAGCAGACAAGGCCTACAGCCTGTTTCGTAGCTCTGCAAAGCCGAATAGCTCTGATATGATTCGGTCTAATCCCAAAGATCGGCTTGCAAGTCCTGAGCAAAGCCGTTAATGAGTGCACGTTTTGGAGAGCATTAATTCTTAGGTTTGCCGTAAGTCGGAGGTGACTTGTTGGCACGTAACATACAGCATCCCAATTCCCAAAGAAGCTTTTTGTTCAGTCGCACAGTCGAGTCCGACTCTTTGCGACCCCATGGACCAAGTCACGCCAGGCCCTCCTGTCTTCCACCATCCTCCGAAGTCTGTCCAAATTCGTGTTTGTTCCATCAGCAACGCTGCCCAGCCATCTCATCTTTTGCCGTCCCCATCTTTTGCCTTCCGTCTTTCCCATCATCAGGATCTTCTCCAGGGAGGGCTCCCTTCTCCTTTGGTGGCCAAAGTATTTGAGCAACTACAGCATCTGACCTTCCAGGGAACAGTCTGGGTTGATTTCCCTTAGGACTGACTGAAATTTACAGGACAACATTTTGTTCAAATTTTATTCCCCCCCCTCCCCCGGGACTGTGGAATGAATCAGCCCTACCGCTGGTTGTTTTATAGGGTCAGGGTTTTCTTTGGCAAAACCGTTGATCTCGCAAGGTGCAAAAACCCTGTCTCTTTGTCGATTAATTGGGTGTGTGACATTGCTCACCGTGGCACCTCAGAAACAACAACAAAAAAGCCCCCTGAAGAAAAGCCTGTAGCATGGTTTAAATGTGACTCTGAAGCCTATGCGTTTTCATGGCTGCAAGGTTATCACCGTGCAAGCATGGAGTTCCACAGGAAAACTTGTTGGCCTCGGATTCAAAAGAAGCCTCCATTTGCACATAGATCATTTAAAGGTGTGAGGTGGGCGATGTCATATCGAAAGAGCAACGCCTGCCACCGATCACTCCTCAGGTGTATGTGTATCACCTGTTTGTGTGTGGAACAGCAGCACAAACGGGAATCCCAGGGACTGTTCATGCAGTTCCTGTAGATCCAAGCTCAGTTGCCGCTTAGCCAACAATACCCACTGCTAACTCTGCTGCCTTAGTTTTTCCCATCTGTGAAATGGGAATAACATCTTGCCATAACCCGTTTCAGCCACTGGCTATTCAAAAGGAGAGGTACAGATAGCTATGGAACATGGCAGGAAATTGTCCCAAGTGGCATTTAGAGGGAAGCGCCCCTCTGAGTTTCCAACTGGATATAATTCTTCCTCTGACGCCTCTCTGTCTCTTGGCCAGCTCACTGGCTCTGCAAGCTGAGGGACTGATGGAGACGACTAAATCGGCTGTTATGATACATGCGCATGTTAAAGGCGCAAATCCCTATACTAAAAAAGGAGCAAGTGTTTCTATATTATAAGCGCACAAAGCTGCCAGCACAGAATCGGATGCTCGCTCCGCTTAATCCGGTCCTGCCTAGTGAGATTGGCAACAGCAGTTCTTCAGGTCTTTTTCAGACTCATCAAATGTGCTTTGTAACTTGAGAAGATGGGGACTGCGACAGAGATATGGTTGCCAAGTCCAATTCAAGAAATATCTGGGGACGTTGGGGGTGGAGCCAGGAAACTTTGGGGTAGAGCCAGAAGCAAGGGTGTGGCAAGCATCATTGAACTCCAAAGGGAGTTCTGGCCATCACATTTAAAGGGACCACACACCTTTTCAATGCCTTCCTTCCATAGGAAATAATGAACGATAGAGGCACCTTCTTTGGGGGCACATAGTATTGGACCCCCTGGCCCAATCTTTTTGAAACCTGAGGGGTATTTTATGGAGAGGCACTGGATGCTATGCTGAAAATTTGGTGCCTCTACCTCAAAACACAGCCCCCCCCCCAAAGAGCCCCAGATACCCGCAGATCAATTTGCCATTATTTCCTATGGGAATAAGTCTCCCTTGGGAACAACAGAGTTCCCAGAAGACATTTCCCTCCCCTCCCCCCGCTTTCTGATGACCCTGAAGTGGGGGGAGGGCCTCCAAACTGGGGTATCCCCTGCCCCCATATGGGGATTGGCAACCCTAGAAAGAGATCTTCCACCTATAAAGCCTGCACCATACAGTCACAAAGTGCATGGAGCCTATTTGCACTTGCTCAGACCACTGGTTTGTTCTGCTCTGCATAGGCTATTGTAGGTTTGTTCTGCTCTGCATAGGCTATTGTAGGTTTGTTCTGCTCTGCATAGGCTATTCTAAATGATGACTGCTCTCCAGGATCTCAGGGGGAAAAAGGTCTTTCCTAACCTGAGATTCTTTTAACGACAGACGCCAGGAACTGAACCCAGTTTGGCTGCCTTGATTCAAAGCAAGCACTTAACTCAGGGGTGGCCAGACTTGCTTAACGCAAGAGCCGCATAGAGTGAGACATTTGAGAGCTGCAAGTCCTAAACATCAGATGTTTGAGAGCCGGAAGACAAGGAAGGAAGGAACGCAAACAGATGGAGGGAGGGAGACGTGGAAAGAAAGCATCTTTAATTTTAAATGCATTCTCCAAGCCACCAGCTGGCTTGGCTTGGAGAAGTGATTTAAAAAGACAAAGGCCTTCTCCAAGCCAGCCGATGGGGCAGCGGGGGCTTCGAGAGCCACACAATATGTGTGAAAGAGCCACATGTGGCTCCTGAGCCGCAGTTTGGCCACCCCTGACTTAACATCTGAGTCCCAGCCACTGCTCTGGCTGGGCGTCTTGCGAAACATGAATAAAATTTAACAAATTAAAATGCACTTTTTAATTTTTAGCATTACCCTAGGTTATAGCCAAAAGAAAGGCTTTTATGCCTTACTGAGAAATTTGCTTCCTTCGCTGTTCAAATCTTTCACATAGAGTTGAAAGGGACATCCAAGGTTGTCTAGTCCAACCCCCTGCACAATGCAGGAAATTCAGAAATATCTCCCCCCCCCACCCCCATCACACACACACACACACACACACACACCCAGTGACCCCTGCTCCATGCCCAGAAGATGGCAAAAAACTTCCAGGATTCCGGGCCAAACTGGCCAGGAGAAAAATTGATTCCTGACCTCCAGCATTTCCCTGGGCGTGTAAGAAAAGGCCACGAGAACTCAGCACTGGTGTCGCCCTTCCTGCCCTCCTTCTCATGATCTGCCTAAGTTCCCAGAATCAGCCTTGCTGTCAGATGGCCATCTAGCCTCCGCTTAAAAACCTCCAGAGAAGAAGAGCCCACCACCTCCCAAGGAAGCCTGTTCCACTGAGGAACCACTTTGTCCGGAACTTCTTCCTAACGTTTAACCGAAAACTCTTTTGATTTAATTTCAACCTGTTGGTTCCGGTCCGCCCTTCTGGGACAACAGAAAACACCTCTGGGCCATCCTCTGTATGACAGCCCTTCAGTTACTAGAAACTCGAACCCAGAGTGTTGGGTTTCCGGGCACAGGGTTCCCGCTTTGGCTGTGTGTGAACGGCAGATCCGTAGCTCACGCTTGGGCCATAGAGGTGGGTGAACAATCTCCACAGGGTGTTAAGAACACAAAGGCTCAGCTGAAGTGTTTACACTTTACACATCTAGCCCTGATTAGGGTTGCCAGCCTCCAGGTGGGGCCTGGAGTTCTCCTAGGGTTGCCAAGTCCAATTCCAGAAATATCTGGGGACTTTGGGGGTGGAACCAGGAGCAAGGGTGTGACAAGCACAATTGAACTCCATCACAATTAAAGGGACCTCACAACTTTTTAAATGCCTTCCTTCCCTCCACCCTCCCCTTCTCTGATTTCACCTTAGAGGCGGAGCGGAGTGGGTGACGCCGCTGCCGCCTCTTCTCCGCTTCACCATAGCTGCTCCTCCGAGATCCTAGAAGGACCCAGATTCGCGGCTCGCCATGCTCCTGGCCTGCCTCCACCCTCCCCTTCTCTGATTTTACTTCAGAGGCGGAGCGGTGCGGGCGATGCCGCTGCGCTGCTGCCGCCTCTTCTCTGCTTCATCTTATCTGCTCCTCTGAGATGGGCTCAGCCTGAGCTCATCTCGGAGGAGCAGCTACGGTGAAGCAGAGAAGAGGCGGCAGCTGCGCAGCGGCGTCGCCCGCTCCGAGATGGGGCGGCTCGCCACCCTCCTTGGCGCCATTTCCCCCCCTCCCACCGCTTCCGTTTTTTTGGGGAGCGGGGGAAGAGGCTGGAAATCCTGGGGTCCCCTGCCAGGGCGGGAGGGTTGGGAAGCCTAAGTTCTTCCGCTTTAACAACTGATCTTCAGCTGGCAGAGGTCAGCTCCCCTGGAGAAAATGGCTGCTTTAAAGGGTGAACTCTATGGCATTATACCCTGCTGAGGCCTCTCCCCTCCCTCAAACCCCACCCTCTCCTGGATCCACCCCCAAAGCCTCCAGGTATTTTCCAACACAGATCTGGCAATCCTAGCCCCGGTATATATCATCTCTCTTTTAGGGGGTTATTCTTCTTAAGTTGCAGAAAAGGCCAGCATTTTTGTTGCAAAAGAGGAAAATTGGATAGCGAGTTGATATTTTAATTACGCGTTTGTAACCCCGAATACAGACAATAATCCACATTTCACTAAAGTCGTCTTCTCCCCTCCTCCCCCAGCCCCGTGGCTATAATCTGCCCCTGCTGGTCGACAGGCATCAGGCAAATTCGAAGGGCTTAGAGACAAGAGAGGGTTTATCCGGAACATTCCTAGGTTCCCATCTTGTTAAAATTGAAGGCCTCTAAAAGGATTTGAGCCTGCCGCAGACAATTCCATGAAAGAAAAGTGACGTTTATGTCTCCTGAGGCAATTGTGGATGCAAAGTTATTGGAGCGGGGGGGATTTGGCAACGCCCGTTAATTTTAAAGATGATACAAATCATTTCTGTTCTGTTTCCCCCAGACTTTTGAAAGACCAGGCGCTTGGCGGTAGATTTTTCCCTCAGGCAAAGACCTTCTTGGGGAGTCTATCACGGAGGAAGTAACATACCGATCGGTACATGTGTTCAATTTTCTGTAATTTCTGAGGCTTCAGGAATGGCGTTTCCTTAATACCCCAGCAGTTATTATTAAATATTTTTCTCCCACCAAATATTTCTGGAATAGCCTTGTGAGGTGCATGGGTCCTTTTTTTAAGCCCTCACAGGTGAGACATTGACTCCTCTGGAACTTCTTGTCGGAGTGTCGTCGGGTTGACTGCGGGTGGGGAGGGCCACAAAATGGTCACCACGGCGTTTTTGGAATGTTTTGGACGAGGCCACGTGCAGCAAGATGGGCAACGTGGGCAGCCATGTTCCTCTCCGAGACCCAACGACAACAGGAAACGCTGTGCCCTGTGGGGTCGTCGTTTTTTAAGGCCGCTGGAACCAATCAGATGCTTCCCAGAAGCTCCACCTCCTGTACATTGCTGTAGGTATTGGGTTTCTTAAGGGTAGCTTCGTCACAATCACCTCTCAGGGTATGGTGCCTGGCAACTAGTGGGAAGGCTGTGGGCAGGGATAAGGAGGGGCCGCAATGCCAGCTGTGACATTACATCACTTCCAGTAAAAAAGAAAAAGGAAGTTTCACAGGTAGCTCTAGGAATCACTGGAAACTCCATGGTAAAACCATAGAGTTTCTGGTGATTCCTGGAGTTGCCCTATACTGGTTTTTTTAATGGTAATGTGACGCCACAGCCTGGAGATAGGATCCCTATCTGAGCGGGTGTGCTGGTCGCATGTGTATGGTCCCATTTTAGATAAGGCAATTTAGGGTTGGCATTATGATTGCTGCGTTGAACTGTGATTACAAAATGAAACAGAAATATACTTGGCATTTTTAGTTAATGATGGAGTTGGAGGAGTTCTGGGAAACTGGGCGTCCAAAGCATATCACGTGCACATTAGACTTGTAGGTCTTACAACAGTCCTGTAAGGTAGGTCAGTAACTGGGGAAAGGACAGGGAAATGGGCAGGGTGGTTATGAGGCTCTTTGCTTGTGGGGGAAGCTCCAGGTTTTGTGGGGTCTGTAGACAAAATGTCCCTTCATGCCCATCCTCCCTCTTAAGCTTCCACTTACTTTTGCATGCATGTACACAAACACTAAGAGCTCCATGGTGCAGAGTGGTAAAGCTGCAACACTGCAATCCAAGCTCTCTGCTCACAACCTGAATTCGATCCCGGCGGAAGCTGGGTTCAGATAGCTGGCTCAAGGTTGACTCAGCCTTCCATCCTTCCGAGGTCGGTCAAATGAGTCCCCAGCTTGCTGGGGCGGGGGGAGTGTAGATGGTTGGGGAAGGCAATGGCAAAGAAAGGAAAGGTCCCCTGTGCAAGCACCAGTTGTTTCCAACTCTGGGGTGACGTTGCTTTCGCAATGACAAACCACCCCGTAAAAAAGTCTTCCATGAAAACATCATGATGCAATGTCACCCCAGAGTCGGAAACAACTGGTGCTTGCAAAGGAGACTACTTTTACCTTTTTACACAAACACACCGTAGGCAGAAGGAGTGGAGCATGACTGAACCCTTTGCCCCCCCCTCCCCCGGCCACTGCGGCATCTCATGAACGTCTGAGGTGATCTCCAAGTGGAAGCAGATGTGCCCAGCATCTCCAGTTCAGGGGGTGGTTCTCTAGCTTGGCCGTGGACCAGAAAGGATGGCCTACCACACCAACCCTTGGTGATTTTGTTCCAGTAATGTGGTGAAGGTCTCTCGTAGCCAATAGGAGCCTGCTGCTTTTTGCATCAAAGATTTTGCTCAGGTTTTCAGAAAGCCAACTGGGATGCCCAATTGTAGGTTCCGCCCGCCCCTATATGCTCTGCATTACTAACGGGGCACATTGTCAAGACAGTGTGCATTTGCAATAAAAAAGGCAAACGCCATGCTGGGAATTATTAGGAAGGGAATTGAAAACAAATCAGCCAGTATCATAATGCCCCTGTATAAATCGATGGTGCGGTCTCATTTGGAGTACTGTGTGCAGTTCTGGTCGCCGCACCTCAAAAAGGATATTATAGCATTGGAGAAAGTCCAGAAAAGGGCAACTAGAATGATTCAAGGGCTGGAACACTTTCCCTATGAAGAAAGGTTGAAATGCTTGGGACTCTTTAGCTTGGAGAAACATCGACTGCGGGGTGACATGATAGAGGTTTACAAGATTATGCATGGGATAGAGAAAGTAGAGAAAGAAGTCCTTTTCTCCCTTTCTCACAATACAAGAACTCGTGGGCATTCAATGAAATTGCTGAGCAGACAGGTTAAAACAGATAAAAGGAAGTACTTCTTCACACAAAGGGTGAATATAAAATTTTGGCCACTGTGTGACACAGTGTTGGACTGGATGGGCCATTGGCCTGATCCAACATGGCTTCTCTTATGTTCTTCATGTGAATGCATGGGATGCATCCCTCTGTATTTGAGAGGAAGTTCGAAAAGGGTTAAAATTCCAGACCTGTGTTGTTATTCCACCCCCCCCCCCCCCAATTGCCCTCTGTGAATTCCAGCAAATCCCTCCTCCTCCCTCTCTCCCTCTTTGAGAAAGAAACCACATAAACAACTGATGTGGGTCATTAATTCTCTATAATAGATGGGGGCTGGTGGCTCGTTTCATCTGGGATCAATTATTGACCTGGGAATGAATGAAGAATCTGTGCTCGGCTCCGAATCAGACACCTGGGGCCAGCCGTGCCTTTCCATCAGGATGACAAAATCTCTCCTTTTTCCCCCCTCACAAGTTTGTGGTCCTGGCCTGTCAGTATGACCTGACAGGGCCCGAGGAAACAGGAGGTATTGGGAGATGCCCAAACATGTTGACACCTACCCGTAACCGCTGGGAAGAATTTGCTCCTGCCAGGTTGCTAATCCTCATCAGATTTGCAGCCCCGCGTGAGGAGAAAGACCAGTGGCGTTGGGCCTATTCCTGATCCCAGTCCCCTAATCAAAGATGGATTTTCTGCTCGTTTGTAACTATAGGGTGAGCAGAGCCCGTAAAGATGTTGCTTTTTTGCTGAGAGGATAGCTATTCTGATTCTCTTTTTGTGATACCTGTCCAGAGCCCCGAATCATAAACTCCCCCCCCCCCCCAAAAAGGGCTTCTTTTGAGAAGAGTATCTTGACCCGGTCCAGTGTGGTAACTCGAGGTGGCACCCGAAGATCTTCCGCTATTATGTTTGATCTCCATATGGCTGAGATCAGTTTTCCTGGAGAAAACAACTGCTTCGGAGAGTGGACTCTAGGGCTTGGGTGTCAAACTCATTTGTTATGAGGGCTGGATCTCACATAAATGAGACCTTTTCGGGCCAGGCTCTTTGTGTCACCAAATGTAATGCCATGTAGCAGAGATATAAACTTTATAAAGGATGCAGACGAGCACAATTAAATATTTTTTTAAAAAAAACTAAATGAAACGTAGTTAAAACATTAGCACTCTTGCAATATTTTGTTTATTTAATAGTCTCTGATAACTGGCACCTCTTGCTCTGAATTATTGCATTAAAAACTGGGGACAATGTCTGTGCTGTAGCAATCTTGAGTATGCTGCTCAGGTGTTTTCAGGTTCGTATCTGTAAGTTGCAAACCTACTTTTGATTTACTGACATTCATTACAAAAATCTCATGGTCAGTGCTTTGAGTATAAGACCCAAAGGAAAACATGAAATGGCTGGGCCTGACAAGCTTTTGTACATAAATTGCCTTATGTGCTGGTCAGCCAATGGAGAAAATAGAGGCTTTGCTCTGTAGCTCCTGTGCCATTGAGCAAGCCTGGCAAAGTAAGCAGAAGGAAGCAAGAGAGGGAGAAAGACGTAGGCAACAGTGAGTTGCTCACGGGCATGACAGGAGCCCTCTGGGGGCCTGATCTGGCCCCCCAAGCTGCATGGGGTCGCCAAGTCCCTCGCAGCATCCGATGGGGACTGTTTTTGCATGTGCAGAGTGCGAGCGGTGCGATGACATCACTCACAAGTGACATCATCGCGCTGGCGATGTCGCACGGTGGCCACTCTAGGAGCTTCCAGGAAAACTCTATGGTTTTCCCAGACGCTCTAGCAATTTGGGAGGGAAAACTCTATGTTACAATAGGTACCATAGAGTTTTCCCTCTCAAATTGCTAGAGCAGGGATGGCCAACGGTAGCTCTCCAGATGCTTTTTGCCTACAACTCCCATCCGCCCCAGCCAGCATGGCCAATGGCTGGGGCGGATGGGAGTTGTAGGCAAAAAACATCTGGAGAGCTACCATTGGCCACCCCTGTGCTAGAGCATCCAGAAAAAACCATAGAGTTTTCCCGGAAGCTCCTAGAGCGACCGACTCTTGATGTCGCTGGTGCGATGATATCACTGCGAGTGATGTCATCTCAACAGCGACATCCGGGGAGGATCTCCCCTGCTGCCCCAATGTGGGCTGGCGGGTTGGGAACCTCCAGGGCAGGGGAACCCCCGCCTGGCCCGGGAACTTGGCAGCCCTAGGGCCACATGTTCGACACCCCTGTTCTAGGGCATTATAACTTGCTGAGGTGCCTCCCCTCCCCAAACCCCACCTCCCCTGGCTTTACCTCCAAAATTTCTAGATGTTTCCCAGCCCAGATCTGGCAACCCTAGGTAATCCTGTCACACATGTCTGTTTTACTTCTGAGTCAGCAGTTGAGGGAGGTAACAGATGATAAGTTGAGGGGCCGGATTTGGGCCTAGGGCTTCCAGTTGCTGACCTGCACCCTTTCCAGACCGCCTCCCTCCTTTGCTTGAGTGGCAAAGAAAGTTGACAGTTGTCCGTAATATGCCAATTTGCTAGTTTTGGGTTGGACTGATTGTTCATTGACAAATGGTAGTCATGCAGTCTCTGGCCTGCTTTTGGTTAGCCCAACCACAATGGCCTCTTGGTCCATGGCAAATGTTAGTCTTTAAAGGTGTCAGGATGAAGTGGAATTCAGAAAATGGGGTGGCATTATTTTGCTTTTTCTGCATATTTGTTTCTTTTAGCTTTCTCCCCGGTCCCCCCCCCCCCCACTTTGCAGTAGCTGTCTCCCTTCTCTCTGCTGCTACTGCTGCAGTATTCCTGTCTGGCTGTTCCCCTGAACGATCCCAGATAATCAGGAATCTCAGGAAAAGACAACGATGTTGAGAAACCTAGCCAGCCAAGTCAGGCTCCAAGATGGACATCTGTCTTGCCTCGACCAGGGCCAGGACTTTCTCAGCTCTGGCCCCTACCTTGTGGAATCAGCTCCCAATGGAGACCCAGGCCCTACCTGAGTTACTATCATTTTGTAGCTAGATCCAAGAGGGCAGCCGTGTTGGTCTGAAGCAGATGAACAAAGCAGGAGTCAAGTTGCACCTTTAAGACCAACCCAAGTTTTATTGAGAACGTAAGCTTTCGTGTGCTCTCTAAGCACACTTCATCAGATGAGGGGATCAAGTATTGTGGGCTGAAATACATGCAGTTTGTTGTTTAAGAGTGCAAACTGGCTGTGGTCACATGATAAAACAGTGTGGCTTGGCCATTTGGTCTGGATAGCCATAAAAGGTCACAAAGTTCCCTGCCAATTGGTGTTTTTGCAAATCACTGAAGGACATGCATTTCCTAGTTGTAGGCTGCTGTAAATTAGGTAGCCTACAACTAGGAAATACATGTCCTTCTGTGATTTGCAAAAACACCAATTGGCAGGGAACTTTGTGACCTTTTATGGTAATAACTGTTTTTACTTACATAAAAAGCTTACGTTCTCAATAAAACTTGGTCTTAAAGGTGCACTTGACTCCTGCTTTGTTCAACTATCATTTTGTAGGGCCTGTAAGATGGGCCTTAGGGTGAGGCAACGGGCATCCTATTCCTTCTACTATTCCATCATTTGGCCTCCCTTGTTGGGACATCATGCTTTACAGCCTTGTGACATCGTGCTTCGCTACGGTGCTGTCATTTATTACTACCATCATTTCCCTTGGGCTGAAAGTTGCTTTATTCTGTAAAATGTGCCCTTCCCGCCAGGGGATGCACCTTCTTTTGTTCTATTGTTCTTGGTTTGCTAATTTTATTGTATCGTTTTTTAATTGTTGTTCGGTTTATGTTGCGATCCACCCTGAGCCCGTTACAGCAAACGGTGGAACATAAGCCCACGAAAGAAAGAAAGAAAGAAAGAAAGAAAGAAAGAAAGAAAGAAAGAAAGAAAGGCTGTTGAATGTGACCATTGTTCTGTGTTAATTGCCCAAACAATGGGCGCATCCACAAACCTATTGCCCTTTCACCACACCCCCTCCAGCCTAGAAATAGCAGCTCTCCAGCAGCCCTGGCCTCACTCAATGCACAGCAGCCAAGAAGGTCAGAGCACCTGCTCCGGCTGCAATGCCACTGAGGATGTTCTCCGCAGCCGAGAACAAAACGTCTGGAAGAAAAACTTTCTCTAGTAGAACACGGCACTTGAGCCCAAAAGATTCTACGAACCCTAATGATGTTACCAGCCGTGAAAAACTGAAATCTTTGATTACAAAGTCAATTTCAACCCTGGACAGAATTGTTTCCTTCACTCTGTATGCATGTTGGGGTTGGGATGGTGCACTTCGAAGAGAAGATGTAGGAGATTGTAAACCGCTCTGAGTCTCTGATTCAGAGAGAAAGATGGGGTATAAATCTGCAGTCTTCTTCTTCTTCTTCCCTGGTTCATCCCGACCCTCAACTAATACTGCTTTCTGCCCCACAGTCTCCCGCATCAATGGGCACCCCAAGCTCGACAGACATCGGGAACACCCACCGGGCTACGACAGTTCGTCGACAATGATGAGCAGCGAATTGGAGTCCAGCAGCTTCATAGACTCGGACGATGACGAAAACACGAGCAGGTACGGAAATACACGCCAGTCGACTCTTAGGTTTTATCCCGCCCTTCATCCATGTTGCTAAGGGCAGCATCTGTGGTTCTTCTGCTGTTGTCCTGTGAGCAGCCCTGTGAGGTAGGTTGGGTCTAAGGTCACCCAGAGAGTTAGGAGATTTTAACTTTCCCTTGATGCCCTGTGGCGCAGAGTGGTCAGCTGCAGTCCAAGCTCTGCTCACGACCTGAGTTCGATCCCGGCGGAAACTGGGTTCAGGGAGCCAGCTGCAGGTTGACTCAGCCTTCCCATCCTTCCGAGGTCGGTAAAACGAGTACCCAGCTTGCTGGGGGTCAAGTGTAGATGACTGGGGAAGGCGATGGCAAGCCACTCCGTAAAAAGGGCTGCCAAGAAAATGTTGTGATCTGACGTCACCCCGTGGGTTGTTAACAACTCTGTGCTTGCACAGCGGACGACTTTTACCTTTACTTTGATGCATCATGTATTGGGGGGGAGGGGCTTGGACTGTGGAGGGAAAGTTGGATATGAGTCCAGTAGCACCTTGGAGAAGAAGTAGTGTTGGATTTGAATATTAGAGCCAGATTGATATAGTGCTGAAGTGTGCGGGCTCTTATCTAGGAGAACCGGGTTTGATTCCCCACTCCTCCACTTGCACCTGCTGAAATGGCCTTGGGTCAGCCATAGCTCTCACAGGAGTTGTCCTTGAAAGGGCAGCTTCTGAGAGAGCTCTCTCAGCCCCAGCCACCTCACAGGGTGTCTGTTGTGGGAGGAGAAGATATAGGAAATTGTAAGCTACTCTGAGTCTCTGATTCAGAGAGAAGGGCAGGGAATAAACCTGCAGTCTTCTTCTTCTACCTCGCCCTTCACTCGGAGTGGCTTTCAATCTCTCCCTTCCTCTTCCTCACAACAGACACCCTGTGAGGTAGGTGGGGCTGAGAGAGCCCTGGGAGAACTGGGACTGACCCCAGGTTGCCCAGTTGGCTGCATGTGGAGGAGTGGGGAATCAAGCCTGGTTCTCCAGATTAGAGTCCACCGCTCTTTGCCACTACACCAAACTGGCTCTTTTGTTTGCAGCCACAAGATTTTCGGGATACGAGCTCCGGAGATGCAGAGCTGCCTTTCTCAGAGGCCAGTTGGAATGGAGCTAGAACGGATTCCGGTCTAGCTGTCCTTCTGCAGACCAACTGGGCTATCCTCTGAAAATGTCTTTGCATGCCCAAAGGCACTCTGGCACCATGCGAGAGCATATCAGAATATGCGCAGGGGTGGCCCACGGTAGCGCTCCAGATTTGTTTTGCCTACAACTCCCATCAATGCCAGCCGGCATGGCCAATGGCTGGGGCTGATGGGAGTTGTAGGCAAAAACATCTGGCGAGCTATCGGTGGCCACCCCTGGAATACAGGATCATGAGGAGCCTGGGTTTCTCCCAGCCTTGTATCCTGAGATCTAAATATGGCTGTTGAATCCAATGGGGTCATTAAGCAGTAAACCAGGCTTTCTTAAGTAGTCAATACCTGTGGCTTGGAAGCAACAGCGAAATTTGCTTATTTATTAACATTATTTATAGCCCATGGGTCTCTCTTGGACTCAAGGCAGATAACACAGAATGAGTCAATATGATCGATGAATGGGACATTCAATACACAAAGCCAGGGCTTTTTTTTTTTTGAGCAGGAACACAGTTCCGGCTGGCTCGGTCTTGGGGTGTGGCCTAATATGCAAATTAGTCCCTGCTGGGCTTTTTCTACAGGGAAACAATGGTGACATCAGGGGCGTTGACCTAATATGCAAATGAGTTCCTGGTGGGCTTTTTCTACGAAAACCCTCAGTGGGAAACAATGATGACATCAAGGGGTGTGGCCTGATATGCAGATGAGTTCCTGCTGGGCTTCTTCTACAAAACATCTACCTGCCACTGGGACTCCACCCTTAACCTTGCAGATGACATCTTGACTCCTCCCACAACCTGGCAGTGGCCATCTTGACCCCACCCACATTCTGGCGGTTGCCATCTTGACTCCGCCCACAACCTGACAGTGGCCATATTCATTGTGCCCACAATGTGGCTATGGTCATTTCCCACAAAGGTGCCATCTTAGGTCTGCCTCTGGCATATAAGGCTCTGCTTGGGTTCAGGACTCTTTGGGGTGGGGTGTGTAGTTTTAAAACGAAAAGCAATCAACGCTTCTTCTTAAGAGACACCCCGGGTTTATCTGGAGCCCTTGCATGGCAATGCCCACCAGCCCACCCCCATTCCCTCTGCCGCATTGGAGGTGAACATATGAACATATGAAGCTGCCTTCTACTGACTCAGACCCTGGGTCCATCAAAGTTAGTATTGTCCACTCGGACTGGCAGCGGCTCTCCAGGGTCTGAGGTTTTTCACGCCTACTTGCCTGGACCCTTTTTAGTTGGAGATGCCGGGGATTGAACCTGGGACCTTCCGCTTACCAAGCAGATGCCCTGCCACTGAGCCACCGCCCCTCCCCTTTGAGACATCTTCCCTCTGCATCTTGAAATCTGCCCTGTCTCTCCTAGGCCTGCCAAGAGAACGCAATATCTTCCTTTCCTCCTCGCCTTCCATTTTAGTAAATAAATGGAATATCTCCATAGCAGCGAGATATGCAGCCGAGCAGGATTAAGAGCAGGCAGGCTGAACCGCTGGAGCCCGCTAGACTCGGCTAAATCCCAGCCTATGTTTTAATAACGCAGGGCCCCCTCCATGTGTGATTCCCCCCCCACCCTTTCAAAAAAAAAATACAAGCCCCTAGAGGCTGCCGATGGGGCCCTCTTGCTTTCTGAGCCGGGGCAGCCCAATCTTGGCATGAAGGAGGAAGTGGCTGGCCAGGGGAAAGAGCTGAGCCGAAAGTGCCAAGGTATGTTGTTTAATATCACAAAGATGATGTTCATAAGCGGATGAGACATTCCGTCGGCGAGGGGGGGGGGGAGGGGAGGGGAATGGAAGGGGCTGGACTTCTTTACCCACAGAGAGAGCACTTGTCCGAGAGAGAGAGAGAAATAACAAAGCTTTTGTCTGGGGCTACAAGCGAAAGCATCAGAGAGCTCCCTTCGAAAGAGCTGGCATTGTGTCCACCTGGCTAGGGAAGGGAAGGAACCTGCTGGAAGCAGCCATGTTGCCTCGTACGAAGAGGTAGAATTCCTCGCGGCTTTGCCATTTGTGAGTACTGTGCCGTTTTTGTGCTCGGGAAGGAACGTTGAAAGCCAGGGAGCGGTGGGCCCAGATGCGTTGCTTCGGCGCTGGGAAAAAAGATAAATTTCTGAAAAATCCACAGGTGCCCAGACTACGTGGGTTTCTGGGCATGTGCAGAGTGGCGGTTCTCCCTGCCAACCAGACTTCCTCCTGCCTGGAATGACAGGGAGGGCTTTCTGGACCAGGCTTCTGCAGCTGCACAGACCTGGTCTTTCTAGGGTTGCCAATCCCCAGGTGGGGGCAGGTGATCCCCTGCTTCAGGGTCATCAGAAACCGGGGGGGGGGGAGAAAAATGTCTGCTGGACGCTCCATTATTCCCTATGGAGACTGTTTCCCATAAGACATAATGGAGAATTGATCCACAGGTGTCTGGGGCTCGGGGGTGGCGCTGTTTTTTTTTTTTTTTTTAGGTAGAGGCACTAAATTTGCAGCATAGCATCCGGTGACTGTCTTCAAAACACCCTCCAAGTTTCAAAAAGATTGGACTGGAGGGTCCAATTCTATGAGCCCCAAAAGAAGGTGCCCCTATCCTTCATTATTTCCAATGGAGGGAAGGCATTTAAAAGGTGTGCGGTCCCTTTAAATGTGATGGCCAGAACTCCCTTTGAAGTTCAGTTATGCTTGTCACAAGCTTGCTCCTGGCTCCACCCCCAATGTCTCCTGGCTCCACCCCCGAAGTCTCCTGGCTCCACCCCCGAAGTCCCCAGATATTTCTTGCATTGGACTCGGCAACGCTAGTGCTACTGCACAGACCTGGTCTTTCGGGTAAGACCTGAATCTTTATGGAACGACTTTCCTGCCTGGCTCTTGTCGTTTTGGTTAACTTTTAAAAGGGTGGACCCTGCTTTTCTTATAGTGGACTTCAGGTTGGCATGTGTTGGAGCGATTCTGTTTTAGGCACAGCGGTGGCTTTGGGGGCTTCAGTTATAGGAGACAAATGGCAGCGCCCTTTGGAAAGGGCGTGTTGCTCAGGGGCAGAGAGCACGTCTGAGGTGTGAAAGGTCTCAAGCTCACTTTATTTTATTTCTTCAATTTATATCCTGCTCTCCCCTGGGTGTTGGAAAAGACCTGAGACGCAGGAGAGCCTCTGCCAGTACAAGAAGACCAATCTGAGCTAGAGGGATGCAGAATTTGACTTGGTGGAAGCATTTTCATGTGTGATTCTAAAAGGAGGAGGTTACTGCTTCTGGGCAGGGTGGTAGTTTGCATGCAGAAGGTCCCAGGTTTAGTCTCTGGTATCTTCAGTTAAAGGATCTTGGGAAACCAGAATTTCTCTGCCTGGAGAGTCACTACTGATCAGAGTAGACAATATTGGGCAAGATGGATCAATGGCATGACTCGGTGGAAGTAAGGCTGCTTCGTACGTTCGGGGCCATACAAACGCTGTGAGAGGATTTGAATCCAGGCTCCTGAACACAGCTTTGTGCACTGAAGGTTGGTTTAGCAAACTCATTTGTTATGAGGACCGGTTATGACATAAATGAGACCTTGTTGGGCCGGGCCATGTGTGTTTTAAGATTAGGTAGATTTAAGATAAGTGGCAGAGATAAATTTTATAAGGGGCACAGACAAACACGATTAAAGATATATATATTTTTAAAAAACTTAAAACATTCTTAAAGCATTAGCATTTGTTGGTCTTAAAGGTGCTTTCTTTGTATTTCTCTCACGGGATCCAGGGAACTGGGCAAAGGAAGCTCTGGCTCTTTCCTTCCTTCCCCAGGGGACCAGAGGGAGGAGACTCAACCAATAGAAGGAAGAGAGGCTTGGCTCAGTAGCTCTGCTGGGCGATTGAGAGAGCCTGGCAAAGCAAGCTGTCCCTCCCCCCCACATCCTTCCCAAGGGAGGAGCCTCAGCCCATGGGAAAAATAAGAGGTTTTGCTCCGTAGCTCCTGTGCAATTGAGCAAGCCTTGCAAAGCAAGCTGAGATGCAGAAGGAAGCAAGAGAGAGGGAAAAGGAAGCAGAGGACAGCCAGTTGCTCAGGGGCCTGATAGGAACCTTCCTGGGGCCTGATTCATCCCCTGGGCCACATGTTTGACACCCCTTATTTAGCAAATTGGCTAAAGCTGAGGTGCGAGTTAGGAATTCCCTGGTTGGAAGTTCACCCCTGCTCTCCCCTCACTCAGAGGTCCTGGGCAAGCCACCCTCTCAGCCTCAACCTCCTCATCAAGAAGAGGCTGCTACCACTGGCCCATCTTACGGGGGGGCAGGTTTGACAAGGTTTATAGAGTTGCCAGCCTCCAGGTAGGACCTGGAGAGCTGGAATTACAACTGATCTCAATGTGACCCAGACCCATTTTCCCTGGAGAAAATGGCTGCTTTAGAGGTTGGACACTATGGCTTTATACTCCACTGAGGTCCCCTCCTCTGCCCAGGCTTTACTCTCAAATCTCCAGGAATTGGCAACCAGAAAGGATTACAAGATGCTAATGCATGCAAACTACCTAAAGCACTCCAAAAGCATTCAGCACAAAGGAGTACTGCGTTGGCTTTTCCAAATGAAGAAGAAGAAGATGGCAGATTTATACCCTGCCCTTCTCTCTGAATCTGAGACTCAGAGCAGTTTACAATCTCCTATATCTTTTCCCCCCGCATCAGACACCCTGTGAGGTGGGTGGGGCTGAGAGGACTCTCTCAGCAGCTGCCCTTTCAAGGACAACTCCTATGAAAGCTGTGGCTGACCCAGGGCCATTCCAGCAGCTGCAAGTGGAGGAGTGGGGAATCAAACCCGGTTCTCTCAGATAAGAGTTCACACACAACCACTATACCAAGCTGGCTCTCTGTTTCCACTGTTCTCATTTGCAGGGCAGGTTTTGGTAATTTAGGATCAGTTTCCCCCTTAAAACGTCTTCGAAAAGGAAATGGAATGGAATGAACTTACATTACACAAGGGTGCGGGGTGGAGAATGAATTCTAGCACATGCAACTTTAGCTCTGACGAGGATACCTTTCAAGCCCGACACTTGATCAGAGAAGAAGTATAAAGTACCTTCGAAGGAGAGGTCAGAAACGAAAAGCCTAGAGAGAGAATGTTAATCTGAGGTCTTGTTCTCATAATTCTCGATTTCATACTTGCATACCTGGAAATGTAATACGGGAACGGGACACAAGGTACTACTGGAAGCAGGCAGATCGCACTGAGATTTCAGCTGCAGCTCCCTGTGTGAATACACAGTTCAGAATTTGTAGCTCTTCTTCCTCACTGGGTGGGGAGAAGACGAAGATATTGGGCTTGTATCCTGCCCTTCGCTCAGAGCAAAGGGCTCACAATTCCCTCGACCTTCCTTCCCCACAGCAAACTCCCTGTGAGGTAAGTGGGGCTGAGAGAGCTCTCCCAGAAGCTGCCCTTTCAAGGACAACTCTTGCAAGAGCTATGGCTGACCCAAGGCCATCCCAGCAGCCGCAAGTGGAGGAGTGGGGAATCAAACCCGGTTCTCCCAGATAAGAGTCTGCGCACTTCACCACGACACCAAACTGAAAAGAGTTCTTGATTTCCTCCTGACCAACGGCAGCTTCTAGAATCTGGTTGCCCAGCCCATCTGTTTCCAAATGGTTAGGGTGGGGGCCAAACGTTGTGAGTGGTGCTCCTTCAAGGTTCAGTTTAGGTGCAGAAAAACAAAAAAGCCGGGGGCAGATTCTGAAGTGGGGAAACGGTTCAGTAGGGAAGGAGTTTACTCCCCCTTGGCCAAAACAGTGACTTCCAGCCCCCCCAAACCACACCCAAATAGGGTTGCCATGACTGCATTGGAAAACACCTGGTGGATCTGGGAGAGGGCGGGGTTGGGAGAGGAGCCTCAGCATGGCACAAGGCCGCAGAGTCCACCCTTCAGAGCTGCCATTTTCTTCAGGGAAGCTGATCTCTGCCAACTGGAGATTGGTTGTAAAAGCAGATCAGCAGGCCCCACCTGGAGGTTGGCAACCCTTCACCGAAATCAGACATTGGCGATTCCAGGATCGCTTCATTCTTGACACCAAATTGGGAAGCTTTTTGGTTGCTCAGATTTAGGGCTGCCTCCCCCCTCCACCTGTTCTCACCTGACAGTGATCAGAGTTTGAGTCCAGCAGCTCTTCCTCAGCTTATGCCCTGAATAAAACTTTCTTGGTCTTCAAGGTGCCACTAGACTCACACTTTGTTCTACTGCAGGGGTGGCCCGTGGTAGCTCTCCAGATATTTTTTTGCCTACAACTCCCATCAGCCCCAGCCATCGGCCATGCTGGCTGGGGCTGATGGGAGTTGTAGGCAAAAAAAACATCTGGAGAACTACCGTTGGCCACCCCTGTTCTACTGCTTCAAACCAACATGCAGGGGTGCAGAGGGCTGTTCTCTCACGTGCAGAAGCCTGTCGTCCCACAGAGTTCTGCCGCGAGTCCTAGAGCGTCCCCCGCACAATGACGTCACTTCTGGGTGGTGTCATCACACCAGGGACGACGTGCAGTGACGTGGCTCTTTGGGGGCAGGGATCCCCTCCACGGCCTGCTCCCTGCCAGCAGGTTGGGGCTCTCCAGACCAGGGGATTCCCCCGCCCTCGGTGGGAGCTTGGCAACCCTGCCAACATGGCTGCCCACCCAGATCTGTCATTGCAGAGATCAGTCTCCCTGGAGAAAAATGCCTGCTTGGAAGAGCAGACTTATGGTACTATAAGAACATATGAGAAGCCATGTTGGATCAGGCCAATGGCCCATCCAGTCCAACACTCTGTGTCACATAAGAACATAATAGAAGCCATATTGGATCAGGCCAATGGCCCATCCAGTCCAACACTCTGTGTCACACAGTGGCCAAATACACACACACACACACACACTGTGGCTAATAGCCACTGATGGACCTCTGCTCCATACTTTTATCCAATCCCGTCTTAAAGCTGGCTATGCCTGTAGCTGCTACCACCTCCTGTGGCAGTGAATTCCACATGTTAATCACCCTTTGGGTGAAGAAGGACTTCCTTTTATCCGTTTTAATCTGACTGCTCAGCAATTTCATTGAATACCCACGAGTTCTTGTATTGTGAGAAAGGGAGAAAAGGACTTCTTTCTCTACTTTCTCCATCCCATGCATTATCTTGTAAACCTCTATCATGTCACTCCACAGTCGACGTTTCTCCAAGCTAAAGAGCCCCAAGCGTTTTAACCTTTCTTCATAGGGAAAGTGTTCCAAACTTTTAATCATTCTAGTTGCCCTTTTCTGAACTTTTTCCAGTGCTATAATATCCTTTTTGAGGTGCGATGACCAGAATTGTACACAGTATTCCAAATGAGACCGCACCATCGATTTATACAGGGGCATTATGATACTGGCTGATTTGTTTTCAATTCCCTTCCTAATAATTCGCAGCATGGCGTTGGCCTTTTTTATTGCAATCGCACACTGTCTTGACATTTTCAGTGAGTTATCTACCACGACCCCAAGATCTCTCTCTTGGTTAATCTCTGCCAGTTCACACCCCATCAACTTGTATTTGTAGCTGGGATTCTTGGCCCCAGTGTGCATTAATTGCACTTGGCCACATTGAACCTCATCTGCCACGTTGACGCCCACTCACCCAGCCTCAACAGATCCCACTGAAGTTCTCCCCCCCCCAAAAAAAAAAAAGTTCGAGGAATTTACTAGCCTGGAGTTGGCAAGCAACTCTACATTCTCAACATTACTCTTGGATAACTTAACAAAGCTACCACTTGCCCCTTTAATACTCAGTCACTTTTAAAGTTCTTTTTCACCCCATCATGTCGCAGTTGATTTATGGTGTCCCCATAATGGTTTTGTTTATTGCGTGTGTGTGTGTGTGTGTGTGCACACCTGGAAGTCATGGTGACTTCTGGTGCCTGACCCCTACTGGGGGCCTGGAGGATATTCAGAGAGGTGGCTGAATAAAGCCTGCCCCTGCATTCCCGACTGCTGGTATTCCAAGCAGGTCTCCCCTCCAAGTACTTGCCCTGCTTAGCTTCCACGATCTGGCAAGATCAGCCTTGCCTGACCTAACCAGGTCAGAGTCCCGTAACGTTTTTCAAGGCAAGAAAACTTCAGAGGTGGTTTGCCGTTGCCTGGCTCCATGTCACAACCCTGGTATTCCTTGGAATCCTAGCCAGAGCCGAACCTGCTTAGCTTCTGAGATGTGGCGAGGTCAGGCTGGCCTTTAAAAGCTACAGCTGGCCATAAAACAGGCCCGTAGCCCGGGGGAAGGGGGCACGGCCCCTCCACCCAACCCCTCCTTCCAACTGTATGGCCCCTCCCGGCGGCACGGCTCTCTCCGCCGCTTTTGTGGGCCCCGCTCTCTCCGCAGCCGTTGCTCTGGTGGCCCCGATCTCCCTGCCACTCTGGCAGCCCTGCCCCCCTCTGCAGGGCCGCCCGCCTCCCTCCCACCGACTGACCGAAGCGCTGGAAAAGCGGCACGGAGGCCGGTTCCTCTCCACTTCCTCCCCAGATCGCCACTTTTCCCGTCGAACAGCTGATCGGTGGGGGGGAGGCGGCTTTGAAAGAGTCTCGCTTTTCTGGCGTGTAGGTGGGGGGGGGAGGCATCTCGGAGGCGGGAGGTGCCGCCAGAGCGCGCGGGGTGTGTGTATGTGGAGATCAGGGCCGCCAGAGCAGCAGCTGCGGAGAGAGCGGTGGGCCCCTTCACCTGGAATTTAATTCCGTGGCCCCCCCTCACCTAAAATTTTCTGGCTACGGGCCCACCATAAAAGCCAAAGAAAGTGATTCTTCCTCCCTTCCCAGGTCATGTAAGGTTGTTAAAGGGAATCGTGACCCAGAAAAGATATAGAACACTACCGGTTTGGGCCACTGCGAAATAAATAAGAATTCTTCCTATTTTAGAAAAAAATCTTTAAACAGAAGCAGTTGTGCCGTCCGTGCCATTTTTTTAAGAGAGGAGAAGCAGCAACGCAAGCGGGGCAGCAGTGCTGCTGATCTGGCCCTGATACCAGACGCTGGCACACCCAAAAGCATAACTCCCCTTCCTGTTTTGGCTGCGTTCGTTAGTTAACGGTTAGCAAGGACTATCGCTAACGACGCCTGTTTTCCGGTAGCTGCACTGTGAATGTTCAGGGTTGAGATCACTGTTTGTCCATTGCATAATTTAAACAGGCTATTGTTCCTCTTCGGCTTTCCTTCCTTCCTGTCCAGATTCTGGACCGATTCTGACCACCTGCCTTTGAAAAATGGGTGATTATAGCTTCTTGCCTTTATGTCAGGAATTGGCACTCTTCTGCCCCCTGTGGTGAGCTAAAGAACTACAGGTGGGAGAGTTCCCAGGGCTGGGAGGTCATTCCACAATGACTCTGCCCAGGGCTTCCCCCCCCCCCCCAGAAAAAGCCCAGCAGAAATCTGTTTGCATATTAGGCCACACCTCCTGGCACCAAGCCAGCCAGAACTGCGTTCTTGTGTGTTCCTGCTCAAAAAAAGCCCGTCTACCTATGAACATAAGAGCATAAGAGAAGCCATGCTGGATCAGGCCAATGGCCCATCCAGTCCAACATTCTGTCACACAGTGGCCAAAAAACCCAGGTGCCATCAGGAGGTCCACCAGTGGTGCCAGGACACTAGAAGCCCTCCCACTGTTGCCCCCCCAAGCACCAAGAATACAGAGAGAATCACTTGCCCCAGACATAAGAACATAAGAGAAGCCATGTTGGATCAGACCAATGGTCCATCCAGTCCAACAAGTTGTGTCACACAGTGGCCAAAAAACCCAGGTGCCATCAGGAGGTCCATCAGTGGGGCCAGGACACTAGAAGCCCTCCCATTCTTGCCCCCCCCCAAGCACCAAGAATACAGAGCATCCCTGCCCCAGACAGAGTGCTCCTTCCATCTATACCTTCTGGCTAACAGCCACTGATGGATCTCTGTTCCATAGAAGAACATAAGAGAAGCCATGTTGGATCAGGCCAATGGCCCATCCAGTCCAACACTCTGTGTCACACAGTGGCCAAACCCCAGGTGCCATCAAGAGGTCCACCAGTGGGGCCAGGACACTAGAAGTCCTCCCACTGCTGCCCCCCACCTCCAAGCACCCAGAAGACAGAGCATCACTGCCCCAGACAGAGAGTTCCAACAATAAGCTGTGGCTAACAGCCACTGAAGGACCTCTGCTTCATATGTTTATCCAGTCCCCTCTGGAAGCTGTCTAGGCTTGTATACCTGGACTGCCTGTCCCCCAAACCTGTTGATTGATAAACCCTTTGGGCTCAGGCTTGGTTTTTTGCCCACTTAGGAAACAACCATAGGAGGGATAGTTTTGCTTGTAGGCTGTTTGGGACCATCCTTTATTGGTTGATGTTGTCATATTCTTGCTGATTTTATTCTAAATTATCGTTGCACCACTGTTGCCCCCTGAGCCCTGCTTGCAGGGAATGGGCAGCCTTATAGAGAAATTTAATAAAAACAAAACAAATAAAAATAATGTGGCTGGTCAGTGTGGGAAACAGGATGCTGGGCAAGACGCCCCCTTGAGCTTTGGGGTTGCCAGGTCCAACTCAAGATATATCTGGGGACTTTGGGGGTGGGGCCAGGAGGTGTTGGGGGCGGAGCCAGCAGCAAGGGTGTGATAAGTACGATTGAACTCCAAAGGGAGTTCTGACCATCGCATTCAAAGGGACCGCACACCATTTAAATGCCTTCTCTTCGTTGGAAATAATGCAAGATAGGGGCACCTTCTTTTGGGGCTCATAGAATTGGACCCCCTGGTCTAACCCTTTTGAAACCTAGAGGGTGTTTTGAGGGGAGGCTATGCTGCAAATTTGGTGCCTTTAATGCAAAATTGCAGCTCATTTCCAGATGACAGAGATCACTTCCCTGGAGAAAACAGATGTTTTGGAGGGCAAACTCCCTGGCATCGTCCCCCATGGAGGGCCCTGTCCTTCCCAGGCTCCGACCCCCAAATCTCCAGGAATTTTGCAAGCTGGATCCGGCAACCCTTTCCCCTGTTCCTCTGCTGGTGGCCTTGGGGGACCCGGCAACCGTACATGCAAGAGAGCTCAGGTGGCTGCAGACGCGCAAAGATGTTCAGGGCGCCGTGCATGTTTGGCTTGTTTTGCAATCAAAAACAGAGTGTAGGTAAAGCTGCCGTAGGGAGTGTTCAAAGGTGACTGAATTCTGGCAAAAGATCTTGAAAAAGGGAGAAGGGAGTATGTAAGGTTAAAGCGGAGCTATCGGGGAAAGTGTTATTTATGGGGATTTGGGGGGACTATAAAATAGATCAATCCTATCAGGATCTATTTAAAGCTATGATTTTAGCCGTTCGGGCAGTTCACTGCGTTTGGCTAGAAAGATGCTACAAAATGGACTGTAGGCAGACGGAATGGATGCTTACTTCCCCGAATGGATCCAGTCGGACTTATCATCGATATTAAAACAGGAAGAAGCTAGGTGAGGATAAGATTGTGGAAATGAAGAAGAGGCGGTCGGAGTATATAAGATGGGTAAAAGTAGGAGGGGCCAACAATGATATATTGGTTAAACTCCAAAAGGTGTGCTCATGGTTACAGATAATAAAATAAGGCAGGGGTGGCCCACAGTAGCTCTCCAGATGTTTTTTGCCCACAACCCATCAGCCCCAGCCAGCATGGCCAATGGCTGGGGCTGATGGGAGTTGTAGGCAAAAAAACATCTGGAGAGCTACCGTTGGCCACCCCTGATATATTGGTTAAACTCCAAAAGGTGTGCTCATGGATACAGATAATAAAATAAGGTATTATTACTGGCCATTTTGTGGGGGGAGGGAATGAAAAGGAAAAAGTGGGGAAAAGAAGCATTTGATGTATTAATATATGTTATAAACACTATGTATATTTTGGGTTATATGGAAGCAGGATTCAAATGTTTTAAATAGAATATATATATATATATATATATATATATATATATATATACACATATATACCGTATTTTTCGCTCCATAAGACGCACCTGAGCATAAGACGCACCTAGTTTTTAGAGCTGTTTGTGTGAATTTAGAGGCATTTGTGTGAATTTTTTGCAGTATTCGCTCCTTAAGACGCACACACTTTTCCCTCCACTTTTTTTGGGGGGGAAAGTGAGTCTTATGGTCTTTTTTGGGGGGGTCTTTTTTGGGGAGTCTTTTTTTTGGGGGGGGAAGTGAGTCTTATGGTGCAAAAAATACGGTATATATATAAAACGGTATATATATATATATATATATATATACGGTATATATATAAAAGAAAAGGTAAAGCTGCCATAGTGTGATGGAGTTCTGAGGCTTGGATCATACAAGCCAAAGAAAGGAGGCAGCAGAAGAGACTGTGCCGTTTTGGAATCTTTGGTGTGGTTAGAATCCATTCCCATTCTAACCACACCAAAGAATGGGGGGGGGAGGGGCAGATTGCTCTTGCTCAGCCTGCCTACCTCGCAGGGTTGTTCAGAGGGTATAATGGGGGAGAAGAGAGCCAGACAGGCTTTTCCAGCTCCTTGGAAGAAAGAAGGCACAGAACAAAGATGTGATAGACACTCTTCTATGTGTGGGTGGACGGCTTTCTTTGTGGCAGGAACTCCTTTGCATATTAGGCCACACACCCCTGATGGAGCCAATCCTCCAAGAGCTCACAGGGCTCTTGGTACAGGGCCTACTGTAAACTCCAGGAGGATTTGGCTACATCGGGGTGTGTGGCCTAATATGCAAAGGAGTTCCTGCTACAAAGAAAGCCCTGGGTGTTGGTGCGTGTAAAACTCCCCCCCGAAAAGAAAACCAGCTCAGCAAGCAGAGAGAAGGGGTGAAACTTTACTAGCTTTCTACCTGGCATGGTCCAGTTTCTGCAAAGAATCTTCCACAGAAGAATCCGTCACCAGTGTTCCCTTTAAGCTGAGCTAAGCTAAGCTATCTCACAGCTTTTTAGCCTCCAGCTCACGCATTTTGGTCTTCGCTCAGGAAAAATGGCCCCAGAGCAAACTGATTTAGCCAGTAGCTCACAGCATTCATGCCAGTAGCTCACAAAGCAGAATCGTTGCTCACAAGACTCCACAGCTTAGAGGGAGCATGGTCCGCCACCTGCCAATTGTGAAGCGGTTTAGCCAGCTGCGGAATTCCAGGGGTGGAATTCTAGCAGGAGCTTCTTTGCATGTTAGGCCACACCTCCCTGATGTAGCCGATCCTCCAAGAGCTTACAAGGCTCTTTTTTATAAGCTCTTGGAGGATTGGCTACATCAGGGGTGTGTGGCCTAATATGCAAAGAAGCCCTTGCTAGAATTCCAAGCTCTTGGGGGATTGGCTACATCAGGGGTGTGTGGCCTAATAGGCAAAGGAGCCCCTGCTAGAATTCCAAGCTCTTGGGGGATTGGCTACATCAGGGGTGTGTGGCCTAATATGCAAAGGAGCCCCTGCTAGAATTCCAAGCTCTTGGGGGATTGGCTACATCAGGGGGGTGCGGCCTACTATGCAAAGGAGCTCCTGCTAGAATTCCAAGCTTTTGGAGGATTGGCTACATCAGGGGGTGTGTGGCCTAATATGCAAAGGAGCCCCTGCTAGAATTCCAAGCTCTTGGAGGATTGGCTACATCAGGGGATGTGTGGCCTAATATGCAAAGGAGCCCTTGCTAGAATTCCAAGCTCTTGGGGGATTGGCTACATCAGGGGGGTGCGGCCTAATATGCAAAGGAGCCCCTGCTAGAATTCCAAGCTCTTGGGGGATTGGCTATATCAGGGGGGTGCGGCCTACTATGCAAAGGAGCTCCTGCTAGAATTCCAAGCTTTTGGAGGATTGGCTACATCAGGGGGTGTGTGGCCTAATATGCAAAGGAGCCCCTGCTAGAATTCCAAGCTCTTGGAGGATTGGCTACATCAGGGGGTGTGTGGCCTAATATGCAAAGGAGCCCCTGCTAGAATTCCAAGCTCTTGGGGGATTGGCTACATCAGGGGTGTGTGGCCTAATATGCAAAGGAGCCCTTGCTAGAATTCCAAGCTCTTGGGGGATTGGCTACATCGGGGTGTGTGGCCTAATATGCAAAGGAGCCCCTGCTAGAATTCCAAGCTCTTGGGGGATTGGCTACATCAGGGGGGTGCGGCCTACTATGCAAAGGAGCTCCTGCTAGAATTCCAAGCTTTTGGAGGATTGGCTACATCAGGGGGGTGTGGCCTAATATGCAAAGGAGCCCCTGCTAGCATTCCAAGCTCTTGGAGGATTGGCTACATCAGGGGGTGTGTGGCCTAATATGCAAAGGAGCCCCTGCTAGAATTCCAAGCTTCTGGAGGATTGGCTACATCAGTGGGTGTGTGGCCTAATATGCAAAAGAGCTCCTGCTAGAATTCCACCCCTGGGTATAGCCCCCTTCTCCCCCCTGTTTTCCTGTCTCATTCTCATGCACAACCGAAGCATCTCTTAGGCTCTGCTCTCCCTTCTCCAGTTCAGCCTGTAGACAGGGTCGACAACCTCGAAGAGGTGTCGGGAGACCTGGGATTACACCTGATCTCCGGGCGACAGAGATCAACTCACCTGGTGACTTTTTAAAAAGAAACATTTGGTCATGTGACGCCCCCACTCCACCCCACCCCCTGACTTGGTACGGGCCAAACACAGGTCTGCCACGTTCAGAATTATGACTCAGGCTAACTGGTTGGATTTCCCTGGGTGTTTTTCTGGGTATCACGATCACTACCACCCTAAAGCCCTGGGAGCGGGCAGACCTTTCTGACCTCTGCTAAATCAGGTTTGATTTACGCCGGGGCCCGGGAGACGGAGGCCGATACTCTCCCTTCAGAAGGAGAAAAAGGCTGTAAATTATTCTCGTTAAACCAAACAGTAATTTCAGGTTGTTAAGACCCCGCTGTCGCCGTTGATCTATGCCAGCCATCCCCTAGAGAGCCGAGGAGAAAGGAAGCTGTGTTCTCTCTCTAATTAAAAGCGGGTCTCGTATTGCAAATTGAGTTTAAAAGCTGGGTCCCTGCCTTGAAAGGGGTCGTCCTTGCTGTGATAGATGAGTGCATCCTCTGCAACCCTGCAGTCCCGTAATCCAGGGGCGGCCCACGGTAGCTCTCCAGATGTTTTTTGCCTACAACTCCCATCAGCCCCAGCCAGCATGGCCAATGACCAATGGCAGGGGATAATGGGAATTGTAGGCAAAAAACATCTGGAGAACTACCGTGGGCCACCCCCCCCCCCCCGGCCACTGTAATCAAACCCTCGAGATGCCAAATGAGTGTCCCCACAGTCTTGATGCTATCCAGTCAGGTTGTCAACTTCCAGGTGGGAGCTGGAGATACCTCGGGATTACAGCTGATCCCCATCCTACAGAGATCTGTTCTGCTGGACACAACGGCTGCTTTGGAGGGTGAGCTGTATGCCCTTATACACAGCTGGGGCCCCAATCCTCCCCAAACCCTGCCCTCGCCAGGCTTTGCCCCCCCCCCCAGGAATTTCCTAATGTGCAGTTGGCAGCCTTGGTCCCACTGCGTGAAATGCGATTACCCAAGTTGTGGGGACACCTATTGGCTAGTGCCCACGACGTTTGCAGGAACGCAGTTCCTCTCCTCCATGCCTCTTTCGTGTTCGTGACTACTTTATCTAAGCTGGTGATGCTCACTTAATGCCCCGGGAGCCACGTGTGGCTCTTTATCGTGGCCTCTGTGACCACTGTTTCAGTGTGGGACCTGCCACATTTTTCAGGAAAGTGGGCAAGGCCATTGCATGGTGGGGTTTGTGGATGTCAGGTGTTTTGCACAGCTGGAGGGACAAGGCCAGGTAAGCTGTGAGCCTTCATGAGCTGTGGGCCTCATTTTCAGGGACTGGAGGTAACAAGGCCTGTCTTCTCCCACACACCCCACTGTCCTCTTCAGCCTCCATGCCCTCATCACACCACCCAGGGAGGCCTTTGCGTTTGGGAAATCCTCCCTCATAAACAGTTCTGGGCAACTTGAGACCTTGCCTTTATTTTTTTTTTATTGAGTTATTTATTTAGGCAATTTCTATTCCGCCCTTTCCCAAAACGGGCTCAGGGCGGATCACAGCATCCTAAAAACGATATAAAACAACAGTTAAAAACCAAATAAATGCAACAAGACAATTCGATAGATCACGTATGTTACAAATAGCAGCTCATTTGGGCACATGTTATATAAACTGTGAGTCTAACACAGTAGATAGAATAGAATTCATTTTACGGCAGAGATGGTACCGTAGCGTAGGGCCAGCCGAAGGAGTAGGACGCCTGCTGCCTCAACCAAAGGCCTGGCGCAATAGCTCCGTCTTGCAGGCCCTATGGAAAAATAACAATTCAGTGAGGGCCCGGATCTCTAAAGGGAGCTTATTCTACCAGGCCGGGGCCAAAGCTAAAAAAAGTCCTGGCCCTAGTAGAGGCAAGTCGGATGTCCTTTGGGCAAGGGACAGTCAGCAGATGTTGCGTACCGGATCATAGCGATCTCCGGGGCTCCTATGGGGAGAGGCGGTCCTGGAGCTATGTCAGTCCCAGGCCGTGTAAGGCTTTAAAAAGTCAGAACTAAAACCTTGAAACGGATCCGGTACTCAATTGGTAGCCGGCGCGGTTGGCGCAGCATTGGCCGGATGTGGGCCCGGCTAGGCGCTGGTATCAGCAGCGGATATGCTGCATTCCACACCAGCTGGAGCTTCCGGATCAGTTTCAAGAGTAAGCCTACACGGAGCGAGTTACAGTAATCCAGCCTGGGAGTGACTGTTGCATGGATCACTGTAGCTAGGTCCTGAGGGGGACCTGCGAGGTCACCGTAAGTCAACTGCGACTTATTTATTTATTTTGGTAAATTTATATTCTGCCCTTTCCCCAAACGGGCTCAGGGCGGATTACATCCAGGTAAAACCAGTCAAACAAAAGCAAAACCAGTGAAACGGAGAGCCAGTTTGGTGTAGCGGTTAAGTGTGCGGACTCTTATCTGGGAGAACCGGGTTTGGTTCCCCACTCCTCCACTTGCACCTGCTGGAATGGCTTTGGGTCAGCCATAGCTAAGGCAGAGGTTGTCCTTGAAAGGGCAGCTGCTGGGAGAGCCCTCTCCAGCCCCACCCAGCTCACAGGGTGTCTGTTGTGGGGGAGGAAGGGAAAGGAGATTGTGAGCCGCTCTTCGGAGTGGAGGGCGGGATATAAATCCAATATCTTCTTCTTCTAAAAAGCAAGACAACACAACACCGTATTATATAACAAAGGTGGGTGGGCTCATAGTGCAGGCTGGAATGTAATCAGCGGCCCAGGTATAATGATTCAGATGACAGATCACTGTGGGGGGGATAACGGATGATGTAGACAATGAGGAGAAGGACGCCCGCTTGCCTCAACCAAACGCCCAGCGGAACAGCTGCGTCTTACAGGCCCTACGGAAAGGTAACAACTCCGGTAGGGCCCGTATCTCCACAGGGAGCTGATTCCACCAGGTTGGGGCCAGGGCCGAAAAGGCATGGCGGATGTCCTTTGGACCAGGGATGGCCAACAGATGTTGGTCGGTAGATCGCAGCAACCTTTGGGGCTCATTGACGGCACGCACACAAAAATGGCAGACCTGGCCCTCCAGGAGCTTTGGGGTCTGGCCCACCGATGTCAGCGGTTGTCCCGCCAAGTGTCCAGTTTGGTAGCTTAAAGAAAGAGTTTGTTCCCCCTGCAGTCATGCTCTGAATGTCTCCTCCTCCCCTCCTCCTCCAGGCTGAGTAGCTCAACGGAGCAAAGCACTTCGTCCCGCCTCATCCGGAAGCACAAACGCCGGCGGAGGAAACAGAAGATGCGCCAGATCGACAGAGTAAGCCTGCTTGGGGCCGGGGCTGTGGGGGGGGGGCAGTAGAAATCAGCGGTATTTACCGTATTTTTCGGACCATAAGACGCACTTCCCCCCCCCCAAAAAAAAAGTGGGGGGGAAAGTGTGTGCGTCTTATGGTCCAAAGGTACGTACCTTGGGGGGGGGGATCCGCTGCCTCTGCCTCCGATCTGCCGCTTCCCCCGCGCCTGCCTGCCTGGCTCCATCTTCTTCAGGCAAGTGCTGGGATCGCTCCACGTGGCCCCACCGCAAACCCAGCGCTTCGCAAGCGCCAGCTGCGGAGGGGGCAGCGTGCTTCCTCCGTGTCTGTCTGCCTGGCTCCACCTCTGATGTTTAAAGCAAGCGCTGGGATCGGAGGGCGGAGGGAGCGATCCCAGCGCTTGCTTTAAGCATCAGAGGTGGAGCCAGGCAGACAGACAAGGAGGAAGCACGCTGCCCCCTCCGCAGCCGGCGCTTGCGAAGCGCTGGGTTTGCGGTGGGGCCACGTGGAGCGATCCCAGCGCTTGCCTGAAGAAGATGGAGCCAGGCAGGCGCGGGGGAAGCGCCAGATCGGAGGCAGAGGCAGCGGATCGCCCCCCAGGAGGAAGGTGCGTCCTATGGTCCGGAGCGCCTTATGGACCGAAAAATACGGTAATTAAAATCTTTGGACGGTTTAAGTAGGTGTCCCTTAATATGAACAAAGCAGCCCATTTTTTTTAAAGATGTATTCTTTAATACAGGCCCTTAGGAGAAGCATGGACAGCTGCCAGCTTAGAAGCAGCGTTCTTCGGCTCTCACGCTGAAATGCCCTCTTCTAATTGGTGGAATGCCTCTTCTAAGATGGTGCTCGCTAAGACTTATGCACACATGTTGGGGGTGGGGGTGGATCTCTTCACAGTGGTCGCATTATTAATCTGCGGACAATTGTACGGCTAGCCGACTAAGATTTCTTTAATCGAGCCCTTATTTAAAAGACGTTGGAAGACAACTGTTTCGAATGAACCGTTTTGGTTGGATTTAGAGAAATGGGGCAGAGGGGGTCTTTCTCTTCCATATTGGACTGGTTTGGTAACTCACTGAAACTTGTTCAAAATGGTTCCCTCCCCGCCCCCCCCCCCTTAATGTGTTCGTACGTTGACACAGAGTGGTAAGGCTGCAGCACTGCAGTCCAAGCCCTCTGTTCACAAGCCTGTTTGAAAACTACAAGGGACAGGGCCTTCTCCATAATGGCCCCTTCCTGGTGGAACCAGCTGCCGGAAGAGGTAAGGGCCCTGCGGGACCTTGCTCAATTCCGCAGGGCCTGTAAGACAGTCCTCTTCCGGCTGGCCCACAACTAACCGGCACTGAACTGAACTTGAACTGAGTGTAGCTGTAAGATCGCTGTATGGTTTAATGTTTATGTATATGACTGTAACAAATGTCTAGATTTTAACTACGTAAATTATGAAATATTAACCTTTTATGTTTAATTTTATATTCTATGCTAGTTTTTTATATGTTAGTTTGTATATGTTGTAAGCCGCCCTGAGCCACCTGGTGGGAAGGGCGGGATATAAATTACAAATAAATAAATAAATCTGAGTTCGACCCCGGCGGAAGCTGGGTTCAAGTAGCCGGCTCGAGGGTGACTCAGCCTTCCGTCCTTCCAAGGTTGGCAAAATGAGTCCCCAGCTTGCCGGGGCGGGTGGGGAAAGTGTAGACGACTGGGGAAGGCAGTGGCAAACCACCCCGTAAAAAAGTCTGTCGTGAAAATGTCGCGATGTGACATCACCCCAGAGTCGGAAACGACTGGTGCTTGCACAGGGGGACTGCCTTGACCTTTGCATTAAACACCAGAGTTCTTAGAACAGATTGCATTTACACAGGGGTCGTTCTGTAGAAAAACAGGCGGTGGAGCTCATCCAGGGATTGTTATGCAGCTGCACCTACTATTCAGTGGACAAGATGGGGAGGAGGAGGAGCCCGGGCCCCTGTGACCTCCTGCTGAATCCCAGGCCTGTGTTTATCATACAGTTTGAACATAAACATTAGCAATGTATACTAGTATCCTTTACGCAAAGAATCTGTTTCAGGCTCAGTGGGAAAGTGCTTGGCCGCTTCCTTCCCCCCTCTCCTGGCACATACTCGCATGTCCACATCCCCTCCAGCTACGCTCTTAAGCTGTCTCCTGAATCGTTCCTCTCTCTGAGCTTGCCCAGTCTGCCCTTCTGAGAGCCATGTCCTGCGAATTCTTACGAGCCTTTCTCGCTGTTTTCCAGTCATCCTCCTTCAGCAGCATCACCGATTCCACCATGTCGCTGAACATCATCACCGTCACTCTCAACATGGGTAAGGTGCCTATCGGCCGAGCCGCCGTTAACAACATGGAACGTTCACAAACATTCAGACTGCTGAAGGGGAAGAGTTTGGTCCAATGGCCAACAATCTGTGTAGACAGATACGACAAAGGAAGGAATTTGAGTACCCAGCTTGCTAGGGGGAAAGTGTAGACGACTGGGGAAGGCAATGGCAAACCACCCCATAAAAAAGTCTGCCGTGAAAACGTTGTGATGTGACGTCACCCCAGAGTCGGAAACGACTGGTGCTCGCACAAGGGACTACCTTGACCTTTACATTAAACACCAGAGTTCTCAGAACAGATTACATTTACACAGGGATAGGAGAGGTGGGGTGCTGTTGGCTGGGAGGGCTGAGGGTTGGAACCGATTATAAATGAGGCAGGAAGCCATGCGTGGAAGCTCAGAATCTTAAAGAAAGCGTTGTCGGCAGTCGGTTGAAAAGGCAAGGGGACGGCGATAAATCTGCGAACAGGTGCTTTGCGTGTAGAATGTCCCAGGTTCAAAATCTGGCGCATTCTTAGTTGACAGGGGCTTGGGTAGTAGGACAAGGAACTTGCTTGAGAAGTTGGGGAGATGCTAGCATTCAGAAGACGTACTCCCTGGCCAGATGGACCAATCATCCGGCATGACTGATGTGGCAGCTTCAGGGGTTCATAATGTTCGTAAGCTGGAACGGGTCCAGAAAAGGACGACAAAGATGGCGAGGGGTCTGGAGACCAAGTCCTATGAAGAAAAGTTGGAGGAGCTGGGTATGTTTAACCTGGAGAGGAGGCGGCCGAGAGGTGATAGGCTCACCATCTTCAAGGACTTGAAGGGCTGTCATGTAAAGGATGGCACGGAATTGTTTTCCGTTGACCCAGAAGGTAGGGCCAGAACCAACGCATTGAAATTAAATCAGAAGAATTTCCACCTCAACATTAGGAAGAACTTCCCAACCGTTAGAGCGGTTCCTCAGTGGAACAGGTTTCCTCAGGAGGTGGTGGGCTCTCCTTCCTTGGAGGTTTTTAAGCAGAGGCTAGATGGCCATCTGACAGCAATGAAGATCCTGTGAATTTATGGAGGAAGTACTTGTGAGTTCCCTGCATTGTGCAGGGGGTTGGACTAGATGACCCTGGGGGATCCCTTACAACTCTGTGATTCTGTGTCACATTTTGGTTTGAAATGGCCCAACTGTTCTGGCTTCAGATTCCCTTGTGATCCTGGATCTATAGCTGGTGTGCAATAATAAGTCCTTTTCACCTCCCTTGAGCTTGGGCATTCTAGAATATCAAGGTCAGTGGTTTCCTAGTTCTGTGTTACGCATTCTCCCCTGTCCCCTATTTCAGAAAAATACAACTTCCTGGGGATCAGCATCGTAGGCCAGAGCAACGACCGGGGAGACGGGGGGATCTACATTGGCTCCATCATGAAAGGCGGGGCTGTGGCAGCTGACGGACGGATTGAACCAGGGGACATGCTGTTACAGGTTGGTGCAAGCAGAGGTCACTTCTCCATCCATCCTTGGCCTCCCAAGATAGGCTGACTGTCCCTGGCCCAAGAGATGCCCATCTTGCCTCTACCAGGGCCAGGTCTTTCTCAGTCGTGGGCCCAACCTGGTGGAATCAGCTCCCTATAGAGATCCGGACCCTACCTGGCTTGCTAGCCTTCCGCCGACAGGCATCTGCCCATTAAATTGGTTGGCCTCCCCTACTGTACTATCTTGCTGTGCTGATTTGCTGCACTGTCCTACTGTACGATCTTATCATATTGTTCTGCCAGGCTATTTTGTTCTATTGAATGCTGAAATTGACTTTTATTATTATGTGATTTTATTATTCTGTTGTGCTCCATCCTGAGCCCCTACGGGGGAATGGGCAGAATAATAATAATAATAATAAAGTTCAGTGGACATGTGAGAAGCCACTGAAAAACGTCTCTTGGTGTGATCTGTATGTCCCTGCTTCGGCGTTCTTGTATCCCAGTATATCTCAGCCTGCGCTGGTTGTTTCTTCCCCAAAAGGCATTGGTCTTTTAATAGATTGTACCCATTCTCCCTTACAGGGCTTTTTTGGTAGCAGGAACTCCTTTGCATATTTGGTCACACCTCCCTGATGTAGCCAATCCTCCAAGAGCTTACAGGGTTCTTATTACAGGGCCTACAGTAAGCTCCAGGAGGATTGGCTACATCACAAAGGTGTGGCCTAATATGTAAAGGAGTTCCTGCTACAAAAAAAGCCCTACTGCCTTTTGCCTGGAATTTCTGTCCGGAATGTCGATACGGTACCATCTTTCTCTCTCCCTCCTCAAAATTCCATGAAGCCTGTCTCAAATGAAACGAAGTTCAAGTCTATGAAACCACAGTGGTTCCTAAGTATCCCTTTTTCCCCACCTGCTTTACTGTTCAGTAGAACAGTTTTTTTGTGCCAAGGCAAAATTGTGAAGAGGGTCTAGTTTTTGGGAATCTAAATCTAAGGGAGGTAGTCAATCCACATGTGGACCGTACCACTCTAGAGTCACGTAACTGGATGCACCTTCCTAACAAACAATTTATTGTTCATAAAAAAGGGAGTCAGGGAGAAGTCTGGGCTTGTACTAGAGTTAGCAGCTGCAGGTTGGGAGATACATGGAAAGTTTGGGACTTTCTTATGCATATGTCACTTTCAGAGAGCCAGTTTGGTGTAGTGGTTAAGTGCGCAGACTCTCGTCTGGGAGAACCAGGTCTGATTCCCCACTCCTCCGCTTGCACCTGCTGAAATGGCCTCGGGTCAGCCGTAGCTCTGCCACTGAGCCACAGCCCCTTTGGTGTAGTGGTTAAGTGTGTGGACTCTTATCTGGGAGAACAGGGTTTGATTCTCCACTCCTTCACTCGCAGTTGCTGGAATGGCCTTGGGTCAGCCATAGCTCTTGCAGGAGTTGTCCTTGAAAGGGCAGCTGCTGGGAGAGCCCTCTCCAGCCCCACCCACCTCACAGAGTGTCTATTGTTGTGGGGGGGGGGAGAAGATAGAGGAGATTGTGAGCCACTCTGAGTCTCTGATTCAGAGAGAAGGGCGGGGGATAAATCTCCAATTCTTCTTCTTCATTATGTTCTGAGGCTTGAGTTGGGACCTTGATATGTTTTTAACTGTTTCTTCGATCAATACATGCATTTCTACTTATAATTATTCTATATTTATGTTCTTAACCAGTGGCCCCTAAGTTGTTTTCTAACTAACCTTTTAGGTTCCTGATTCCATTTGATGGGTTAAGTTTCCCCCCCCCCCCTTCTTTCCTTCGCTCAGATTTTGGAGGTGAAGCCTAAGGAAAGGGGACTTTGGGGAGGGGAGGGACTTTGATGGGGTGTAATCAGGGCCTTTTTTGGTAGCAGGAACGCCTTTGCGTATTAGGCCACGCCCCCCGATGTAGCTAATCCTCCTGGAGCTTACAGCAAGCCCTGCACAAAGAGCCCTGTAAGCTCCTGCAGGATTGGCTACATCAGGGGGGCGTGGCCTAATGTGCAAAGGAGCTCCTGCTATGAAAAAAAGGCCTGGGTGTAATGCCAAAGAGTCTGCCTTTGAAAGTCGCTATTTGTTCCAGGTGAACACCTCTGTGTTGCCTGGTGATCAGTTGAAATTCCAGAAGATTTCCAGCCTCTACCTGGCGATTGGCCGCCCTAGCTCAACCCCTCCTCCCTGACTTGCTGATTTCCCAGGGGTGGGGAATGTTCTTTTTCCTGTGGAACAGCAGCTGCCAATCTGGCTGCTGAAAGTGGGGGGGGGGGGGGCTTTCATTAGGGTTCCAGACGACAGTCTGAAGAACAGGTCTCTAAGACCTTCTCGTGGTTCCTTCCAGGTCAATGAGGTCAACTTTGAGAACATGAGCAACGATGACGCGGTGCGGGTGCTCCGGGAAATCGTCTCCAAGCCTGGGTGAGCGATGCTGTTGAAGGGCAGCTGCTGTAGTTAGAGGCTAGTTCCAGGGCTTTTTTTTGTAGCAGGGGCTCCTTTGCATATCAGGCCACACCCCCCCGATGTAGCCAATCCTCCAAGGGCTTGGAATTCTAGCAGGGGCTCCTTTGCATATCAGGCCACACCCCCTGAGGTAGCCAATCCTCCAAGAGCTTGGAATTCTAGCAGGGGCTCCTTTGCATATCAGGCCACACACCCCTGAAGTAGCCAATCCTCCAAGAGCTTGGAATTCTAGCAGGGGCTCCTTTGCATATCAGGCCACGCACCCCTCATGTAGCCAGTCCTCCAAGAACTTCCAGGGCTCTTATTCCAGGGCCTACTGTAAGCTCTTGGAGGATTGGCTACATCAGGGGAGTATAGCCTAATATGCGAAGGAGTTCCTGCTACAAAAAAAAAGCCCTGGCTAGTTCTAACATCAAGCTGTGGCGTGAGCCGACAAAACGCATATGTGAAGTTGTGGTTCTGACAGTTCGGATCTGGTAGACAACCAGGATGATGGAGTTTGCCAGATCCCGTAGGTTTCAGGGCCTGAGCTAGATGGAGCAACTGTCTAGGACAGCTATGCATGCTTCCATGTGATCTGTTTGAAGGCAGGAGAGCCAAAGGGTAAGAATTTGAGAACTCCATCTCGGGTTGGGATCACAAGCTGGTGGACTGGTCAAATATTGTCAGTTCAGCCAGCTTAAAGTCATGAAATATTGTCAAACATTTGTTAAAGCCATGAATGTCAATATCTAGGTAGCAGCATACCCTTTTCTATTCCAAATTTTGTCATTTGCCATATAGAGGCCTGACTCCTTTATATAAAATACTTGCCGTTTTATCTATTTAAAATAGTTTATATCTTGCTTTTTCCCCCAGTCTATGAGACTTGAATAGGGTTGCCAACTCCTATTCAAGAAATATCTGGAGACTTTGGGGGTGGAGCCAGGAGCAAAAGTGTGACAAGCATAATTGAATTCCAAAGGGAGTGCTGGCCATCACATTTAAAGAGGCCGCACACCTTTTAAATGTCTTCCTTCCATAAGAAATAATGGATAGGGGCACCTTTTTTTTGGGCTCATAGATGTGGACCCCCTGGTCCAATCATTTTGAAACTTGGAGGGTATTTTGGGGAGAGGCACTGGATACTATACTGAAAATTTGGTGCCCCTGCCTAAAAGAACAGCCCCCTCAGAGCCCCAGATACCCGCAGATCAATTCTCCATTATTTTCTATGGGAATAAGTCTCCATAGGGAATAACAGAGTTCCCAGCAGACATTTCCCTCCCCTCCTCCCGCTTTCTGATGACCCTGAAGCGGGGGGAGGGCCTTCAGACCGGGGGATCCCCTGCCCCCACCTGGGGATTGGCAACCCTAGACTTGAAACAGCATCCATCCAAAAGCCACCTTACATTTTAAAAACAAATCAATACAATGCACATTAAAAAGAGAGAAAGAGCTATCACTCATTGCTGATTTTGCTTTCTGTTTTAATTTCCATTATATAAACCGTAAGCTGATTCTGGCGCTTTTTATTCCAGAAGAATGCCGCAGTGAATTGATCACATTTACAGAAGCCTTGTATTGATAAAACATGATGAATTCATTGCAGTTCATTTTTTAAATGAGGCTGCAGAATAACCATTAAGTAATTTCTTTTCACGCCCGACTAAAATTTATAATTCACGCCTATCTTTCTTAGAGTTTAAACAATGCGAATGCTTTAAAAAATACTCGACCAGATATTTTTAAAAGAACTGGTAAAGTGCTGAGCCCTTGAAGAATAAGCCCAGAGAGTAACTGACAAATTAAATTCACTGCTGCAGGAAGTGGTGGCAGCTACAAGCATGAGACAGCTTCAAGAAGGGATTGAATAACCATCTGGAGCAGAGGCCCAGCGGTGGATGTTAGCCACAGGGTGTAGATGGAACATTCTTTTGGGAGGCAGTGATGCTCTGTCTTCTTGGTCTTGGGGGGGGAAACAGCAGGAGGGCTTCTGGAGTTCTAGCCTTGCTGGTGAACCTTTCTGACGGCACCTGGTTTTGACCACTGTGTGACACAGAGTGTTGGACTAGATGGGCCATTGCCCTGATCCGGCATGGCTTCCCTTATGTTCTTACGTTACAATCTTGTTTCGCTGAGTGTGTAGCTCAGCTTAGAGAGGAGGTCTGGAGGAACGGCAAGATTTGAAACAAGACTTGGAACCTAGTGGTTGATTCAAAGTGTGACGCAGAGAGAGCCAGTTTGGTGTGGTGGTTAAGTGCGCGGACTCTTATCTGGGAGAACCGGGTTTGATCCCCCACTTCTCCATTTGCAGCTGCTGGAATAACCTTGGGTCAGCCATAGCTCTCGTAGATCTGTCCTTGAAAGGGCAGCTTGTGGGAGAGCTCTTTCAGCCCCACCCACCTCACAGGGTGTCTGTTGTGGGGGAAGAAGATAAAGGAGATTGTGAGCTGCTCTGAGACTCTTGAGATTTAGAGTGGAGGGTGGGATGTAAATCTCGTTTCTTCTTCTTCTTGAAGATGGTGGTCACTTCCTGGATTTGATCCTTATTCTGCTTTGTTTTCAGGCCCATCAGCCTCACAGTAGCCAAATGCTGGGATCCCACCCCGAGGAGTTATTTCACAATTCCCAGGGGTGAGTGAGCAATCATTACGGCAAGAAGCAACTGCATGGAAGGTCACCTGGTTTCTAAAAATGACTGATGAACAGAATGAGGAGGGGATGGCTCTTTGTCCTTTCACCTTGGGCTTGGCACTGCTGAGTTACCCATAAAACGTTACCAGGAGATTCAGGACTGATGAAAAGAAGCACGGGGCATAGTTAACTTATGGAACTCCCTGACTCATGGAAAGTACTGGAGAATTCCATGCTTGATTGATTCCTGTTCAAAGATAGAACTTCCATGATCAGAGGTAGTATATCTCTTTGCATATGAGATGCTGGGAGCAGACAATGGGCAGAACTTCCGGAAGTATCTGGCTGGCTGCTGATGGGACCCTGATGCTGAACCTGATGAAACTTGGTCCCATCTTGCAGAGCTGTTCTTACGAGGTTGCTGTATGGCAGTGGACAACCTCTAATTTAGGGATGTCATACTCATTTGTTACGAGGGCCAGATCTTGACCTTGTTGGGGCCAGGCCGTGCATGTCATAAAATGTAATGCTGGGTAGAGGAGATATAAACTTTATAAAGGACACAGACAGACACACACACAGCCTAATCCACTTCACTAGCTTGTTGAGCCTCAATCAACAGAAGAAAGAGAGGCTTGGCTCAGTAGCTCTGCTGTGCGATTGAGAGACCAAAAAAGCAAAAGCACAGAGTTCACAGCTCAATACTGCAAATATTAATATATTTATACACACATGCAGAATGACTTATCAAAATACTTATCAAAAATACAACTATATACGCACACACAGTTGCAAAAGAACAACACTGAATAACAACTGTGTGCGCATACATAGTTGTATTTTTGATAAGTATTTTGATAAGTCATTTTGCATGTGTGTATAAATACATTATGGCCCCTGGCACAGAGTGGTAAAGCTGCAGTACTGCAGTCTGAACTCTCTACTCAAGACCTGAGTTCGATCCCAGCGGAAGCTGGTTTCAGGTAACCGGCTCAGGTTGACTCAGCCTTCCATCCTTCCCAGCTTGCTGTGGGGGAAGGCGTAGATGACTGGGGAAGGCAACGGCAAACCACCCCGTAAAAAGTCTGCCATGAAAATGTTGTGAAAGCAACGTCACCCCAGAGTCGGAAACGACTGGTGCTTGCACAGGGGACGACCTTTACCTTTTTATAAATATATTAATATTTGCAGTATTGAGCCATGAGCTTTGTGCTTTTGCTTTTTTGGTCTGTATATCAGGACCGGATCTGTTTTTTGAGGGGGAGCAAAATTAAAAAATGGCGCCCCCTTATGGACCATTCCATCTTACAGTCTCATAGAATATAATGGACTCCATACCCAATTTGGTGCCCCCCCTCCTTCGGCGCCTGGGGCAAGCACCCCGCTCTGCCCCACCCTAGATCCGGCCCTGCTGTATACATGGCTTCCTCTTTTGCTTGCATGCCATTAAGAGAGCCTGGCAAAGCCAGCTCTCCTTCCCGCAGTTCCTCCTCAAGGTAGGAGCTTTGCTCCGCAGCTCCTGTGCAATTGAGCAAGCCTGGCAAAGCAAGCTGAGATGCAGAAGGAAAGCGAGAGAGAGGGAGAAAGAAGCAGACGACAGTGAGTTGCTCACAGGCCTGATAGGAGCACTTCAGGGGCCTGATTCGGCCCCTGGGCTGCATGTTTGACACCTCCGCTCTAATTTATCTGTTGCCCTTCGATCAGTTCTTATTCTTATTTGAGACCCGGATTTCCTCCTCGATTTGGTTATGTTGCTAGATATTATGGGTCACAGAGATTCATTTGAATACATGACCGGCATGGTTTCTGTACCCAAAATAGATGCTGAATCCTGCACAGGCTCTGGTAACTCACCGGGGCTAAATCTGGCCACGAGGCCTGAGGTTGTAGTTTCAGTACCCAGAGGTCTGTGGTGCTGACTAGGGCAAGAAGGCGTACATTCACAGGGTTTGTTCCCGCCCATTTTGAGAAGAACTTATCTGGGACCTGGCAGCCATGTAGGATGCCGTCCTGCCGAGGCTGAATGAATTGACTAGGGCCTTTTTGAGTCCACAAGTAGCTTTGGAATTCCGACACAGGGCGATGGGCGCAGCAACAAAATGGCTGCTGGGGGAGGCGGAGCCAAACACAAAATGGCTGTTGGAGGAGGTGGAGCCATCGACACAATGCCAAAGTGTGAGGTTAGGCATAATTCTAATTGTACCTCTTGATTTTAAAAGGTATCCTGGAGCCGAGCCTCTGCCTGAAACTTGAACGTATTGTTTAAAACTGTTTTCTTAACATGCGCACAGCTTGCCTTCAGCAATCCAGTGGAGATCCTCGTGTCGCGCCGGCAGCGGTGTTCCCTCTATGCTGAGTTAGTGTGAGCCAGCTCATAGAGCCTTCGACTCGCAAGTTTTTGTCATAGCTCAGGAAAGAGGGCCCCAGAGCGAACTAATTGACGCAGCAGCTCACAAGTTCAATGCCGGTAGCTCACAAAGTAGAATTTTCGCTCACAAGACTCCACAGCTTAGAGGCAGTACCGGCTGGCCGTTGCTGTCAAAGAAACATTCTTTTAAACAGGGCTAACCTTGCCATTAGGCAAACTAGGTGATTGCCTAGGGCGCTGGCCTTCTGGGGGCACCCCCATGTGACTCGGTGTGGGGGTGCCAGAAGCTAGTGGGGGGTGGGGGGTGCCAGAAGCTAGCCTTGCCTAGGGTGCCGGACAGTCTAGGGCAAGGCTGGCCAAACTTGCTTAACGCAAGAGCCACATAGGATAAATGTCAGGTGTTTGAGAGCCACAAGGTATGAACATCAGATGTTTGAGGGCCAGAAGGAAGGGAAACAGATTGGTGGAGGGAGAGGTGGAAAGAAAGCGACTTGAAATGTGCTCTCCAAGCTGGCAGCTGGCTTGGCTTGGAGAAGTGATTTAAAGATTAGAAACGCCTTCTCCAAGCCAGGCAGCGGGGGCATTGAGAGCCATACAATATGTGTGAAAAGAGTTACCTGCGGCTTCCAAGCCACATATGAACATATGAAGCTGCCTTCTACTGAATCAGACCCTCGGTCCATCAAAGTCACTATTGTCCACTCAGACTGGCAGCGGCTCTCCAAGGTCTCAAGCTGAGGATTTTCACACCTATTTGCCTGGACCCTTTTTTTGGAGATGCCGGGGATTGAACCTGGGACCTTCTGCTTCCCAAGCAGATGCTCTACCACTGAGCCACCGTCCCTCCCACAGTTGGGCCACCCCTGGCCTCGGGCCAGCCCTGCTTTTAAAAGACACAGTCAATCATATCTTCAGTGGCCAATCAGAAACCTGGCAGGGCAAAAGCCCCACCTGGCCCTGCCCACTTTCCAAAAACACTTGGCGGGCACTAAGGAAAGGTGTCAGCAGGACACCATGGTACCCAGAGGCACCCTGTTGCGGACCCCGGCTTAGGGGATTCCATCTGAAAGAACGTTTTACTAACTGTGATCCTTTCCTTTCTCTTTTGCCCGTTCCAGCTGAGCCAGTGCGGCCGATCGACCCCGCGGCCTGGATCTCTCATACCACGGCCCTGACGGGAGCGTACCCCCGTTACGGTATGAGCCCCTCCATGAGCACCATCACCTCTACCAGCTCCTCACTAACAAGCTCAATTCCCGATTCGGAAAGTAAGTCACACTGCCGCCAGAACCGGGAAGTTTTTCCTCCTGCGCAGGGCCGGCAGTGTAGAGCTGTACAAAAAACCCCCCCGAAACAAACAAAATAACTCCAAACGAAGAGCGGCAGCGACAAACGCAACTCTTGGAATTGGCACCGTGTGGGGAGCATAAAACTTCTCTGTTGCAGAACGTCTGGCCCTTTAAGAGAGAGAGAGAGAGAGCAGCTGTTGTCCAATCGGAATGCCCCAAAGGGGCCTTACTGAATTCTCTCGGAGCCCTTAAAGGGCCCAGCACTAATTTTGCGTTCTCTGCAGTGGCTCATCTAGCAATGTACTGACAGCCAAACCATCCAGCAGGATCAAATGACCATTTTATGCTTTGCACAAGGAATGCGCTTCCAACACATCACCTCTGGGTCTCACAGAATGATGGAAGGGGCGGACCACATGACGGAACACCCACTGCGTAGGGGCATGTGCCTAGGGTAGCCAAGTCCAATTCAAGAAATATCTGGGGACTTTGGGGTGGAGCCAGGAGTCTTTGGGGGTGGAGCCAAGATCAAGGCTGTGACAAGCATCATTGAACTCCAAAGGGAGTTCTGGCCATCACATTTAAAGGGACGGCACACCTTTTCAATTCCTTCCTTCCATAGGAAATAATGAAGGATAGGGGCACCTTCTTTTGGGGCTCATAGAATTGGACCCCCTGGTCCAATCTTTTTGAAACTTGGGGGGTATTTTGGGAACAGGCACTAGATGCTATACTGAAAATTTGGTGCCTCTACCCCAAAAAACAGCCCCCCCAGAGCCCCAGATACCCGCAGATCAATTCTCCATGATTTTCTATGGGAATAAATCTCCATAGGGAATAACAGAGTTCCCAGCAGACATTTCCCTCCCCTCCCCCTGCTTTCTGACGACGCTGAAGCATGGGGGGAGGGTCTCCAAACCCGGGATCTCCTGCCCCCACCTGGGGATTGGCAACCCTACATGTGCCCAAGCTGATCCCTGTTCCTGACCCAGCATCCCCGACTTTTTAAAAAAATCTCATTTTCCCTCCGAGTATATTCATTATTTATTATTTATTCTTGTATTTCATTTGATTTCTGTCCCGCCCTCCCATAAGGCTTAGGGTCATGTTCCCTCTAAACTGAGTTAGTGCGAGCTAGCTCACAGTTCCGTAGCCTTTGGCTCACGCATTTTTGTATTAGCTCAGGAAAAACGGCCCCAGAGCGAACTAATGTATGCGGTAGCTCACAACTTTAATGCCAGGAGCTCACAAAGTAGAATTTCTGCTCACAAAACTCCGCAGCTTAGAGGGAACATTGCTTAAGGGTGGGTTACAACAGGTTAAAAGAGATTTAAAATGTAACAAAACAGATTCCTGGGCTTTTCTTTTAGCAGGAACTCCTTTGCCTATCAGGCCACGCCCCCCTGATGTAGCCAATCCTCCTGGAGCTGAAAGTAGGCCCTGTACGAAGAGCCCTGTAAGCTCTTGGAGGATTGGCTACATCAGGGGGGCGTGGCCTGATATGCAAAGGAGTCCCTGCTGCCTCGCAATCCCAGGGACCGGTGGTGTACTTACAAAAGTCAGGCCATAACCAACTTCTGGTGATTCCAGCAAGGGGCTTTCAAGGCAAGTGAGAAGAAGAAGGAGCTTGCCATTGCCAGGAGCGCCCCGAGAGAATAAGGCGCCCTAGGCAAACTCCTGCCACCCCCCTCCACAGCGCCCCCTCCTCTGCGGGGCCACCATGCCAGGCCTCATTCCTGTGCCTTCCCCCCCACCCCCGTGCCTCCTCCCTTCCCTCCCAGGTCAATTTCAGCGCCGGGGAACCGGCGCTCGAGCACCGCACTCCCTGGCGGGCCATCCAAAGCCACCCCCGCCCATCACCTGATCGGCGGGTAAAGACTCGCTCAAAGTCAACGCCGCCGGGCCGGCCGGAGCAAGAAGGAAAGGGCGTGCACTGCCGCTCCCTCCACCCACTTCATTGCCATCCAGGAAGTGGGAGGAGGCAGTGGCGCGTGCCCTTTCCTTCCCACTGTGGCCGGCTCGGCAGCGCTGACTTTGAGCGAGTCTTTACCCAGCAATCAGGTGATGGGCGGGGGGCGGCTTTAGATGGCCCGCCAGGGAGTGTGGTGCTCGAGCGCCAGTTCCTCGGCACTAAAATTGACCTGGGAGGGAAGGCAGAGGGGAGGGGGAGGAGGCAAACTAGGCCTTTGCCTAGGGAGGAGGGGGGGAGCCCAATTCAGTGCCCCCTACCTCCCGGCGCCCTAGGCAACCGCCTAGCCATTGCCTTCCTCTGCGGAGCCTTCCCTGGTGGTCTTCCATCCAAGTACTGACCCTGCTTAGTTTCCAAGATCTGACAAGGCAGGGCTGAACCAGTGTGCCTGTCCCCCTCTGTGCCTTAAAGAGGCCTTTTGAAACCTCCGCATAGATTGTAGCTCCCAAGCCCCAGTCTCCACTCCATGAGGTATTTGCTTCAAGCCTCACTAGTTCCTTTTAAAAAGGAGTCCTGCAAAGAGTCGATCGCATCTTTTTTGGCTGCCTCTCGAGGCGACAGCTAGTCTAACGGCTTCACCTTGGCAAAGAACGGCTTCTCTTTTTACAGGCCGGCATGGGGTCGTGCAACTGATGAGTGAGGAGGTCTCTTTATTTGGGGAAAAGGGAAAAAAAGCTATCAGCGAGAAGAACATGTGCCATAACTTTATCACACAACCCCCTCAAAAAAAAAAACCCCACTCCCCTGTTCTGTGCATTCTTGAGATTACTGGCATCTCAAATGCCCACTGATGGTTGTCAGCAGGCGACTGGGGCATGGTTTGCCTTCCTTTGGAGATGCAAAACCATCTTGGGTGCCTTTTTATTTGGCAGCATGAACTTGGGAAGGTGGGACAAAAGGTTCCCTTGTAATTGGACTGTTAAAAGAAGGTAGATCTAGGTAGGTAGCTGCAGGCCTCGGATTCAGTGGGAGCTCAAAGGAGCGGAGCTCTTGAACCTTTCTGAAAGTTCCACCTCCTCCTTCTAAGAGTTCCACCTCCTTGCCCATTGAATAGTATGTGCAGCTGCATGACAATCCCTGGGTGAGCTCCACCACCTATTTTTCTGCAAAATGACCGCTGAGTGGCTGCATTGGTCTGAAGCAATAGAACAAAGTTGGGAGTCGCGTGGCATTGTTAAGACCATGCGCGCCACTTTATCTGAAGACATGCGCATGCACACGAAAGCTCGCTGGTCTTAAAGGTGCCACTGGACTCGGAACTTTGTTCTGTCGAAAGAAGGATTCAGGTGGGTAGCCGTGTTGGCCTGAAACAGCAGGACGAAGCTGAAGACCAACAAAGTTGAATTCTGGGTATGTGCTTCCTTATGCCACTGCACTCAGACTTTGTTGTTTTAAAAGAAGGGACCGCACAGAATTTTTTTTTTAAAAGAAAAAACTTGTACAGCAGATTTGGCAGGCAAGCCTCATATTTGAGACGAGGACAAACAAACAGGTCAAGGAAGGAATGGGTAGTTCTCAGCACCTCTGCATTCCTTTGTTAAGTTTTACTGCATTGTCTTGCAGGCTTTTGAGATCTTCGGGTGCTTGGGGGTGAGACTTGGGTTGCCGACTCCCCCACAGCCTCTGGCAGGAGACTGTGGCACAATGATGTCACCCACGAGTGACGTCATTGCGCCGGCGACGTCGCGCTCCGACCACTCTACCCATTTCCGGGGGAAACGCTATGGTTTTTCCCGGACGCTCTAGCATTTTGGGAGGTAAAAACTCTATGATGCCTATTGTACCATAGAGTTTTCCCTCCCAAAATGCTAGAGTGTCTTGGAAAACCATAGAGTTTTCCCAAAAACGCCTAGAGTGGCCAATGACGTCGGGGAGGTTCCCCCCACTGGCCCAATGTGGGCCTAGTGAGATCTCATCTGGATTAGAATCTTTGCTGTGACGTTCAGATTGTCCCATAATCACAATAGATCTGCAGGTTATATAGATCAGGTCTCTTGGAGAAAGCCCGGGAAGCTAAGCAGGCTCAACCGTGATTAGTACTTGGATGGGAGACCACCAAGAAAGTCCAGGGTCTCTAGGCCGAGGCCACCTCTGGCCTTGAGAACTCTATGAAGCTGCCTTATATTGAATCAGACCATTGTCTGCTCAGACTGGCAGCCGCTCTCCAGGGTCTCAGGCAGAGGTCTTTCTCATCACCTATATTGTGGCACTTTTAACTGGCAATGCCGGGGATTGAACCAGGGACTGTCCTGCTTGTCAAGCACATGCTCTACTGCTGAGCAATGGCCCCTTCCCATGCGTTTCCAAAACTTGGCTATGGCCAGTGTTCCCTCCAAGCTGAGTTAGCGTGAGCGAGCTCGCAGATTTTTTAGCCCCCCAGCTCACGTATTTTTGTCTTAGCTCAGGAAAGATGACCGCCAGAGCATGCTAATTTGTCACAACTTTAATGCCAGTAGCTCACAGAGTAGAATTTTTGCTCGCAAGGTTCTGTAGTTTAGAAGGAACATTGGCTATGTGAGCTCACATTAACTGAACTTAGAGGGAACGCTGGTCATAGCCAACCTTTTTTTTTAGCTCCCCCCCCCCCCAGCAGCTCACACATTTTTGTCGTAGTTCAGGAAAAATGGCCCCAGAGCAAACTAATTGATGCAGCAGCTTCAGTGCCAAGTAACTCGCAAAGTAGAATTTTTGCTCACGAGACACCACAGCTTAGAGGGAACGTTGGCTGTGACTTAACCTCACTTTTCACCAGTATTTTTTTATTTTGTACACACGGTCTAAGAATCGCTTTGTTTAATTAAAGCTTGGTCCTCCACTGATAACACCCGCATTTAGGGAAGATCCGTTCTCAAGAGGCGTGACTCCATATGAACTGAGCCTGGCAATCTGAATCCGGGATGCGGCCCACTTTCTACCCCGGCTGGCTGTTTTGTAACGCAATCGGGTTACTCTCTCCAAAAGCAGGGACCCGCTCTCTTGTTTTATCGCTCCCCACACGCTCAAATTCGAAAGCCCTTAAACAAAACCACACGTCGCTTTTTCTTGCTACTAACTGAACTAACTGCCAAGCCAAGCCAAACCATTGCCACAATGCTCTGGCAGCCGATTGCATACGGGCCTTCCCCCCCCCCCCCGGGAGCTTTGTGGGCGAATAGCATGTGGTTGATGATGTGTACTGTGTGTTTGGAAGCGCATGGCAAGAAGATGAATGTTTACAGTCTGTCTTCTGGCACACGCCGCTTTCTCTTTCTACAGGCATGGAAATGGGTCTTGGGGGTTTCTGACGGTGGGATTAGAATAAGGAGCCTTCTGGTCTGTTCTGTACTGCCCCTTGTGGTGAGCAGAAGAGCTGCAGGCTTAAGGATGCCATGATGTTCCCCTACGCCTGGGGTGGCCAAACTAACTTGCTTAATGTAAGAGCCATGTGGAATAAATGTCAGATGTTGAGAGCCGCAAGACAGGGAAGGAGGGATATAGGGGGAAGGGGGGGGGAGAGAGAGAGGAAGAAGAGGTAGAAAGAAAGCAACTTTTAACTTTAAATGCATTCTCCGATCCACCAAGTGGCTTAGCTTGGAGAAGCAATTTAAAGAGAGAAATGCCTTCTCCAAGCCAGCTGACGGGGTGGCAGAGGCTTCAAGAGACACACGATATGTGTGAAAGAGCCACAAAGAGCAGTTTGGTCGCCTCTGCCCTACGTTCTGAGCAAATCCACCCAGCTGGGCAACACGAGAGCCAGTTTGGTGTAGTGGTTAAGTGCATGGACTCTTCTCTGGGAGAACCGGGTTTGATTCCCCACTCCTCCACTTGCACCTGCTGGAATGCCCTTGGGTCAGCCATAGCTCTCGTAGGAGTTGTCCTTGGAAGGACAGCTTCTGTGAAAGCTCTGTCAGCCCCATCCATCTCACAGGGTGTCTGTTGAGGAGGGAGAAAATATAGGGGATTGTAAACCGCTCTGAATCTCTGATTCAGAGAGAAGGGCGGGGTATAAATCTGCAGTCGTCTCCTTCACATTAGTATCCCAGTTCCATGCCCCGCTAAAGGATAGGAGCTGCAGAGAGATTCGGAACTTGGCAGGTGGCTCAACCGCCAGCCCACCCAGCTTTTTCTTGACTCCCCATCATGCAAAGTTGCAGGATTTTTGGTAGAAAATTAGGATTCTCTGATTGCAGGATACAGGGTTTTTCTGGGGTTTTTTTTTCTTTAACAAAGCAGAATACATTCTTCCCTGCCTGCATCAAATCCACCCAATGCCTGGAACTCAGTTAAAGGCAGAGTGGCTGTTCTTGGAATCCAGGGTTGCTGGAGCAGAACGGCTTTGGAGTTCTGTCAGCAGGTCTGTGACCGATTGCAAATCAGGCGCTAAATTGGGCTTTCTCTTGGCACCCGATCCGGATTCCTTCTTAGCCCAGAGCCTCAGCGACACAGGCATTCACGTTTCCACGTTCTGTGGGCGACTCTTGCCTGTTTTAGATCAGCCAGGCCCTGGAATGGCTGGGATGACAGAACGTTTTTTGAGGGGAGGAAAATTCATGTCGCGCGGCCTCCCTTGCGCCATCCGCCGGAAGGTTCTGCGCAAGGCGTTTGGAAACAAATGGGGGTGGTGTGAGCAAATTGCCTTCTTCCTCAGACCAAACCCTGGATACCTGAAGCTGCCTCATATAGACTAGGCCATTGATCCACACGCCCTCTTTTCTTTCTGGCAGCCACTCTTTCTTGATCTCGGGTCTTTCCTCAAACCCGATAGCCTTTTAACCCGGAGGTCCCCAACCCTTTTTTGATCCTGCGGACATATTTGGAATTTCGACGCGACGTGGCAGGTGCCGCAACAAAATGGCCGCCACGGAACAGCTGCCGCAGCTCAACAACAATCCCGCAGTGGAGGTCCTGCGGCGGCAGCTGCCGAAGCAACATTGTCAAAAATCTGCACAGCCGATCGGAAGCCTTGCTGAGCAAAAGCCTTACCTGGCCCCGGCCGCTTCCTAAAAACACTTGGCAGGTGCCATGGTGCCAACGGGCACCGCCTTGGGCGACCTCTGTTTTAACAAGAGAGAGGTGACCTCTGCGTACAAAGTCTTGAACCGCAGACTCCTGGACGTTTCCGCTGGGGCAGGGGGCAGAATCTAAACGCCAGCCTTGCTAAAACTGGGCGCCATCCCTCTTGCCTGGGTCCTGTTTGTTTCAGTGAGGCTGCTGCAGGCAAACTTTCGCATGGCTTGGCCCTCTCAGGGCGGCTGCGCCTGCCTCCAGCTTCAACGGCCGCCCCCTCCCCCCCCCCAGGTCAGCCGTCTCCGCTTTCTTCCCCCTCTGTGCAAAACTGCTTTCTGCCTGTCTTCTCCGTTCCGCTTTGTCCTTTGCTTCGTTGACTGCGAAATCTCCCCCTCCCCCCCCCACCTCCCCCTTTTCTGGCTTTCAGAACTGGACGAGTCCCCCTTAACCGTGAAGAGCGACATGGCCACCATCGTCAAGGTGATGCAGCTGCCGGATTCGGGCCTGGAGATTCGGGACAGGATGTGGCTGAAAATCACCATCTCCAACGCAGTCATAGGTGGGTCTGTCCGGCTTTCGTGTAAAGGTTGTCCTTCGGGATCCTGTTTATGAAGAGGCCGGCAGAGGTGATGTTTGCACTGGCATGTTTTTGTTTGTTCAAGAATTCGGTGAGTCAGGAAACGGGCAAGGCCTGTGGACTTTCTGCACACACGCTGTGATGTCAGTCTTAACCACTACGGGCAAAATGTTCCATTTCTTGTGGAGTTTTTTGGGGGGGGTGGGGAGAGGAAACTCTAGCTGAAGTCTTCTTTAGAACAAGACTGCCTCCTGCTGCTTTGGATGTGCAATTGCAGTTGACTTACACAAGGCTGTTTTGTTTGGAGCTATAGTACCCAGCTTGCTAGGGGGTCAAGTGTCAATGGCTGGGGAAAGCAATGGCAAAAAAAGGTAAAGGCAGTCCCCTGTGCAAGCACCAGTCACATCCTGACATTTTCACAGCAGACTTTTTACGGGGCGGCTTGCCATTGCCTTCCCCGGTCATTTATACTTGACCCCCAGCAAGCTGGGGACTCATTTTACTGATCTCAGAAGGATGGAAGGCTGAGTCAACCTGGAGCCAGCTACCTGAACCCAGCTTCCACCGGGATCGAACTCACGTCGTGAGCAGAGCACTTGAACTGCAGTACTGCAGCTTTACCACTCTGCGCCACGGGGCTCTAAGCAATGGCAAACCACCCCGTAAAAAGTCTGCCAAGAAAACATCACGATGTGACGTCACCCCAGAGGTTAGTAACAACTCGGTGCTTGCACAGGGGATGACCTTTACCTTTGCTTATAGATATCGAGACCAATGTTCCCTCTAAGCTGTGGAGCCTTGTGAGCAAACGTTCCGCTTCGTGAGCCGCTGGTATTAAAGTTGTGAGTGAGAGATTTGGCTGTTGCATATATTACTGTGCTCTGGGGCCAGCCTTCCCGAACTAAGACAAAAATCTGTGAGCTGGAGGCTAAAAAAACTGTGAGCTAGCTCACATTAACTCAGCTTAGAGGGAACACTGATCGAGACCCAGTGACACACTTGAGTGCTGTTGTTAGTGCATATCTTTGGCCCCTAAAAATTAGGGATTTGGGGCCTTGACGTTGGGAAAGAGAAGGCCTTTCTGTCATATCCTCCACCAAAAATAGTGAAAATGAAAATGTCACGACAGTGTGCGATTGCAATAAAAACGGCCAACGCCATGCTGGGAATTATTAGGAAGGGAATTGAAAACAAATCAGCCAGGATCATAACGCCCCTGTATAAATCGATGGTGCGGTCTCATTTGGAATAATGTGTGCAATTCTGGTCGCCGCACCTCAAAAAGGATATTATAGCATTGGAAAAAGTCCGGAAAAGGGCAACTAGAATGATTAAAGGGTTGGAACACTTTCCCTATGAAGAAAGGTTAAAACGCTTGGGACTCTTTAGCTTGGAGAGACGTCGACTGCGGGGTGACATGATAGAGGTTTGCAAGATTATGCATGGGATGGAGAAAGTAGAGAAAGAAGTACTTTTCTCCCTTTCTCACAATACAAGAACTCGTGGGCATTCGATGAAATTGCTGAGCAGTCGGGTTAAAATGGATAAAAGGAAGTACTTCTTCACCCAAAGGGTGATTAACACGTGGAATTCACTACCACAGGAGGTGGTGGCGGCTACAAGCATAGACAGCTTCAAGAGGGGGTTAGATAAAAATATGGAGCAGAGGTCCATCAGTGGCTATTAGCCACAGTGTGTATATATATGTGTGTGTGTGTATATATATAATTTTTTTGGCCCCTGTGTGACACAGAGTGTTGGACTGGATGGGCCATTGGCCTGATCCAACATGGCTTCTCTTACGTTCTTAGTGCCCTGCTCATTGGTTTGAAGCCCCAGCAGCTTATACAGGAGAAGAGGCAGGGGCCTAGATTGTGCTTGTTTTTACCTACCAGGCTTAAAGCAACTTAAATTAATTCAGCAGGGTGGGCATTTCTGAACAGGGGAACAATGCAGGATGTTCAAGGGGAGATAAAGCCCTGTTTTTCCCAGAATCCCTATCCCAGTACATCCTGGGCCACTCACTGCTGGGATTTAGGGCCAGATAACACCTCTGGAGTGCCAAGTGTGCAACATCATGTTCAGCAGGGGCTTAAGAGAGAACCAGAGTCAGTAAGGGAGAGGGAGTTGATCAGATGCTCACAAAATGCTGTGACCACATTTGACTTCACTCAGATATTAACACTCAGGGGTGGAATTCTAGCAGGAGCTCCTTTGCATATTAGGCCACACACCCCTGATGTAGCCAATCCTCCAAGAGCTTACAGTAGACCCTGGAATAAGAGCCCTGTAAGCTCCAGGATGATTGGCTACATCAGGGGTGTGTGGCCTAATATGCAAAGGAGCTCCTGCTAGAATTCCACCCCTGTTAACACTTCCGTACCTTGCGGGTTGTTGTAAGGATTTCAAGCCAGATTCCAGCCAGTTTGGTGCAGAGTGGCAGACTCTAATCTGGAGAACTGGGTTTGATTCCCTACTTCTCCACATGCAGCCAGCTGGGCGACCTTGGGCAAGCCACAGTTCTTGAAAGAGCTGTTCTCTCAAGAGCAGTTCTTCTCTCAGAGCTCTTTCAGCCCCACCTACTTCACAGGGTGTCTGGCGCTGTAGGGAGAGAAAGGGAAAGGAGGTTGTAAGCCACTCAGAGTGAAGGGCGAGATATAAATCCAGCTCTTCTTCTTTTTCCTCAATTGGATACTCCATCTCTCTCTTACTACCTATTTCCCATTTTGCAGGAGCAGATGTGGTCGATTGGCTTTACACGCACGTGGAAGGCTTTAAAGACAGAAGGGAAGCCCGGAAGTACGCCAGCAACATGTTAAAACACGGCTACCTCAGGCACACTGTGAACAAAATCACCTTTTCTGAGCAGTGCTACTATGTCTTCGGAGATCTCTGTGGCAGTAAGTCTGACAGAGTGGATGAGGTTAGGCTTGCCTCAGCCATCCAGGGAAGGATTGCTGCCCCATTTTAAAAATTACACTGCATTGTTTTCTCGTTCTGTAATCCGCTTTGAGTCTTCCCGAGGAAGGCAGGCAACAAATGTTAGGAATCAAACTCCCAGTTTGGTGCAGAGAGCCAGTTTGGTGTACTGGTTAAGTGGGTGGACTCTTATCTGGGAGAACCAGGTTTGATTCCCCACCTCCCCTTGCACTTGCAGGAATGGCCTTGGGTCAGCCATAGCTCTGGCAGAGGTTGTCCTTGAAAGGGCAGCTGCTGTGAGAGCTCTCTCAGCCCCACCCACCTCACAGGGTGTCTGTTTTGGGGGGAGAAGATATAGGAGATTGTAAGCCGCTCTTGAGTCTCTGATTCAGAAAGAAGGGTAGGGTATAAATCTGCAGTCTTCTTCGAGAGCCAGTTTGGTGTAGTGGTTAAGTGTGCAGACTCTTAACTGGGAGAACGGGGTTTGATTCCCCACTCCTCCGCTTGCAGCTGCTGGAATGGCCTTGGGTCAGCCATAGCTCTCGCAGAGTTGTCCTTGAAAGGGCAGCTGCTGTGAGAGCTCTCTCAGCCCCACCCACCTGTCTGTTGTCTGTTGCGGGGGAAGAAGATATAGGAGATTGTAAGCTGCTCTGAGTCTCTGATTCAGAGAGAAGGGGGGGTACAAATCTGCAGTTGTCGTCGTCTTCAAAATTACCTTCTGTGAAGGGCACGCTAGTTAGAATATTGGACTAAAACTGGGTTGGCTTAGCCGCAAAGTTCACGTTGGGTCAGGCCCTCGCATTTTCTCTACCTGGCCTGTCGCATTACGTTGTTGTCAGGAGAAAACAGAGGGGAATAGTGCTATATCTGCCATCCTGAGCTCCGTGGAGGAAGGGGGGAACTCATTGAAGGAAGGCAACTTTGATTCTCAAGGGCTCCTACTCCAAAAACATCGCTGGTCTCTCTTTGCTGCTGGACTCCAATCTATTGAGCTGCCGTCGTTTCCCCGGCAGCGTCCTCACTGTTCGTTTCTCCCGCCCAGATCTAGCGGCGTTGAATCTTAACAACGGTTCCAGCGGGGCATCGGATCAAGACACCCTTGGCCCCCTCCCACATTCAGCCACGCCTTGGCCATTGGGGCAGGGCTATCCTTACCAGTACCCCCTTGCCCCTCCGTGTTTCCCGCCGGCATACCAGGACCCGGGCTTCAGCTACGGGAGCGGCAGCGCAGGGAGCCAGCAAAGCGAAGGTAAGCTTCCCCATGGAATCAGCTTCTCAGAGTCTATTCCATTCCTCCTAGCCACTGGCTTAATTTCCCCTCCTTCCCGCCCCCCCCCCTTCCCTTTCCCTGCTTTGCCTTGCCCTTTCTTTTCTCATTGGTTTCTTGCGTGCCTCATGCATGGAGTGGATTCTTTTATGCCATAGCAAATTGGCCGGTTAATGGCTATGTTAATGAAGCTGCCTGCATGGATTCACGGTGTCTTGGCTCACCTTGGAGGAGAGCCTGTTTCGGTCTCCTAGAGTTGTCTCTGTGCCTTGCCTGATTGACTGTAACAATTTGCTGAATCCACCGGAGGTCACTCGTGTTCGAATCCCAGCTCAGCCCATAGGCTTTCCTCCATACCTGCTAGAGTGTTGCTTCGCCGCCATTTTAGGAATCAGCAGGGAGAAGCGCTGCTGCTCCGAGAGTCATCTGCTTTGAGTCTGCAAAACTGAGTCAATCTTTGCTCAATCTGCTTGAATATTAGGGATCTTTAGGGAGGTTCGCATGCTTTGCGAATTCTTTGACTGTCTTTATTAGCAGCTACCACAGACCCTGGTGTACGTTGTCCGTTGAAAAGAACGGTCCCGAACTCTGGAACGACATGGGGTTGAATCCCAAATCAGCAATGTCCTGTCTGAAAGGAAGCTATCATGGTAAAATCCCCCTCCCCCAACAGCCAGATCCAAAATTGTGGCAATTTTTCCCCCTCATTGCACATGCCCACAGGTTGTTATAGAATGAACACTTGCCTAGTAACCAGGGCTTTTTTTTGTAGCCGGAACCCCTTTGCATATTGGGCCGCACACCCCTGATGTAGCCAATCCTCCTGGAGTTTACAGTGTACTAAAAGCCCTGGAAGCTTTTGGAGGATTGGCTACAACAGGGGGTGTGGCCTAATATGCAAAGGAGTTCCTGCTCCAAAAAAAGCCCTGCTAGTAACAGTATAGCATTAGGCTCAGAGCCTTATACGAGCGAGCTGGGAGCATCTAATACTACAGCACTGCTGATGCTAACCAAGGATGAAGCTGATCCCTCCTTTGGATTGGAGGCCTTACGGATTGGCCAAATAATTAGAAGTGGACTAATTGCTCCCTCTAGTGGTCAATTCAGTATTACACCTGTATATGTCCGGCATAAAAACCTGCAGTTTAAATCGGCAGGGAGATATGCCGGATATAAACCAGTGTAATATCGAATCAACCGCTAAAGAAAGCAAAACGTGCCAAACAAGAAAAGAAAAATCCCGAAGAGTAGAAGCTTACAAGCAAGGAAAATGAGAATGCAGAAAAGCCCAGAATCTTGTATGGTGGGAGAAATAGACTTCATCAGTGGTGCCCCAAAATCTGCCATCTTTATTGACAGCTACCATGGACCCTCGTCTGTTGTGGGGGGGAGAAGATATAGGAGATTGTAAGCCGCTCTGAGTCTCTGATTCAGAGAGGGCGGGGTACAAATCTGCGGTCGTCTTCTTCAAAATTATCTTCTATGAAGGGCATGGCACTCTACCTGCAGCTTGCAGCTGCTGGAATGGCCTTGGGTCAGCCATAGCTGTGGCAGAGGTTGTCCTTGAAAGGGCAGCTGCTGTGAGAGCCCTCTCAGCCCCACCCACCTCACAGGGTGTCTGTTGTGGGGGGAGAAGATATAGGAGATTGTAAGCCACTCTGAGTCTCTGATTCAGAGAGAAGGGCGGGGTATAAATCTGCAGTCGTCTTCTTCAAAATTATCTTCTGTGAAGGGCATGGCACTTAGAATATTGCACTAAGACTGGGTTGGCTTAGTTCCCATTGGGTCAGGCCCTCCACTTTTTCTCCACCTGGCCGCTAAAAATAACATCCACTGAAAATAATGGTCCCAAACTCCAGAATCACATGGAATTTGGTGAATTCCAAAACCAGTAATATCCTTCCTAAAAATACGCAAACTGTCTCATCTGGAGGACTGACTCCAGGCACTTGGGGGTTTGGGCCACTGTGTGACACAGGGTGTTGGACTGGATGGGCCATTGGCCTGATCCAACATGGCGTCTCTTATGTTCTTAGGTAGCACTGGCAGATGTAGCATTGCCACATCGATCTTGTGGGCAGCCTTGGGACCAGTGTGCAGTGGTTTCCCAACCTATATGAACCATAAGGGCTACAGACATGTTGCATGAGCATGCCCAGGGGGGAAATAAAGAGTACAGGAGCCCGAAAAGGGTTCTTGCTCTTCTTCACTGCCTGGTGGCAAAATTTATGCTGTGGCTGCTGCTGTGTCATTTTCCTTGGGGGGGTGTCTTTTTGTAACTGCTATTCCCTTATTTTGTCCTGAGCAAGCCTTAGACTGAAGGATTCCTAAAGGAATGGCTGGGATTGGTAAGCTTCTTGCACCTCTGTCAAAAGTACCCATGGTCCATAGCATGATCATCTAGATTCTTGTACCCCTATCCTTCCAAACATTTAGCTTGCTTCTCCCTTCTCTTTCCCCACCTTGCTTATTTTCATTTAAGTTGTCTCCAGTGCCCCTACCAGCCTCTCTGCCGCTCAGGCTGTGAGCAAGGTAGCAGGTGTGTTTTGAGCAAGGGCTGACTGGAACCGGAGTTGTCTGTAACTGATCAGCCAGTTTTGGTTAATGGATATCAGTTACGAGGATGCAGATACAAGTAATGGGGGAGTTTCAGGTATTCAGGACCTAGGATAGCTCCCACATGCCCTAGATGTTGCTCTGCTAGGGTTGCTTCAAAAAAAAAAGAAACTCAGTTGAGCAACAAAGACCAATTCTGCTCTAGACCTTTAATCCTGGCCCAGCCCTGTCCCCAAACTGATTTTCTAACACTAGAATTATAGCATCATAACTCGTAGGAGTTGGTTTCTAGGATTCTAGGATTCAAGTGCAGAATACCAGTTTGGGGATAGGGCTGAACCAGGATTAAAGATCTAATGCAGAATTGGCCAAAATTGTAAAGCAGATAAGTGGATTGGCCCAGGCTCTGTCCCTTAGCTGAAAGGAATATCTTGGAATCTTGCACTCCGGTGTCACTACTTCCAAAGGTGTTCTCGTGTTGTCTGCTGGGAGCTTGCAAGGGAGTCTAACCCTCTTCCACCTTCATGTCCTCTTCCTTTGCACGATCCACAGAATACTTATCTTTTTTGGTCTGGAGCTCAGGCCGTCTTGAGGTCAGTAATTCTCGAGGCAGCCCCTGCTGACCTTCATCTGTGGAGGTTTCCTCTCCTCTTCCTCTGAGTCACTGCCGAAGGTGTCTGGGAACCAGGATGGGACGGTCCCCCATCATTTGCAAGCAAAGCAACCGCTTAAGTGTTCTGTCCTGCTGGCATCTGCTTTCTGTGGGGTAGTCTCATGTTTGCACCTGTGCAGTATCTCGTATACTGTGGCATCTCTTGGCTCTGCCTCTAAGGCACCTCTCTCAGAATTTGGCAGGTCACTTCCAAGCATTGGCAACCCCTCCTCCAGGCAGCATTAGCTGCTCTGGAACTTTCTTTCCACTGTATTGCAAGATAACATAATGCTAAAAACAACTGAAATGAGTTGGAGTCTCAAAACTATTTGGAACTCATGTTTGCGCAAAATGCAATGCTCCACTTGGGCTTTGAGAGTTCAGAGTTCAGAGATTGCTCCTTTGCTGCCCTTACTTTGTCCCTCTCAAAAGCCATCCTAGTTTGTGCTATTTTGCTCTGTTGTTGCTTCTACACAGTTTCCGGGCATGATAGAATCTCATCCGCTTTTGTCCTAGTGACCATGACCAAGTCAAAGCCTGTTAACTGTCCATAGCATGCAAACTTTCTGTGTCACGTTGGATTGTTATCGCCGCTATTCCTTAATAATTCCAAGGGGAACCAATTTAGTGGGCAGCAAAGGAAGGAAGCGCAGTCAAGCTAACCCACATTCCTCACTTTCTTTCGTTGACCCTTCCCATCTTCCCCTTCCCCCCTCCCCCCCAGGAAGTAAAAGCAGCGGCTCTAACCGAAGCAACAGCGAGGCTAGCCGGAGGGCGCTCAACCGGGAGAAGGATCGCAAATCGGCTGGCAGTGGCAGCGAGTCGGATCACACTGCCCGGAGCGGGGGAGGGGGTAGCATCGCGCGGCACGAGCGGCCTCCCAGCCAGCTCAGCCACCGCAGCTACGTCTCCACCACCCCCAGCGAGAGGAGCCCCCACAGCCACCATTCGTACGGGCCCCCGGGAGTCCCCCCGCTTTATACCCTTCCAAAGCTGGGTTCCAAAGTCTACGGGACGAGTGGGCCTCCTGGAGGACCTCCCGTACGAGAACTCAGCTCTGTCCCCCCTGAGCTGACGGGGAGCCGCCAGTCCTTCCAGAAGGCCATGGGCAACCCTTGCGAATTCTTCGTCGATATCATGTGATCAGAAGTGCCTTCAAAGACTCTGCGATAAGGGTTGATCTCCCCCCTCCCCCCCGCGGGGTTGCTTTTTAGTCAGCGAATCGACGTCGGACGCTTAAAACAAGCCAATGGGAGGGCGAGAAAACAAATATTTTGACTGTTCTTGCATGTCACACCTTTGTGACTCTTGATTGTGTGTTGCAAACAAACGAGGAAGAGAAATTCTGGGCTGCTGAATATCAGCAATTCGGTGGAATCTCCCATTTCCCCCTCCCCTTTATCTTTGTTTTTCTGAATGTGGTTGATTGGTGTTCTCTTCACATATAAGCTTTGTTCTTAGTGGCGACTCTTCCCAGTGCAATTATACTGTGTCCTTCTTGGCTGAATCAAGGAATAAGATTTTGTATTACACTTTCCCGTCATGCATATTTGCACCTTTCTAAAAAAATTGTTTTGTTCTTTTCTTTCAAGCCAAGTGTGTTGGCTATTTCTGATTTTTTTTTCCCTATGAGGACAATGCTAGCTAACAGCTGTGAAATCTTGGGTGTGTCCAAGCAGAAAACCAGTTTGGTGTAGTGGTTAAGTGCGCGGACTCTTATCTGGGAGAACCGGGTTTGATTCCCCACTCCTCCACTTGCAGCTGCTGGAATGGCCTTGGGTCAGCCATAGCTATTGCAGGAGTTGTCCTTGAAAGGGCAGCTGCTGTGAGAGCCCTCTCAGCCCCACCCACCTCACAGAGTGTCTGTTGTGGGGGGAGGAAGATAAAGGAGATTGTGAGCCGCTCTGAGACTCTGATTCAGAGAGAAGGGCGGGGTATAAATCTGCAGTCTTCTTCTTCGTTCTTGGAAGCTCTCTCCAAAGGTGGGTGATTCCATACCGAGGTGGTTTTATTTTGCTTAAATACTAACACAACCGCTCTAAGAAGGAAAAAGCCACTCGGTAGTGGGTGAAGTGCTGACTTCTGCAATATGTGATCATAGTTCACCACCCTGGGCTTTGTAATGGGGCTTCTTGACAGCCAAACATCACCCTTGTGTTGGGTTACCTTGGCTCCATCTGTATGTTAGTTCTGTGTGGAAAGAAGCCTCAGTGTGACTGTTGTGTCTGCCAGTTTCCAAAAGCTGCTACAGTCATCCATACAGACAGGGCTGCTGTCCAATTCGTTCCTTGATATCGATAAGCAGAAAACTGATATTTCCACCACCGGCTTCATTTACTCTTGACGCTGCGTTGACCATAGAATCAAGGGAATACTTGACCCAGCTCTCTTCGTTCCTCTCTCTGGCATTGGTTGTTTTCTTTTCCCCCTACATGGCGGATATGAGCAGAATCCAGCTCTCTCTCTATACAAAACAAGTCAACTATCCCGAGTCCTTCACAACTCATTGTAGACCATATCATGAATCGGAAATCATAAGAATTTGATTGCAGTGAGGCAACCAGACAACTGACGAGGCCACAGTTGCATAGAAATGCACCCTTAAATTTGGAGGCAACCATTTAAAGAGAATATATCCAAGCATTTCCTCGGATGGTTTCCAGGTATATTTTGAAGTGGCATCCCTCACACCCTGAAATGGGTACGAATAGAATCACATTGTGGATGTAGGGGGGGGAAATGAATTGTCTGACTTAACGTACTTTTGCTCCTGTGAAAACAGACACCAGCTTCTGACATGGAGTGAGTGGAGGAAGAGAGGGAACAATTCTGCGGGTTTCTAGAGCAACGAGAGGAAAGCTGGTGTTGAGCAAGCACTTATTGGCTAGTGCCTGTGACATTAAGAACATACCACTGGAGAAATGTTCATAATGGTTTGTGCCAACCGTTTGTGATTACTGGGGGTTTTTTTAAAGTGAGATAAAAGATGGATGGGCGCATGAATGTGCAAGTGTGAGAGCTGCTTTAAAAAAAAATTAGGCTGTCAAAAGAATAAAGGGAGATCCAAGACTGAGAGCTTGGTGACGTTTTCGATTTATGAGAAATGTATGTTTGCAAGTTAAGGGAAGCTCGGCTTTTGCTAGCGGTGAAGACCACCCTGTGAAGAATGTTACACCTCTCTTGGCATTAACGTGGCCAACTTCTGGGCTCTTTCCAGGGCTTTTTTTTTTTGTAGCAGGAACTCCTTTGCATATTAAGCCACATGCCCTGATGTAGCCAATCCTCCAAGAGCTTACATGAGGCCTTATAAGAAGACCCCTGTGAGCTCTTGGAGGATTGGCTACATCAGAGGTGATATGCAAAGGAGCTCCTGTTAGAATTCCATCCCTGGATGGAACTCTCTGTCTGGGGCAGTGATGCTCTGTATTCTTGGTAGTTGGGGGGGGGGGGCAACAGTAGGAGGGCTTCTAGTGTTCTGGCCTCACTGATGGACCACCTGATGGCAGGAGGAAGAGAAGTGCAAACTCCTTTTCCAAGAGCTGTGACCTTATTCCTGAATTAGCCTCCCTGTTCATAATGTAACAGGCACTTGGCAGCTTCCTGCCCCACAAAGCAGCTAGCAGCTCCAAAGAGAAAAGTGGAGGACATGGAAGGGGAAGGCATGAAGGTGAAAGGCGCGAACTCTTTTCCCCAAGGCCGGGGCCCTATTCCCTGATTGCCCTCCCTGCTCTAATGGTTGCTGACAAATAAAAACAGAGAGCGATTGGATGGCGTATGCCCTTTTATGTCCTGACCTACAGGATGCAGAATGTCTCCTGGTCTCACTGGTGGTAGGATCACGGACTAGTGACCTTTGGGAGCTTTGGCTGTCTTGTGTGTGCAGCAGCAGGCTGTCTCATGCCCCCGCTTGTAGGGTTTGGTTTTGCAAAACGCACCGATACCTTTTGCAGACCTGCTTCACCAAGTTATTCACCAAACCCACCTCTCCAGGTATTGGCAGATGGGACCCGGTACCTTTGTGAGTTATATCGTCGTCCCCCCCCCCCCTCCTGATACCTGCCAAGCTATCCACGAGCATCTGCGGAACTGTGTACTGTTGTCTGCTGCTGAAGTCTGAATTGGTGCCCAATGAAGCTGGATAAGAACATAAGAGAAGCCATGTTGGATCAGGCCAATGGCCCATCCAGTCCAACACTCTATCACACAGTGGCTGAAAAACTCAAGTGCCATCAGGGGACCGGGACACTAGAAGCCCTCCCACTGCTGCCCCCCCCCCCAAGAATACAGAGCATCACTGCCCCAGACAGAGAGTTCCAACAATAAGCTGTGGCTAATAGCCACTGATGGACCTCTGCTCCAGATGTTTTTATGGTGGAAGTTGCACGCAGACTTGTATTATTCAGCTTTATTTTTGCTTTGCCAGACTAGGAAAAATGGGATCAAGGAACTCCTTTTCCAGAGCACTTGAAGTGCTCCTTTCCCTAAGCACTAGAAGCACAACTTTTTAAAAAGGTTACCATTTGAGTATTATTATAGAGGTTAAACCTCTTGAGTTAAATGACTTGGCGTGAACCTGAAGATGTGACTTGGCTGGAACGGCAGGACACCGTGTCGTGCGTGATCCGCCATCAGGATCTGGTGTCCCATCATAGAAAGGTCATAAGTGCAGAGGAATGTCTGTCTTCATGCGTGAAATGTCACAGAAGACCCCATTATTCTGAGTTAGCTGCAGCTCCCCAATGCCGACATGGGATTCTTTCTGAGCAAAATTGCCAGGGATTGTTCCTGGGACATTCTGCATGTCAAGCGCATGATCTCCTATTGGGTCATTCCATTCATATGATTACTCATGTGTGCACATGACATCAGTATAGGAAATGTAGCCGCCAGGCTGATAGTTGAAAATGAAAAAGTTGGCATAGCACCTCCGTGATAACCCAAGGAACGCACCTGTAAGAGCTGATGGAATGGATCTGCTTTCTTTTTTTTTTTTCTCAAGCTCATGCAAACAGAAGGTATTGCAATGTGGTTGCGGTTACTTAATCCCCAGAGCAATGCTATCTTAAGAATGTTTGTACGTAAGTTACAATGAAAATCGGATGTACTTCCTTGGTGAGTGGGTTTAGGACTGTAGCCTTAAACTGAAGACAGATGTTATGTTTTAGGGATGAACTATTTGAGGGTGGGGCAAGGGGATTCAAACCTGTCTTTCCTAATGCTCGCCAAGTGTTTTTAGAAAATGGATGGAGCCAGGTTGGGTTTTTGCTAAGCAAGTCGTCTCATTGGCCACTGGAGACTGGATTGGCTCTACAGATTTTTTTTAAGATGTTGTTTTGGTAGCAGCTGCCCCCACAGGACAAGGGCCTTCACCGTCTGACTGAGAGTAAGCTGTGGCAGCCATTTTGTGGCTGGCTTCACCGCCTATGGCAGCCATTTTGTGGTGACACCCACCATACTGTGTCGGCATTCCAAAGGTGCCCACAGACTCAAAAAGATTGGGGACCCCTGTCTCAGAGGAATGCAGGAAGGATGTGTTGCGACTTCTTTCATCACATTGACAATATTATGACTGTCTTCCCCTTCAAAACATTATGTCTGTCTTCACTAATAAAAGATTGGGTTAAGGACGCTCGATGCCTTTCATATCCACCCTTCCTGTTCAAAGCGATGTGTCCCTTTATACGATGAATCACTTTTATGTCATTTGGGCAGCTCACGCTGATGGATTGACGGTTGAATTTTTTTTTTCGGATCGTTGAGATTCTTTTCCTTCGGTTTCCTTTGTTTAAACAACGGTCCCGTCTTGGCACTGACAAAAACGCTGAGTTATTGTCTCTCTTAGAAATTGCATCTAACTGGATTGTAACGAGTGACTTTAAAGGAATGATTAATTCTAATCAGTGATTAGAAAGACGTGTAAAGAATTTATGTACAGCAGAGAAGAGGAACAAGTCAAAAGATTTTTAATTAGTGGGAGGGGAGTATCTTTGCCTCCCTCTTTCCTTCTCTTGGGCAGCAGTCCTAGAACTTGTTTGACTCCGGGATTGATTTCTTAGTGGCGTGAACCACACTGTTCCCCTTTTAAATGTTTATTCCATAACTGATTTTTTTTTTGTAGATACTGTATTAAAAAAAAAAACTTCAAGTGTCTGTATAGTTAATATATAGCTGCTTATGTGTAAATGCTATTTTAAACACTAAAAAAAAAAAACTTTTAATTTTATGTGACAAAAGCACTTCCTGTCTTTCCTTCATCTGTGGCAATGGTTTTCTTTGGGATTACTAGCAAATCCAGGTTTCACCCTCAAAGCAGAGGTTCGTCCCCAGCTGCCCCCGGTTCTGAGACCACAACCAAAAGAAAGAACTCTCCGTGCAAAATGCAATTTTAACTTGTTGCGAATGATAAGTATCAAAATACAAAACGAATGTCATCGGTACGTGTCACCAAGTTGAAACCTCATAAGCTGCTCGAGGCTCCTACTGGCCTTATGTGGCTGAAAGCCTCTAAATTACATTCAGTCCAGTATTTAAAATAGGTGGTCCAACAGAGAACCGGTCCGCTTTGCAAGCCATTTTGGATCTCAAATCCTCCTCCTAGGGACCATTCTTATGAGTATTGTGCAGTTTTCCAGGTCCAGTGGTGCCAAAAGAATTCCTAACTTTCTCTAATCAGCACGCATAACAGCAGGAACGCCATAGTAAGAACTATCAGCAATGCAGGCGTTCTGAATCAGCTTCATCTCCCATATTCTAAGGAAGAAGAAGGGCTCGGGTTTCATAGGTGCATAGAATCAGCATGCTGGAGTGGTTAAAATGTCAGACTAGGATCTGGGAAACCCAGGTTCAAATACCCACTGTGTCATGAAAACTTGAGAGCCAGTTTGGTGCAGTGGTGAAGTGTGGGGTCTCTAATCTGGAAGAACCGGGCTAGATTCCCCACTCCTCCACTTGTACCTGCTGGAGTAGCCTTGGGTTAGCCGTAGTGCTCGCAGCGTTGTCCTGGAAAGGGCAGCTGCCGTGAGAAGAAGAAAAAGAAGAACTGCAGATTTATACCCCACCCTTCTCTCTGAATCAGAGTCTCAAAGCGGCTTACAATCTCCTATATCTTCTCCCGCCACAACAGACACCCTGTGAGGTGGGTGGGGCTGAGAGGGCTCTCACAACAGCTGCCCTTTCAAGGACAACCTCTGCCAGAGGTATGAGTAACCCAAGGCCATTCCAGCAACTGCAAATGGAGGAGTGGGGAATCAAACCCAGTTCTCCCAGATAAGAGTCCACGCATTTAACCACTATACCAAACTGAGAGCCCTCTCAGCCCCACCCACCTCACAGGGTGTCTGTTGTGGGAAGGAAGATAAAGGAGGTTGTGAGCCACCCTGAGATTCAGAGTGGGGGGTGGGATATAAATCCAATATCATCATCATCATAATCTTCTCCTTCTTCCTGGGTGACCTTGAGCTGGTCACACGCTCTTAGCCTTGGGGAGGTTGGGGGGGGGGGGGCAAGCCACAAAGCCAAGTGAAACCAGTGGGCGTGTCACATTTCTGGCAGTCATTGTGGTGTAGAGATGAAGGATGTCAGCCTAGTATCTAGAAGTCCCTGTTAAAATTCACTTTATTGATTTTAGCCCAGTTTTCCAGCCTGTCAAGGTCATCCTGTATCCTGTTTCTGTCTTCTTCTGTGAATTTGTTTATAAAATTCCAATATTGAATATTTAGAAATTTTTGTGGAATGTCCCTTTTTGACAAAGGCTGTGAAACAGGTGTGGCAGAAGTCGACAACCTGTCCAAGGAAATCGCAGCAGAAAAATTCCAGGAATTTATTGTCCTACGTATTTATATTGACTTTTGCAACGGGAAGAAAGCATCAAGGATACCTCCATTCCAGTGTTCCCTCTAAGCTGAGTTAGCGTGAGCTAGCTCACAGATTTTTAGCCTCCAGCTCACACCTTTTCGTCTTAGCTCAGGAAAAATGGCCCCAGAGCGCAATAATTTATGCAGTGGCTCACAAACTTTAATGCCAGTAGCTCACATAGTAGAATTTTTGCTCACAAGACTCTCCAGCCTAAAGGGAACATTGGTCCATTCATTCACGTTGGAGAACAAGATTGATACTTCGTGTGTGGACTTTACTGGGGACTTGTTTCTTATTGGTTATTGTTTATTATATTGATTATCACGCTATATTAGTTGTTGCGTCACTATAACCTATTGGTTTAGTTGCCCCGTGGCGCAGAGTGGTAAAGCTGCAGTACTGCAGTCGGAGCCCTCTGCTCACGACCTGAATTCGATCCCAGCGGAAGCTGGTTCAGGTAGCCGGCTCCAGGTTGACTCAGCCTTCCATCCTTTCGCGGTCAGTCAAACGAGTCCCCAGCTTGCTGGGGGGAAAGTGTAGATGACCGGGGAAGGCAATGGCAAACCACCCTGTAAAAAGTCTGCCGTGAAAACGTTGTGAAAGCAACGTCACCCCAGTGTCGAAAACGACTGGTGCTTGCACAGGGGACTAGCTTTTTTTTTTTAACCTATTGGTGGTGTATATCTTCGAATCTTCGGAGTGACTTCTCTCGATTGTAAACCCCCTGGAGGTTGGCAACCCTAATTACTTTATTTCTCCTGTGGTGGGCTCCTCAGCAGGAGGACTCTGAGGCAAGCTGCAGAAGAGGCTATTGGTATTCATCTGGGGGGCAAAGAGTACCACGTAGCACGGCTGGTAATAGCAGGAGCCAAAAATGGCAAAGATGCTCGCCAGCCCCGCGAACACCTGGAACAAGGAGACGTATTTTCCTTGGGATGTGGCATAGGTGGGCACGAAGAGGGTCCAGATGATGAGGATCAAGACCACGGTGAAGCCGATGGCTTTGGTGGCTCTGCTCTGAGCCTGCTGGGAGCTGCTTCCCCAAAAGGAGCAGATGCAGCAAACGAAAGCGAGGCAATAGCTGTAAACGAGGAGCAGGCCGAATCCCGGGAAAGAAACGTCTTGGCATTGCAGCAGGATGGTCTTCTCCACGTCGGTGTTCTCCTCCAAGGACGGAGGGTCCCAGAGATACCAGAAGACGCAGAGAAGGCTCTGAGCGGCGGTGTTGAGGAGGACGCACAGAGCCAGCGAATGTCTCCTCAGCAAAGCGCTCTTCAGGGATTGGTGGAGCCCCGAGCATTGCACCGCCTTCCCGAGTAACGTCGCCAAGCTGACGGTGAGGCTGATGAAGAAGAAAGGCTGCCGCACCCTGCAGACCAGGGTGGAGGGCTCGACGGTGAAGAAGAAGAAGCTGCCGCAGAGGCCGGCCGAAGAGAGGATGATCAGGAAAGTAGGGAAGGTGCCGATATAGCGCATGACTGGGGTGCTCCTGTACTTGGCGAAAATGCCGGCGATGGCGGCCATCTGGGCCAAGGCCAACATAGTCAGAGCCAGCATGATGAGGGGAAGTAGGTCGGTCACTTCCAGGTACTCGATCATCCTATCCTGGCAGGTACTGTTCTCCTTGAGGAACCATTGGTGTTTGGGACACTGGGTACATTCGCTTGGATCTAGGCAGGAAAGTCATGGGTTAGGCAGGAAAGGACCGTGAAGGTACAGGAGAGGTTCACAGGGGCATACAAAGAAGGTCATTGAGCCAGAATTGCCCGTTGCAACCCTGGCACAGGCAAGTCCCAGCCCAGGGTTCCTTAGATCTGTTGATGAAATGGCACTTCTAGGGCAGCGGTCCCCAACCTTTTTGGCAGCAGGGAACGGTTTTGTGAAAGGCAATTTTTCCAGGGACCGGGGCGTGGGTGGGGGGCAATGGTTTCAGGATGATACAATTGTGCACTTTATTTCTATTAGTCTGGTGTGGTGGTTGTGCAGACTCTTATCTGGGAGAACCGGGTTAGATTCCCCCCAGTCTTCCACTTGCAGCCGCTGCAATGGCCTTAGGTCAGCCATAGCTCTCGCAGGAGTTGTCCTTGAACGGGCAGCTTCTGGGAGAGCTCTCTCAGCCCCACCTACCTCACAGGGTGTCTGTTGTGGGGGAGGAAGGTAAAGGAGATGGTGAGCCACTCTGAGACTCTGAAAATTGGAGTGGAAGGCAGGAAATACATCCAATGTTGTCTTATTATTATTATTGCTGCGTTGTAATATATAATGAAATAATTATTCAACTCACGGCCCGGTTGCTAACAGGCCACGGACCGGGGGTTGGGGACCCCTGTTCTAGGGGGGTAAAGCTAATGGTGGAACTTGTTGAAAGACATCACTACCGTATTGCGCAGGCAAGGGTAGGTAGATGGCTCAGGTCTTAATATTTTAAGAATTCTGTACCTCACCCTTCATAACCTGAAGGAGTCTCAGAGCAGCTTACAATCTCCTTCCCTTTCTTTCCCCACAGCAGACACCCTGTGAGATAGTTGAGACTGAGAGAGCTCTGACAGAAACTGCTCGAGGGAACAGCTCGGAGAGAACTGTGACTGGAAGTGGGGAATCAAACCCGATTCTCCAGTCTGCACTCTTAACCATTACACACCTGGCTCTCTGAAAATGGCTGCCCCAGGCTGCTGTTATCCTCATGTTTACAGCATTGCCAACTTCTAGGTGGGGCCTGAAGATCTGGAATTACAACTGATATCCAGATGACAGATGTCCCCTGGAGGAAGTGGCTGCTTTGAAGGGTGGATTCTTAAGGTATGGCACCCTTCTGAGATCCCACTCAATGGCAATATACCTGGCTGAGGCCCCTTCCCTCCTCAAATGCCACTGTTCCTGGGCTGCAGCCCCCAAATCTCCAGGTATTTCCCAGCCCATAGCTGGCAACTCAACTAGTGAGCCAGGGATGGCGTGTATCTTTTAGTATTTTCGCTTGACTCTTTTGCTCTGCTAGCAACTGAAAAGAGGAAAGGGCAGGTGTAGGGATTAGAATAGTGTACTAGGACTTGGGAGAGCTGGGTTCAAATCCTCACTCAGTTCTGAATCCCATTGGGTGACTCTGGCCCAGTAACTCTTTCTCAGCCTAATCCACCTCCCTGGCTGGTTGTGAGGAGGGGAAGAATGGTCTACACCAGGGGTGTCACAACGTGTGGCCCGTGGGCCGGATCAGGCCCCCAGAGGGCTTCTATCAGGCCCCCAAGCAGCTGGCTATCATCTGCATCCTTCTCCTTCTCTCTTGCTTCCTTCTGCATCACAGCTTGCTTTGCCAAGATTTTTCAATTGTTCAGGAGCTATAGAGCAAAGCCTCTGTTTTCTTCATTGTCTGAGGCTCCTCTCTTGGGAGAGGAAGGGGGGGAGAAATCATGAGCTTGCTTTGATACTGACCATGATATTGCAAGAGTAGTAATACTTTAAGCATGTTTTATTTTATGTTTTTTTTAAAAAAAATAATCTTTAATTGTGTTTGTGTCCTTTATAAAGTTTATATCTCTGCTACCTGGCATTACATTTTATGACACATGGGGCCCGGTCTGACAAGATCTCATTTATGTCTGATCCAGCCTTCATAACAAATGAATTCGACACCCCTGGTCTATGCCTTTCCTTTGAGGAAGGGCAGGATAAAAATATTATCAAATCTCTGTCCCTCACGCAGCGGTTTTCTGCGTGAGGAGAATTATGTTTGTTCATGGAACCCTTCCCTAATCCTAAAATGAAGACTTAATTGACACTGAGGTGGTAAAACTGTTTTGGGGGCAGACGACTTTGGGATAAAACAGCGAGGGGGGAATTCGGTCTCGGAATCTGAGGTCAGCTGCAAATTTGAGGTCAGCTGAGATCTGTGTGAAGCGGGGCCTTTTCAAGTCTGGAGCTTTGGAGCGCCTCCCGCCATGAAATCCGCCTTATTCCCAAATGCGTACTTTAGAGTAGCTTGCTAAATGGTGGTTTCCAGAACCTGCCTCTTGGTGTAGCTGCTGTCTCATTGATATTCTGTGTGTGTGTGTGTGTGTTTTTAAAAGCTGTATGGTTTTTCTTTATGTTGCTTTCTGAAAGACAAAGCAGGCTTCTTGGAAATATTAAATAACTGTGAGCCTCTAGCTGCAGTTTCAGCTGGTACAGTCCTGAGGTAATTGATTAGCTCAATGAGACTGAGGTGAAAGAGCTTGAATGTACATTGGAGGAGGAGGAAGGGGAGTTGGTTCTTGTACCCCACTTTCCACTACCTGAAGGAGTCTCAGAGTGGCTTACAATCTCCTTCCTTTCCTCTCCCCACAAAAGACACCCTGTGAGCAGTGTTCCCTCGAAGCTGAGTTAGTGTGAGCCAGCTCAGTTTTTTTAGCCTCTGGCCCACAAATTTTTGTCTGAGCTCAGGGAAAATGACACCACAGCAAACTAATTTATGCAGTAGCTCACAAATTTAATGCCAGTAACTCACGAAGTAGAATTTTTGCTCAAAAGACTCCACAGCTTAGAGGCAACACTGCCTGTGAGGTAGGTGGGACTGAGAGTGCTCTACGAGAACTGTGACTGACCAGCTGGCAGCATGTGGAAGAGGAGCGAGGAATCAAGCCCTGTTCTCCAGATTAGAGTCCGCCATTCTTAACCACTACACCAAATTGCCTCTCAACATGCAGCCAGGCCCCGATGCTTGAGAAGACACCATCCTTCATCTGCAGTTGAGGAATGAAGACTTCCTGGAGAGCTGACCAACCAGACACCATTTTGAATATTCTCAGTGGCCAGACCTTGGTTACTTGAGTTTATATTGGATATCCAGTGGCTGCTACCTGAGGAAACTTCGGCATCTGTATTGAACATCCTTGGATAAGAGTCCACAACACCTTCGCTGGTGCCTACTATGTGTTTTTAGAAAGTGGGTGGGGCTGTTAGCCAGCAAGGCTTCTAATTGGCCACTGAAGATTTCATTGGCTGTGCAGACTTTTAAAAACATGGCTTGGGCAACAGCTGTCAACATGGCACAGGCAAAGTAAGCTACGGCAGCCATTTTGTGGCTGGCTCCCATCTCCTGCGGCAGCCATTTTGTAGCTGTGCCCACTACGCTTGTGTGAGAATTCTTAAAGTGTTCACAGGTTCAAAGAGATTGGGGACCCCTGTCCTACGAGGTTTGATTTTCATCTTTGACATCTCCTGTGACAACATAGAGTACACGTATTTTATGTTTGATGCCTTATGAGATGTTTACGGTAACCCAAAAGGGTCAGGTAAGCATTTGAATTTCAACTGAGAAAACAAGATTACTTTGGAACTAGGTGGAGTTTTAATCCCATCCAGCAGGGATGTGCTTGGTTTATAGATCCAGCTCACCGTTTTTGTCCTGGAAGGAATCTGGTGGACAGTCCTCACACTGATAGCAGCAGTTGTGTTCGCCTCTTAGATGCCTCTTCTGACTCGGCTTGCAGTCCTGTGAACATCTGGATGTGGGGGCCTTTAATAGGAGGGGGGAAATTAAATTTTTACAAACTGTGGGGAAAGGGATCCAGGTGGGCAGCTGTGTTGGTCTGAAGCAGTAGAAGAAGAAGAAGAAGATATTGGATTTATATCCCACCCTCCACTCCGAAGAGTCTCAGAGCGGCTCACAATCTCCTTTATCTTCCTCCCCCACAACAGACACCCTGTGAGGTGGGTGGGGCTGGAGAGGGCTCTCACAGCAGCTGCCCTTTCAAGGACAACCTCTGCCAGAGCTATGGCTGACCCAAGGCCATGCTAGCAGGTGCAAGTGGAGGAGTGGGGAATCAAACCCGGTTCTCCCAGATAAGAGTCCGCGCACTTCACCACTACACCAAACTGGCTCTCCAAACCACTACACCAAACTGGAACAAAGCAGGAGTCAAGGAGCACCTTTAAGACCAACAAAGTTTGATTCAGAACATAAGCTTTCGTATGCAGGCGTACTTCTTCAGACGAGGGGATAAGGTCTGAAGAAGTATGACTGCATACAGACGCTTACGTTCTGAATAAAACTTGGTGGATCTTAAAGGTGCTACTTGACTCCTGCTTTGTGGGGAAAGGGGAAGATTGGGCGGTTAGACGTTTCACATGCAAAGAGAGGGACGGTCTTGTAACCCCCTTCCCAGTTCTCAAAAGGATTATTACCCCCCCCCACATACAATATGGCAAATTGCTAAAGGGTGACCTCTGCCAGCTGGAATTGTTTACTGTCCAGTTGCCGAAATTCAAGCCAGTGTGATGTGGTGAGATATGGGATGGGGTGGGAACTCAGCAGGGTGTAATTCCATACAGTCCACCTTCCAAAGCAGCCAGTTATAGGGAGGGGCCATGGCTCAGTGGCAGAGCATCTGCTCGGCATGCAGAAGGTTCCAGGCTCAATCCCCGGCATCTCCAGTTAAAAGGATCGGGGGGCAGGTGATGTGAAACACCTCTGACTGAGACTCTGGAGAGCCACTGACAGTCTGAATAGACAATACCGGCTTTGATGGAGCAGTGGTCTGATTCAGTATAAGGCAGTGCCCTGTGTTCATGTGTTCATTTTCTCAAAGGGAATTGATCTATGTCGTCTGGATACCAGTTGCAATTCCAGAAGATTTCCAGGCACCACCTGCAGGGCTGGCAACCGTAGGACCTCATTTGATTTTTAATTGGTGCACAACCTGATCACCCATGCCCACACACACGCACCCAAAATGGGGGACTTCCTTGTGAGTACGAACCTTTTTATCTCTCGTGTGCCACTGGATCTTCGATTCGTTCACGGTGAGCTTACGTAGCAAAGCATCGTAGCTGCCAATGGAGACATGCTCAGAGTCACCGGTTGCATTCCAGCTCCAGAGAATCAGGTTGTAGCCTGTTGGAGGATTGCCCTTTTTATTGAAATAAACCGGCTGCGATTCGACAGTGAAGTTGACTTTGGCTATTTCTGCCACCAGCTGTGAGAGACGTGGAGAATCCAGAAGTTGCAGTTAATGGAAATCGCAGAGAGAGGCGTAATTCTCGCCTGTTAAATCTTAACGGGGAAACTCATTCTGTTTTCTGCATCTTGCTTCAGCTGTTTTGCAAAATGTGGACCAGGAAGTCAGTAGGAATGCCAGCCTCCAGGTGGGACCTAGGGATCGTCTGGAATTACAGCGCATCTCCAGATTACAGAGATCAGTGCCACTGGAAAATGCTTTGGAGGGTGGACTCTGTGGCGTTATATCCGCAGACGTCCCTGTCCTCTCTAGGCCCCATTCTCATGTATCCAGCCTTATCCTAACCTGGAGCTGGTGTGGCAGAACCGGCCTGATTCTGCCTTCAGACCCGGTCCCGTCAACTCCCTTTTGAGTTGCCAACTCCTGGAGGGAGCTTATCTTCTTCCCGCCACTAGGGCACGCTGCCACCACCTGCTCAATTTAAAGGTTCCTGACTGAGAGGAACAGGACTCCCAATCCCCCCTTTTGCCAGTTCTGAGGCCGGGCCTCAAGGTCCTCTGCCAACCCAGCACCTGGTTAACCCAGAGACCAAAGTCCTTCTTTGGGAGACCCCTGAAGGATTGGCACCCTTGCCAACTGTATGCCTTCCCTGGACTCCCCTCTGGCAGTAGCATGGTCTAAGGCGGTTGGGGAAACTAGGTGGTACAGAGGGACTCCAGATTATAATAAAACATTTATTTAAAACGTACAACTATATACAGTAGGGTTGCCAAGTCCAATTCAAGAAATATCTGGGGACTTTGGGAGTGGAGCCAGGAGACTTTGGGGGTGGAGCCAGGAGACATTGGGGTGGAGCCAAGATCAAGGCTGTGACAAGCATAATTGAACTCCAAAGGGAGTTCTGGCCATCACATTTAAAGGGACAGCACACCTTTTCAATTCCATAGGAAATAATGAAGGATAGGGGCACCTTCTTTTGGGGCTCATAGAATTGGACCCCCCTGGTCCAAATGTTTTGAAACTTGGGGGGTATTTTGGGGAGAGGCACTAGATGCTATACTGAAAATTTGGTGCCTCTACCCCAAAATACAGCCCCCCCCAGACACCCAGAGACCTGCAGATCAATTCTCCATGATTTTCTATGGGAATAAACCTCCATAGGGAATAATAGAGTTCCCAGCAGACATTTCCCTCCCCTCCCCCCGCTTTCTGACGACCCTGAAGCGGGGGGAGGACCTCCAAACCGGGGGATCCCCTGCCCCCACCTGGGGATTGGCAACCCTAATATACAGGCATTATAAAACTGTGAACCGAAGAACTAAATCAAACTAGGGGGAAACGCTGCTTCTTTCCCTACTATACAACTGGCCCTGACCACAGCATCCAGAACCCACTCACCCATCTCCAAGACTCAAATCAAACTCCTTTTCCCTTCCAAAACCTATAATATAAAACCTAGTTCCCGTCCAGGAACCGGTTTTCCCTCCTGCAGCCTTCTGGGAGACCAACCTGAAAGACTTCCTGTCTCTTTAGGAGACCTCCTCAGAAGTGATGCTTCCAAACAGGAGGGGAGAGGGAAGGAGGAAGGGACTAGGCCAAAGCCTTGCCTAGAGTTTTATAGACTCCTCTAGCCAACTCCCAGACAAGCACAGGCCTTAAATGGTGTGTCTCCACAGCTGGCAACCCTATCTCCCATCCCCTACTGGTAGCCAGGGGGACCTGGCAACTCTAGAAGTAAAATATGCTGATCTGCTCCTAAACGTATTTTCAAATGCTGGGTTTCCTATTGGCAGAGGTAGCCAAATTTGCTTAAAGTAAGAGCCACATATAGGATTGCCAATCCCCAGGTGGGGGCAGGGGATCCCCCACTTTGGAGGCCCTCCCCCCGCTTCAGGGTCATCAGAAAGCAGCCGGGGTGTGTGTGAGGGAAATGTCTGCTGGGCACTTGGTTATTCCCTATGAAGACCGATTCCCATAGGGTATTACAGAGAATTGATCCATGAGTATCTGGGGCTCTTGGAGGGCTATGTTTTGAGGCAGAGGCACCAATTTTGCAGCATAGCATCCAGTGCCTCTCCCCAGACTACCCTCCAAGTTTCAAAAGGATTGGACCAAGGGGTCCAATTCTATGAACCCCAAAAGAAGGTGCCCCTATTCTTCATTATTTCCAGTGGAGGGAAGGCATTTAAAAGGTGTGTGGTCCCTTTAAATGTGATGGCCAGAACTCCCTTTGGAGTTCAGTTATGCTTGTCACAGCCTTGCTCTGGGCTCCACCCCCAAAGTCTTCTGGCTTCACACCCAAAGTCCCCAGATATTTCTTGAATTGGACTTGGCAACCTTAGCCACATAAGAATAAACATCAGATGCTTAAGAGCTGCAAGACATGACCCTCAAATGTTTGTGAGGAAGGAAGGAAGGAAAATAGATGGGAGGCGGGAGGGAGAGGTGGAAATAAAGTAACTTTAAATGCATTCTACAAGCTGCCAGTTGACTTGGCTTGGAGAAGTGATTTAATGCACAGCAGCCCCCAGTCTTCCTTGGTGGGCTCCCATCCAAATACTGCTCACCAGGGCTTTTTTTTTGTAGAAAAAGCCCAGCAGGAACTCATTTGCATATTAGGCCACACCCCCCATGACACCAAGCCAGCCAGAACTGCGTTCCTGTGTGTTCCAGCTGAACAAAAGCGCTGATCATGGCAAAGCCCATTTCGCTTTCAAGCTCTTATGGGCTATTCAGGCTATGTCGGAATCTATGCTTAGCTTCGTTTGATTGATTAGAATTCACTTGAAATTCTAACATGATTTGAAGAACGGGCTCTGCTTTCCCTACACTAGGCATAACGTCATCCAGGGCTTTTTTTGTTGTTGCAGGAACTCCTTTGCGTCTTAGGCCACTCCCCCCAATGTAGCCAATTTTCCTGGAGCTTACAGTAGGCCCCGTAATAAGAACCCTGTAAGCACTTCGATTGGCTACATCAGGGGTGTGTGGCCTAATATGCAAAGGAGTTCCTGCTACAAAAAAGCCTTGACATCATTCATTGGGCCTGCTTCCACCAGCCATTGTGATCAGATCAAAGCAACAACAGCTCACACAGGGTGTCGTGCAATGCTGTCCTTTGGGTGAACGCTCGCTCACCTGCCAAGGGTAGACTTCTCGATCCATGTTGCATTTCTGGCTTGTAGCATTGCACTGGAGCAGCTGGTGCAGTGCGTGAGCGATGGCATAGACGGCTTTGTAAGTGTTGAACGTTGCATGGTACTTTTTAGTGTAATAGAGGATGGTCGAGAGGTTGGCAAGGGTCAGGTTGCCACATTCAGGACACTGTTTGTGTTGCCCGGTGGCGATAGAGCTATTCTGGTCTTGCTCAGAACCCACTAGGATACGTCGTATATACTCTGAGAAGCCAGGCATTCTCCCGCTTTTCACCCCCATCCCAATAATGGTACCCACGCTGGCCACGTTTGGAATGAGTCGAATGGCAGCTGAGGTTGCCCAGCACTCGCTGGCGATCCACACTTTGCCCGTGACACCTCTCTCAACCGCAACCGTCATCAGCTCCGTGACTCTGTTGGGTTGCGCAAAGACCACCGTGGTGTTGATGGCGGCTTCCACCAATTGGCTGGTTATAGTGATCAGCTGCTTCCACCTCTCTCTTTGCGTCTGGGCGCTCGGGAGGATGGCTTCGTACGCGACGCACGTCTCCCTGGTAAGGGCCAGCTGCACAAAGAGCTCCAGGGCCCGGCGGCCGTACTCGTCATCGGACGCCAAGGCGGCCACCCAGTTCCAGTGGAATTTGCGCAGGAGCTGGACCATGGCTTCCACCTGGTGCCTGTCGCTGGGGACGGTGCGAAAAAAGGAAGGGTACAGTTCTTTGTTGCTCAGCTGTTCGGTGGTGCTTGTGGGGCTGATCTGGAGGGAGGGAGAAAAGACGCCGGTCTATAGGTTTCCTATATTAAAATACCTTTTATTGAACACTTGGCAGGGAAATATGTTGCCGAAGGCTTTCACGGCCGGAATCCATTGGTTGTTGTAGATTTTCCGGGCTGTTTGGCTGTTGTCTTGGCATTGTGAGACCTGACGTTTCCACAGCAACGATGACTGGCATCCTTAGAGGTGTAACCCAGAAAACGAGTTCTCTCTGGGTCAAATTGAGAAGAAGATGGGAGGCAGGGCTCTTTTTCCAGCAGGAGCTCCTCTGCATATTAGGCCACGCCCCCTGATGTAGCCAATCCTCCAAGAGCTTAGAGGGCTCTTAGTACAGGGCCTACTGTAAGTAGGGTGGCCAGACCGTCCCGGTCTCCCGGGACATTCCCGGATCTGGCCACCCAATCCCGGATCCCGGGCTGCCTATACCGGGACCATTAAAGGTCCCGGTTTAGGCAGCCCCGGAGCCGGTGGGCCGCGGGCGCCGGCGGGGAAGGCGGCGAGGGAGGGAGGGAGGGAGCGTCCCTGCGCCTGCGCAGGGCCCCTGCGCAGGCGCAGGGACGCTCCCTCCCTCCCTCGCCGCCTTCCCCGCCCGCGCGCGGGGCCCGGCGGCAGTGGTGGAGGCGTCTCCGTGGCCTCCGCTGGTCGCTCGAAGCCCTCCAGAGACTCTGGAGGGCCTCCAGCGACCAGCGGAGGCCGCGGAGAGGCCGCGGGGCACCCGGCCCTGGTCCCGGAAGGCCTTCCAGAGCCTCTGGAAGGCCTTCCGGGACCAGCGCCGGCCAGCGAAGGCTTCCCCGCGGCCTCCGCTGGTCCCTGGAGGCCCCCCAGAGTCTCTGGAGGGCCTCCAGGGACCAGCGGAGGCCGCGGGGAAGCCGCGGGGCACCCGGCGCTGGTCCCGGAAGGCCTTCCAGAGCCTCTGGAAGGCCTTCCGGGACCAGCGCCGGCCAGCGAAGGCTTCCCCGCGGCCTCCGCTGGTCCCTGGAGGCCCCCCAGAGTCTCTGGAGGGCCTCCAGGGACCAGCGGAGGCCGCGGGGAAGCCGCGGGGCACCCGGCGCTGGTCCCGGAAGGCCTTCCAGAGCCTCTGGAAGGCCTTCGGGAACCAGCGCCGGCCAGCGAAGGCTTCCCCGCGGCCTCCGCTGGTCCCTGGAGGCCCTCCAGAGACTCTGGAGGGCCTCCAGGGACCAGCGGAGGCCGCGGGGAGGCCGCGGGGCACCCGGCGCTGGTCCCGGAAGGCCTTCCAGAGGCTCTGGAAGGCCTTCCGGGACCAGCGCCGGCCAGCGAAGGCTTCCCCGCGGCCTCCGCTGGTCCCTGGAGGCCCTCCAGAGTCTCTGGAGGGCCTCCAGGGACCAGCGGAGGCCGCGGGGAGGCCGCGGGGCACCCGGCGCTGGTCCCGGAAGGCCTTCCAGAGGCTCTGGAAGGCCTTCCGGGACCAGCGCCGGCCAGCGAAGGCTTCCCCGCGGCCTCCGCTGGTCCCTGGAGGGCCTCCAGGGACCAGCGGAGGCCGCGGGGAGGCCGCGGGGCACCCGGCGCTGGTCCCGGAAGGCCTTCCAGAGGCTCTGGAAGGCCTTCCGGGACCAGCGCCGGCCAGCGAAGGCTTCCCCGCGGCCTCCGCTGGTCCCTGGAGGCCCTCCAGAGTCTCTGGAGGGCCTCCAGGGACCAGCGGAGGCCGCGGGGAAGCCGCGGGGCACCCGGCGCTGGTCCCTGGAGGCCTCCAGAGGCCAGCGCCGGCAGCTCCCTCCCTCCCTCGCCGCGAGGCCGCCGCCGGAGGACCCCCCGCCGCCACCGCCGCTGGACTCCGCCGCCCTGGAATAAGGTAAGGGGGCCGAAAGCGGGGGTGGGGGGCGGGGGGCGGCCTTCCTTTCTTCCCTCCCTCCTCCCTCCCTCCCTTCCTTCCTTTCTTCCTTCCTTCCTTCCCTCACTCCCTTCCCTTCCTTCCCTCCCTCCCTCCTCCCTTCCTTCCTTCCTTCCCTCCCTCCCTCCCTCCCCCCTTCCTTCCTTCCCTCCCTCCCCCCTTCCTTCCTTCCTTCCCTCCCTCCCTCCTCCCTTCCTTCCTTCCTTCCCTCCCTCCCTCCCCCCTTCCTTCCTTCCTTCCTTCCCTCCCTCCCTCCCCCTTCCTTCCTTCCTTCCTTCCCTCCTTCCTTCCTTCCCTCCCTTCCTTCCTCCCTCCCTTTCCTCCCTTCCTTCCTTCTCTCCCTCCCTTCTTCCTTTCTTCCCTTCTTCCCTCCCTCCCTTTCTCCCTTCCTTCCTTCCTTCCCTCCCTCCCTCCTTATGTTCTTATGTGACAGGGCTTCTCTTATGTTGTTATGTGACGCAGAGTGTTGGACTGGATGGGCCACTGGCCTGATCCAACAGGGCTTCTCTTATGTTGTTATGTGACGCAGAGTGTTGGACTGGATGGGCCACTGGCCTGATCCAACAGGGCTTCTCTTATGTTGTTATGTGACGCAGAGTGTTGGACTGGATGGGCCACTGGCCTGATCCAACAGGGCTTCTCTTATGTTGTTATGTGACGCAGAGTGTTGGACTGGATGGGCCACTGGCCTGATCCAACAGGGCTTCTCTTATGTTGTTATGTGACGCAGAGTGTTGGACTGGATGGGCCACTGGCCTGATCCAACAGGGCTTCTCTTATGTTGTTATGTGACGCAGAGTGTTGGACTGGATGGGCCACTGGCCTGATCCAACAGGGCTTCTCTTATGTTGTTATGTGACGCAGAGTGTTGGACTGGATGGGCCACTGGCCTGATCCAACAGGGCTTCTCTTATGTTGTTATGTGACGCAGAGTGTTGGACTGGATGGGCCACTGGCCTGATCCAACAGGGCTTCTCTTATGTTGTTATGTGACGCAGAGTGTTGGACTGGATGGGCCACTGGCCTGATCCAACAGGGCTTCTCTTATGTTGTTATGTGACGCAGAGTGTTGGACTGGATGGGCCACTGGCCTGATCCAACAGGGCTTCTCTCATGTTCTTATGTGACACAGAGTGTTGGACTGGATGGGCCACTGGCCTGATCCAACAGGGCTTCTCTTATGTTCTTATGTGACACAGAGTGTTGGACTGGATGGGCTTGAATGGACTTGAAGGGCTGTCATATAGAGGATGGTGCGAAATTGTTTTCTGTGACCCCCGAAGGTAGGACCAGAACCAATGGGTTGAAATTAAATCAAAAGAGTTTCCAGCTCAACATTAGGGAGAACTTCCTGACCGTTAGAGTGATTCCTCAGTGGAACAGGCTTCCTCGGGAGGTGGTGGGCTCTCCTTTCTTGGAGGTTTTTAAACAGAGGCTAGATGGCCATCTGACAGCGATGAAGATCTTGTGAATTTAGAGGGAGGTGTTTGTGAGTTTCTTGCATTGTGCAGGGGGTTGGACTAGATGACCCTAGAGGTTCCCTTCCAACTCTATGATTCTATGACATTTATTCTACGTGGCTCTTAGGTTAAGCAAGTTTAGCCACCCCTAGATTAAAAGGTCCTGGGTTCTAGTGAGACTGGCTCCTGGTATTTAAAGTGCTTGCCAACGACTAACTGGAAATATCGGCAACCCTTCAGACCGGCTTGACCCATCCGACAGTCATTTTTTCCTACCTGAGGGATGGAAAGAAAATTCAAGAGCCGGGATAGCACCACGCTCAGCTCTGAACTGTCTGGACCCACGACGGCAATGACGTAGGGCTTGTAATCGATGTAATTGCACTGGACTTCAAGGCCACCGTTTCCGGGGTATTTGGAAAGGAAGGCAACTGCCGGCTTGGTAGCCACGACCACGTTGTCGCAGGTGTTGTGGATTTCGTAGCCAAGCTGGACGCCGGGCAGCAGGGCGGTGGAGTTGTTGATTTCGTCAATCGCGAAGCGCATGGCGAGGTGCCTTTGGTAGCCATGTGTGTAGAAGCTAGAAACAGGATGGTCGGTGGCGGATAATGAAATTTCAGTCAGTAGATTACAAGTTGTAATGCCAACAGAGATGATTCAAATATGCACTGCTGAGGGGGGGGACTGTATGGTCTCAGTAAAGCACCTTAGAACTTGCTGTCTGTGAAGGGAGAGGTTGTGCCAGAACAGGACTGGATCGGCATGTTTTTTGAAGGGGGGGGGGCAAAATTTAAAAATGACTCCCCCTAATGGGCCATTCTGTCTTATGGTCCCATAGAATACAATGGACTCCATATCCAGTTTGACGCCCCCCCTCCGTTGGTGCCCGGGGCAAGCACCCCCTCTGCCCACCCACCCCCGATCTGGCCCTGCGCCAGAAAACACAAGCTGGTATCTTTCTGGCGTGTGCGACGCAATGACATCACCCGGAAGTGATGTCATCGCACTGGCGACGTCCCTGTGCGGCCGCTGTAGCCGTTTCTGGGAAAACTTGTCGTTTCCAGGGAAACTAGGGTTGCCAATCCCCAGGTGGGGGCAGGGGATCCCCCCCGGTTTGGAAACCCTCCCCCCGCTTCAGGGTCGTCAGAAAGCGGGGGGAGGGGAGGGAATGTCTGCTAGGAACTCTATTATTCCCATAGAAAATCATGGAGAATTGATCCGCGGGTATCTGGGGCTCTGGGGGGGCTGTGTTTTGGGGTAGAGGCACCAAATTTTCATTATAGCATCTAGTACCTCTCCCCAAAATACCCCCCAAGTTTCAAAAAGATTGGACCAGGGGGTCCAATTGTATGAGCCCCCAAAGAAGGTGCCCCTATCTTTCATTATTTCATATGGAAGGAAGGCATTGAAAAGGTGTGCCGCCCCTTTAAATGTGATGGCCAGAACTCCCTTTGGAGTTCAATGATGCTTGTCACAGCCTTGATCTTGGCTCCACCCCCAAAGTCTCCTGGCCCCACCCCCAAAGTCCCCAGATATTTCTTGAATTGGACTTGGCAACCCTAAGGGAAACCATAGTTTTCCGGATGCTCTAGCCATTTGGGAGGGGGAAACTCTATGGGGATCCGCCCAGACCGGGGGCTTGGCAACCCTATCCTCTCCTGAGAAGAATGTAACCTCAGCTAAGCAATTTGGAAGCAATTTCCCATAAACTGAAAGAAAGTTTGAATCCTGGGTGACAAACTTTACATTCTAATTGAAGTGGTACAGTCCCACCATTTTATACCTACCTATCTACCTACCTGTCTATCTATCTAATCTTAGGGTTGGCCAAACTGCAGCTCAGGAGCCACATGTGGTTCTTTCACACATATTCTGTGACTCTCAAAGCCCCCACTGCCTCATCAACCAGCCCCCACTGCCTCATCAGCCAGTTTGGTGTAGTGGTTAACTGCGCGGACTCTTATCTGGGAGAACCAGGTTTGATTCCCCACTCCTGTTGGTGGGGAGGAAGGTAAAGGAGATTGTGAGCCGCTCTGAGACTCTTCGGAGTGGAGGGCGGGATATAAATCCAATATCTTCATCTTCTTCTTCCTCCACTTGCAGCTGCTGGAATGACCTTGAGTCAGCCATAGCTCTTGCAGAGTTGTCCTTGAAAGAGCAGCTGCTGTAAAAGTACTCTCAGCCCCACCTACCTCACAGGGTGTTTGTTGTGAGGGGGAAGGTAGAGGAGATTGTGACCGCTCTGAGACTCAGAGTATAAGAAGAAGAAGAAGAAGAAGATACTGGATACTGAGCCACTTGTGGAAGGGCGGGATACAAATCCCAAATAAATAAAAATAAATAAATATCCCGCCCTCCACTCCAAAGAGTCTCAGAGCGGCTCACAATCTCCTTTACCTTCCTCCCCCACAACAGACACCCTGTGAGGTGGGTGGGGCTGGAGAGGGCTCTCACAGCAGCTGCCCTTTCAAGGACAACCTCTGCCAGAGCTATGGCTGACCCAAGGCCATGCTAGCAGGTGCAAGTGGAGGAGTGGGGAATCAAACCCGGTTCTCCCAGATAAGAGTCCGCACACTTAACCACTACACCAAACTGGCGGGATATAAATCCAAAATCATCATCATCTTCTTGGGGAAGGGATTTCGCTCTTAAAATCACTTCTCCAAGCCAAGCCAGCTGGTGGTTCGGAGAATGCATTTCAAATTGCTTTCTTTCCACCTTTCTCTCCCTCCCCCATCATCTTCCTTCCTTCCCTTGTGACTCTCAAAAATCTGATGTTAATTCTATGTGGCTCTTGTGTTAAGCAAGCTTGGCCACCCCTGATCTATCCCCATCAAGGTGCAGTGGGCTCTACAGTGTTTTCAAAGCAGGAGACATTCAGAAGAGATTTGCCATTATACAGCAACTCTGGTATTCCTTGGTGGTCTCCCATCCAAATACTAATTAGGGCTGACCCTGATTAGCTTCTGAGCTCTGACAAGCTCAAGGCTATTCCGTGCTATCCAGGCCCCACCCTTAAGCACCCTGGCATTAGCTCTCTCCAGGGATTTTTTTTTTAAGCAGGAACTCCTTTGCATATTAGGCCTCACACCCCTGTTGCAGCCAATCCTCCAAGAGCTTACAGAGCTCTTGGTACAGGGCCTACTGTAAGCTCCAGGAAGATTGGCTACATCAGAGGGTGTGGCCTAATATGCAAAGGAGTTCCTGCTACGAAGAAAGCCCTGACTCTCCCAAAGAGGCGAGGGAGGTTGAACCAGAGATCATAGGTTAATATGTCAGCAAAATACACCATAGATTTAAACGTGCTTAAGTGAGATGGTGAAGTCCCTCCACCGTGTAGGGACTGTACCATGTCAGTTCTGGACTATGGAACTGGTTCTCCACAAACTGGTTTTAAAAAGTCTATAGTGGTTTATCAACATAATCTAAAGAGAGGGAGCTCCAGGTCTTATTGATGGTTGTGCACATCACACACTTGCGAAGGAGAACAAGCCCACATCTCCAGCCTTTCCTTCCTCTCCTCTCTGATAACAGCTATCGCCCTGCCTGTCTGATCTACAAAGTTGGCCGGGCCTCCCAGCAGACTTGTGGAAGGCTTCTTTGTTTCCAGCTCACCTGTAGCACGTGGGAATCTCTGCCTTGGCCTTGTACCGCACCTTGGAGTGAAACGCGAACAATCCGCCAATCACAAAGTCCCCTGGAGTGCTGAACTGGGCGGCCAAGGAGTTGGTCTTCGCTTCGCTGGGCCCCGTGCAAAGGACAAAAGCGACGAGCTCGAGAAGCAAGCGGGGTTCCATTTTGCCTATGTCGGAAGGGACGTGCCTGTTTAATACCTCGCACTAATTGACGCAGTGTTATCGAGGGCTCAAAGCATTACCTTTTCATCCTTACAAACAACCCTGCAAGGTAATTAAGCATCGTTAGCCCCATATTGCAGAGGGGCTCTGAAATGGGGAGGGGCAGTTGCCTGCCTTAGAAAGTTTGAGGGGGGGGGTGCAAGATGCGAATCAGGGACTTCCTGTTCCATACGATGCGATTTTCAACGCCGACAAGGGCAAAAGGACACCACACTTCGCCCTCTGTAAGATATAAATTGCATGCTCCTGCACTCCATTTGCCTTGGGGCCGTGCAGGGAAGGAAGAAGGGGTTTAACTCTCCATTCGCTTTTGCTACTTGACACCCGGCTGCCTGCTTTACTAGCATTTTAAAGTGGGAACATGCTCGTGTTTTAAAGGATGCGTATTTTTTCCCCCCTTCCAAATGCTAATAAGCAGCTCAGGGGGTGCCATTTTCCAGAATCAAAATCAAGCGTAAGATGAAGAGTTAAACCTCCTCGTTGGTTCCTGCACAGCCTTGAGGCAAATTGAGGCTTCGCAAGCTGCTTACCATAGAGGGGCACGAGATGCACGATCTCTTGTCAAGTCTCCTTGGAGCCCTAAATAATCTTTTGCAATAATAACTATCGTTAACAGCAACAATAATAGGACAAGGTTGAAGCCTGGGACTGACAAAGATTTGAAAGAGCCTTCAGATTTTTAGAACCATGCTTTGAGTTGTCAATTTAATATTCGTGTGACTTTAGCGCAGCAATGTGTTGGACTCGCCTGTAACATGTGGGATTATGCTGCATGCACCGACTGTCAGATTTTTCCACCCCTTCTTTCCGGGCAGTCAGTTATCTGGCACTGGAGGAAGTGGCCATTCTGTGGCTTCTGATATGCCCTAAAGAATCCAACCTCCCCCCCCTTTTGATTCCCCGCTCTTCTACTTGCATCTACTTAGAATGGCCTTGGGTCAGCCATAGCTCTCACAAGAGTTGTCCTTGAAAGCTCAGCTTCTGGGGAGAGCCCTCTCAGCCCCACCTACCTCTGTTGTTGGGGAGGAAGGTCAAGGAGATTGTGAGCTGCTCTGAGATTCAGAGTGTAGGGCGGGGTATAAATCTAATATCATCATCTTCATCTTTGAATACACATTACCAACATCTGTCTTGCTCATCAACGCAAAGAATGCTTGCATTCACCATTAGCCCTGCATAGCCATTCCTCCGCAGAAGTCAGTTCCCCAGAACAAAGGCATCAAGCTTACCTGTACTTTGTTCCCCTTCACTTTACATCCACACCTGTGAGCCCTGCCTTTTCTCTCTTAAGACGGGATTTGTTCTCTTTCATTCTGTCTTCCTTCTTTTCGTGGAACCTGTTCACCAGGGGTTGGGTCCCATTGTTTGGAGAGGATCTCCAACAAACCAGGGCTTTAAAGCCCAGAGATCTCTTCCTTGTTCCGCCTGGCCTCTATCTTTCGAATTTGAATTGCAGCCAGTGGGAAAAAAGAGCCCAGATGATAAATCATGCCAAAGACCCCATTCTAGAGTGAGGCGGGTGGAGAGGATTAAGCTAAGCTATAAACAACAACAACAAAGAAAGTGTGATTTACATGCTGTGCCTGAAACTCCTTGACTGTGGATAAGCCACCTGGCCTGGACCAGGCTCACAAAACAATTGGCCCTCACCCTCCGTTGGCCTTCACAGATTTTCATCAAAGCTTAGCAAAAACAAAATTTTACTAGTAAAAGAACTATTTCCAAAGGGTGGGTGAGAATGAATGAATGAATGAATGAATGAATGAATGAATGAATGAATGAATCTGGTATTTAACATTGCTTTTTGTGTTGGGTTTTTGAGATATGGCAGATCCTAGGGTGGGGATGGGAGGTAGGGTTGGCAGATCCAGGTTGGCAAACTCCTGGAGATTTGAGGGTGGAGCCTGGGGGAGGACAGGGAGCTCAGTAGGCTACAGTACCTTAGAGCACTCCCTCTCTAGGGGAACAGGGCTTTCTTTGAGCAGAGACGCACAGGAACGCAGTTCCAGGCGGCTTGGCATCAGGGGGTGTGGCCTAATATGCAAATGAGTCCAGTCCAGTCCAGTCATTTATTGTAATAAGGCATTGGCTACAAAAATCTCAAGAAAAAAGGAAAGTAAACTAGAAGTTAAAACATGCTAAGTATCGTGTAAGGTATAACAAGGGTATAACCATGGATGCAATACAATGGCAATAAAGATGTAGACATAAATCTGAAAGTTATCCCATCGTATTGCCGCCTTGGCACGTATTTTCTTTGCTGCGAGGGCAAGGGCTGAAACTTTCTGGGAGATATAAGCATCAAAATCAGATAGAAAAAATGCTATTTTTCCCCCCTCAACTGAATAAGCACTTCGGCCTGACAGAATTCCATCTAAAAATTTAGCCCTTGGACTGGTATAGAGTGAACAGAAAAGTAAATAGTGAGGCAAATGAGTTCCTGCTGGGCTTTTTCAACTAAAAAAAAGTCCTGTGTGAAACAATGGGAATGTCAGGGGTGTGGCCTAATATGCAAATGAGTTCCTGCTGGGATTTTCTACCAACCCCCCCCCCCAGGGGAACTGATCTCTGTAGCCTGGAGATAAGAGTGGTATTTAGGGTTATCATCTCTGGGTTGGGAAATTCCCAGAGATTTGGGGGGGGGGGGGGTAGAGCCTGAGGAGGATGGGATTTGGGAAGGGGTGAGACTTCAGTGTGGCATAATGCCGTCAAGTCTGCTTTCCAAAGCAGCTGCTTTCTCCAGGGGAACTGAAGCAGAAGGTCTCCAGCCACCACCTGGAGGTTGGCAACCCTAGTAGCACTCCTTGGTATGAACAAGCTGTGCAGAAGTTGTCCCCATTGTTCATCTGTGAAACATTGAAGGGTATGTCATGGGTGAGGAAAAGGCTACAAGGATGTTCCCGTTTTGATTTTTGACACAAGCTAATCTGAAGCGATCTCAGATCCTTTTGGTAGGTCCTTTGCATGTTCGTTGCGGCTCTAAGAGCATTCCAATTTTAATGGGCAAATAAATATTATTTGCGTTGGGAGCTGCAGTTTCATTTGCATCCCTTCTCTCTCTAGGTTTTCATCTCCTTTGCAAAGAGGACTAGGCAAATTGGAAAACCAATGTGCATTCAAATCTCTGTGGAAAAATACCCCTCATGTATCACACCCTTGAACTCTCTTGAGGCTATAAGTATATATCTGGTTTCAGCCTCACTCTGTGGACAGCGCAATGAGTAGAATATAGAGATTTAGCTTCTCCACACCCAATACGTTTTTTAAAACTGCTATTTTTATTTCTTCTGCCAATATTTTGTGTTACTCTTCCTTCCTCTAAAGGATAATGATGGTGTTACAGAGGTTGTCATGCCACGACATAAGTGAGACCTCCATCTTGGCTCTTGATCCGCCATTTTGTTTCAGAGTCAATTTTGAGAGGAAAGAATGCACTAAGGAGGTGGGGAAAGACACATGATAACTGGAGCTGTCACCTACATCAGGGCTGGCCAACGGTAGCTCTCCAGATGTTTTTTGCCTACAACTCCCATCAGCCCCAGCCAGCATGGCCAATGGCTGGGGCTGCTGGGAGTTGTAGGCAAAAAAATACATTTGGAGAGCTACCGTTGGCCACCCCTGACCTACATGATTCTGTAGTTTGTTAATGTAAATGCTGTTGCTATGATACGAAAACCTTTACATAAATGCCTGAGAGGGGTTGTTGTTCTATCGTGAAAAAACATTCTCAGAAGATCCCAATTTTTGGTATCTCCAGCTGAAGGACTTCGGGTGGTGGGGCTGGGAAAGGCCTCTTCTGAGACTCTGGAAAAACACCCATCAGTGTTGATGGTTTTGGGTTAGGCGACCAGTAGTTCGACTCAAGAGTAGTATTTTATCAGGTTTGGTTTGTTGGCCAACTGTGATAGCTCTTGTGAAGATCTAGTGTGGTACTTCAGCTTCGAGAGATCCAGGTGGGTAGCCGTGTTCGTTTAAAGCCAACAACATTTTATTCAAGGTACAAGCGTTCGTGGGCACACACACTTCTTCAGATACATTGAAATGGAAGTTACACCAGTCCATACGTATAGGTAGAAGCGGAGCAGCAAATTAGCCTGAGGCACATTAAAGTTGTTTGACAGACACAAGGACCAAACTGAAATAACAACCTTGGTTTATATGGTCAGCATCTGTTTGGGTTTAATTCCAGGGAGAAACGTAGTGAAGGAAATAAATAGAACAAAACCGGAGAGTGATGGGCAGATGTATCCTTCTTAATAGTGGAATGCTGAGATGAATTAATCATGCTCCATCTATGTCCTCTCAAGCACAGAGGTGACCTTAGACAATGGGGTATAGCTACTAATAAGTAGGGGGGGGGGGGTTGAGCAGGAATGCACAGGACCACAGTTCCAGCTGGCTTGGTATCAGGGGGTGTGGCCTGATATGCAAACAGGTGCCTGATGGGCTTTTTGTACAGAAAAAAAGCCCCGCTTATAAGGATGGGGTTTGGGGAGGGGAAGGGAGGGACCTCACCAGAGTATAATGCCATAAAGTTCACCCTCCAACGCAGTTATTTCCTCCAGGGGAACTGATCTTGGTCATTTGGAGATCAGTTGTAATGGTGGAAGCTCTCTAGATGCCTCCAGGAGGTTGATACTCTAAGGCAGGGGTGTCAAACATGCAGTTTGGGGGCCGAATCAGGCTCCTGGAGGGCTCCTATCACACCCCTGGGCAACTGGCTGTCATCTGCTTCCTTCTCCCTCTCTCTTGCTTCTTTCCTCATCGCAGCTTGCTTTTCAAGGCTTGCTCAGTTGCTCAGAGCAAAACCTCTATTTTCTCCACTGGCTGAGGCTCCCCCTCACCCCCAAGTCCCCTGGGGAAGGAAGGCAGGAAAGAGCCAGAGCTTCCTTTGCCCAGTTCCCTGGGTCCCATGGGAGAAATACAAAGAAAGCATCCTTAAGACCAATGAGTGCTAATGTTTTAAGCATGTTTTAAGTTTTTTTAAAATACATATTTGTGTTTGTCTGTGTTCTTTATAAAATGTATATCTCTCCTACCTAATCTTAAATAGGTACACACATGGCCCAACCCAACATGGCTCGGCCCCTCAAGGTCTCATTTATGTCAGATCCGGCCCACATAACAAAGGAGTTTGACACCCCTGCTCTAAGGACTGGGGACAACCAAGGCCTTTTTTTTTTGTAGAAAAAGCCCAGCAGGAACTAATTTGCATATTAGGCCACACCCCCTGACACCAAGGCAGCTGGAACTGCGTTCCTGCTTTTAAAAAAGCCTTGAGGACAACTAAGTTTCCTCTTCCTGCTACTAGTAGGGTTGCTGACTACATGTGGGAAATTACTGGAAAATGGCTGCTTTGAGGGTAGCGCCTGAGGGCAGCAGAATTTGAGAAAGGGACCTTTGTGGGGTACAGTCTCACAGAATCCACTCTCTGAAGCAGCCATTTTCTCCCAGGGAACTGATCTCTGTAGTCTAGAGATCGGTTGTAATTCTGGGAGATCTCCAGGCTCCCCTTAAAGACAGGAATCTCTATTTACTAGGTGATCTTGGGTCAGTCACCCATGTTTCACGTAACCCACTGCATTTGTGTGTGTGTGTTTGTGTGTGTAAAATGCTATTCAACTGTTGAAGCTAACTGGTGGCAAACCCAGCAAAGGGCTTCCTAGGCAAGTGAGAAACAGAAATGGTTGGCCAGTACCAGTTTGGTGTTGTGGTTAAGTGCACAGACTCTTAACTGGGAGAACTGGGTTTGATTCCCCACTCCTCCACTTGCATCTGCCGGAATGGCCTTGGGTCAGACCAGTGATCCATCTAGTCCAGCATCCCCTCTCACACAGTGGCCAACCAGTTCCTCTGAAGGGCCAACAACAGGGCAGAGAGGCTGAGGCCTTTCCCTGAGAAGAACATCAAAAGAGCCCTGCTGGATCAGACCAGTGGTCCATCTAGTCCAGCCTCCTGTCTCACACAGTGGCCAACCAGTTTCTCTGGATAGCCCACAGCAGGGCATAGAGGTCAAGTCCTTCCCCTGATGTTGCCTCCTAGCTCTGGGATTTCCCCTCAGCCGACATGCCTAGTAGCCATAGATAGACTTATCCTCCCTGAATCTACCTAATCCTCCTTTAAAGCTGTTTATTCCTGTAGTCATCACTACATCCTCCGGCAAGATGTCAGTGCTTAGTGAAGTGATAGATCTGAGTCCAGGCTATACAGCTTCGAATTGCAGGTGCGGGTTGCATGACTGATTGCTCTCCCATAGTAAAATAAAATCCCGTCATCAAAAGTTAGCATGTAGGGGGAAAGGTTAGGTGGAGAGCCTTCTTCTCCTTGAAATGCTAATTTTCTAGGTGTGGTGACTCTCTTTTCACGTAAGGAATATTCACTCGTGTAGGACTCCTGCAATGTGAAAGGCATATGGTCTAGCCCACGGGTAGGGAACGTTGCCTCTCCAGCTGTTTTTTGCCTACAACTCCCATCAGCCCATATGGCCAATGGCTGGGGCTGATGGGAGTTGTAGGCAAAAACATCTGGAGAGCCAACGTTCCCTACCCCTGGTCTAGCCCCATTGAATAGCATAGTGAAAAGCGAACTTGATCTTATTGTTTAACATGGTATATCTAGAACAGGGGTGGCCAAACTGTGGCTCGGTAGCCACATGTAGCTCCTTCATACACACACTGTGTGGCTCTTGAAGCCCCCACCACCCCATCAACTGGCTTGGAGGAAGTATTTGTCTCTTTAAATCACTTCTCCAAGCCAAGTCAGCGGGCGGCTTGGAGAACACATTTAAAGTTAAAATTGCTTTCTTTCCACCTCTCCCTCCCCAAAAAATCTGTTGTCTATTTTCCTTCCTTCCTTCCTTCCTTGGAGGTTTTGAAACAGAGGCTAGATGGCCATCTGACAGCAACGAGGATCCTGCAAACTTAGAGGGAGGTATTTGTGAGTTTCCTGCATTGTGCAGGGGGTTGGACTAGATGACCCTGGAGATCCCTTCCAACTCTATGATCTGATGTTCATGCCTTGCAGCTCTCAAACATCTGATGTTTATGTTTTGCGGCTCTCAAATATCCGACATTTATTCTATGCAGCTCTGGCGTTAAGCAAGCTTGGCCACCCCAGTCTAGAATGTCTCTATTAAAATTGATAGCTGCGTAACTTAAAGCTGCGTGACGGAAAGCTGCACAACTACAGGCCTGTTGCAGAGCTCATGCCATACTATCCAGGCGTGGTGGTGTGAAGTACACCACAGACAGCCCAGAACTCCTTTCCTGTCCTGAAAGCTTTTTGCAAGAGAGAAGACGGTGGAATGCTTGGAATGGGGGAAAGGAAAGGTCCCTTGTGCAAGCACCAGTCATTTCCGACTCTGGGGTGACGTTGCTTTCACAACGTTTTCACAGCAGACTTTTTACGGGGTGGTTTGCCATTGCCTTCCCCAGTCATCTACAGTTCCCCCCCCCCCCACAGCAAGCTGGGTACTCATTTTACCAACCTCAGAAGGATGGAAGGCTGAGTCAACCATGAGCCGGCTACCTGAAAACCCAGCTTCCGCCGGGGATCGAACTCAGGTCGTGAGCAGAGCTTAGGACTGCAGTAGTGCAGCTTTAACACTCTGCGCCACGGGGCTCTTGTGGAATGGGGAAGGGGGCCTCAATCCTGAGAGTCTTTCTCCTGCAGCCTCTCTCGAGTGTAGTCTTGGAAATAGTCTGTCGTGTTCCAGTCTGGCTTAAACCAGATGATGTAGCACTTGGGCAGGAAGAGGCACGCCAACAGTCCCGAAGCGCACAGCAAAATGGCGGCCATCTGCACGGCGGGCCGGTACTCTAGCTTTGCGGAGGCATAGGTGGGGATGAAGAAGATCACGGCGATGAAGTACGTGATCATGGCGAAGGTGATGCCCCGCGCGACGTTGTACTTCTTGGCTGGCATCTGGACCATGAAGGTGCAGAGGAAAGAGGTGAAGGCCTGGACGCCGTTGGCCCCATGGATCAGGGCAAAGGCGGGCCAAGACTGGATCTTGCACTGGACAAGGACTTGGGTCGGCAAGAGAGCATAGTTCATGACTATGACCGGCGGGACGTCGTAGATGAACCAGAAGCAAAAGAGGCTTTCCACCAGGAGGCAGGAGGCCACAACGGACCAGGGATGCTTCTGGATGAGGGTGTGCGCGATGGTGCACCGGCTGCAGGCGAAGTCGTGCGCCAGGACGATCTGGAAGGCTTTTGCCAGGATGACGGAGAAGCAGACGTTGAGACAGAGGGCAAAGAAGGGCTGCTGGAGCTTGCAGACAGTGGGGCGGGGCTTCCCGACGTGAAGGCTGGTGCCAGCGCACATCACCGCGAGGGAGAAGAGGGCCAAGAGGCTCATGGCACCCCCGGAGGCTTGCACTGCGGGGGTGTGGAGGTGCTTCAGGAACAGCGCCCCCGTCAGGCAGGTGAGAGCTAAGGCTAAGAGCAACGAGCCCAGCAACACCAGGGACACGGGATCGAACCAGAAGAGGTACTTCTCGCTGCGGTCGTAACACTGCGTGCTGCGCTTGGGAGACCACTGGTGCTCCAGACAGGGAGTGCAGGCCGAGTCCTCTGCGGAAGAACGGCGAGAAAATACCTGCCTCACCTGGGCACTTGGCTGCAAACAGGTTATTGTACAGCCTGGTTGAGAGCGTGTTTTTAACCAGGGAGCCCTGGGGGGGGGAACCATTGCTAGCGGGAGCCTTGGGGGGGGAAACCATTGCTAGAGCGATCCTTGTCACTTACAGGGAACTCTAGGCATAATCAAGAACTCTATGGTTAGAACTTCCTGCAAGTAGCTGAGGCCTTGTTTTTCTTTTTTAGCTTTTCTCCCAAGGGTAATTCAATTTCAATTCAATTGATTCGATTTATATCCCGCCCTCCTCGCCAAGGCAGGCTCAATTCAAGAAACATCTGGAGACTTTGGGGGTGGAGCCAGGAGACCTTGAGGGTGGAGCCAGGAGCAAGGTTGTGACAAGCATAATTGAACTCTCAAGCGAGTTCTGGCCATCACATTTCAACCAACTGCTCACCTTTTCAATGCCTTCCCTCCCCTGGAAATAATGAAGGATAGGGGCGCCTTCTTTTGGGGCTCATAGAATTGGACCCCCTGGTCCAATCCTTTTGAAACTTAGAGGGTACTTTGGGGAGAGGTATCAGATGCTATGTGGCAAATTTGGTGCCTCTACCTCAAAAATTAGCTCCCCTCCCCGAGCCCCAGATACCTGCAGATCAATTCTCCATTCCTTATGGAAATTATACTCCATAGGGAATAATGGAGTGCCCAGCAGACATTTTCCTCCCCCCACCCCTGCTTTCTGATGACCCTGAAGCAGAGGGACAGCCCCCAAACTGGGGAATCCCCTGCCCCCACCTGGGGATTGGGAACCCAACCCCAGGGTGATCGCCCCCTCCCTGCTTGGACCCCCATTTCCACCCGCCAATCAGCTGAACATTGGCAAATGAGGTTGGCTGGAGGTCTCTCGCCATAAGCAGGCAACTCTAGGAGATGAGTGAGAGCCAGCGACCCATAGATTTGGAGCTGAGAGACAAGAAAATGGTGCTTAGTTGGGGTAGTCTTGCCAATTTGGGATTGGGAAATTCCTAGAGATTTGGGGGGAGGGTAGAATTTGGGGAAGGTGGAATTTGGAGACGAGAGGAACTTCAGTGGGGTATAATGCCATAGAGTCCACCCTCCAAAACAGCCGTTTTCTCCAGGGGAACTGATCTGGTGATCGGTTGTAATCCAGGAGATCTCCAACTACCCCCTGGAGACCAGCAACTCTAAATTGGGATCCGTTACCTCTTGCAGACTCTGGGCTTTGGAAGATGCCCAACCTATGTCTGATGCAGGGAGGCTGTTGTAAGTCCCCAACCGTGTTTACCTGCACTGCTGCAGAATGTCCCCTCCTCGCAGTCAATGCAGTCGTAACAGCACAGGTGAAAACCTTTCATCCGGCGAATCTGCCCAGGTTGGCACGTTGTAAGGCACTGGGACACTGGCTCCTAGAGAGATGGAGAGGACCGCCGGGCGTGATTGGCCCCTTCGCAACAATGTGATGCTTTTCTTTAAAGGGTATGAATACGCATGGAGCTGCCTGATGCTGAACCAGAATCTTGGTCCATCAAAGCCGCTGTTGCCTGCTCTGATTGGTCAAAAGTCTCCTGGCAGATGGGGTGAGAGCTGCAAGACATGTTTGGAATGTTTGGAAGGGAGGGAGATGGGGAGGTGGAGGTGGAAAGAAAGTAACTTTAACTTTAAATGTGTTCAGATGGAAGGAAGGAAGGAAGGAAGGAAGGAAGGAAGGAAGGAAGGAAGGAAGGAAGGAAGGAAGGAAGGAAGGAAGGAAGGAAGGAAGGAAGGAAGGAAGGAAGGAAGGAAGGAAGGAAGATAGATGGAGAGGTGGAGGTGGAAAGAAAATAACTTTAACTTTAAATGTGTTCTTAAAGCCACAGGCTGGGTTAGCTTGGAGAAGTGATTTAAAGAGAGACAAATGTCCTATCCAAGCTTGCCAACGGGGTGGTGGTGACTTCGAGAGCCACTCGATATATGTGAAAGACTGGAGCCACATGTGGCTCCTGAGCCACAGTTTGGCTACCCCTGAAGTAGGATATAAATGAGATGCTCCTATCAGCAAGGGGAGGAACTTCTGTGGACGTAAAGTGAGGCAGGAGGGAGAAATGACTACCCTCTCTGTTTTTACCTTTTGGTTTTTGGTATGAAAGTGGACCTTGGATTTGCTGATGCTCAGGCTCCCGTTGAACTCGCCAAGGGAGGTGTACTGGATCTGGCCGTCCTTCCAGCTCCACCTGATGACCTCGTAGCCCTTGTTGATACTGCGGTATTGGTCAAAATGGAACGCATGGTTTTTGATGCTGAAATTGAGGGACTTCATTTCTTCCAGCAGCTGCCAAAACAGAGAGGGAGGCAAAGTACAAAGACCCTGTGGTTTTACTTCCCAGTTAATGAAGCTCTCGAGAGTTCAGAACTCTGGCCTGTACCAGCCTCTTCTCTGGTATCTGCAATAGGGTTGCCAGGTCCAATTCAAGAAATATCTGGGGACTTTGGGGGTGGAGCCAGGAGACATTGGGGGTGGAGCCAGGAACAAGGTTGTGACAAGCATCATTGAACTCCAAAGAGAGCTCTGGCCATCACAGTTAAAGGGACCGCACACCTAATCTAGACAACCGGGTTTGATTTCCTGCTTCTCCATTTGCAACCAGCTGGGTGACGTTGGGCAGTCACAGCTCTCTAGGAGCTGTTCTCCTTAGATCTCTCTCAGCCCCGCCTGCCTCATGGAATGTCTGTTGTGCGAAGAGGAAGGGAAGGGGATTGTAAGCCACTCTGAGTAAAGGACGGGGCGTAAATCCAATCTCCTCTTCTTCTTCCTGCTTTGAGGAGGGCCACCTCAACTTTTGTTCTCTTACCTGCCAGGGCTTGACAGTACTCTTCTTACACCGCCCGCTTTCACAACCCAGCACGTTGTGGAGTGCATGGGCCACGCTGTAGATAGCCATGTACACAGCAAAAGTCTGGCGGTGCTCCACCACACTGCTGATGTTCCCTAGGGAAATCTGGTCACACTGTGGGCACTGAGGCCCCAGAACATCAGAGCCCACCCCATCGTCTTCCTTCTGGGAAGCCTCACAGAAACTGTTCTGTTGGCTCAGCTGAAAGAGTCTGTCGACATACTCGTGGAAGCCGGAGACGTTCCCGCCCTTGATGATGAAACCGATGACCGTCCCGATAGAGTCTACTTGCTTGAGGTAGGTGACCACTTCAGACATCACCCAGGCTTCGGTAGCCAGCCACACCTTCTTGCCCAGCCCGAGTCTGAGGCACTCTTTGAAGAGAGCCCGAACTGGCCGGTCGCTGGAAAACAGGACAATGACGTTGACGTTGGTCTTGTTGATCGACTGGACGGTTGACTCCAACGTCTTCTCGAGATCGGGGCTCGAGACGTCTGCCGGGATCAGCCCCTCGTAGGCGATGCAGATGTTTTTGCTGACCGCCATGGAAGACAGGAGGCTGAGGCCTTCTCGGCCGTATTCGTTGTCGCTGCCGATGACGGCGATCCAGTTCCACTTGAAAGAGAGCAGGAGTTCCATGATGGCATCCAGCTGGATCTTGTCGCTGGGCACAGTGCGGAGGAAAGAGGGGTACATTTCCTCGTCGTTCAGTTTCTCCGTTGTGGCACCGTAGCTGACCTGGAGGGACACAGAATCATAGAGTTGGATGGGGCCTCCATGGTCATCCGGTCCAACCCCCTGCACAATGCAGAAAATTTAGTTAGCTTCAGCAGTCATTTTGTAGAAAAATAGGTGGTGGAAGTTCTTCCAAGGATTGTTATGCAGCTGCACCTCCTATTCAACGGGCAAGGTGAGGAGGAGGAGGGGGAACCCTCAGAAAGGTTCAGGAGTTCACTATAGCAAATGATATTCAACCACACAAACCAGAATATCTTGATCTTCTCTACTTATAAGTTTTTAATATTTTTCTTCAGTTTTGTTTTTTCTTTTCCTTTTACTAGTACTTTTTATTTCTCTCTTTTTCTACCTTCCTTTTATTTTACTGCGTTAGTCGTGGATCACGCCTAATAGTACGTAATTACTCGATAGTAAATTTTTGGAATAATCCTTAACAGTTTCTTGGCAAAAAGGAGTCTTTCTCCCCCCCTTCTCAATTCACAGATGTCAATTCTATCTCTTGGGTGCAAATCTAGTATTCTAGTATTCTATCTCTACATCTTTGTCTTTAAAAAGTTGCTGGGACTGCATACGTAGACATGCCCAGATGATCCGGGGGAAAGAAGTTCAACTTCTACATCCCATAACCTAAAAAAGAAAAATAAAGTTTTAAACAGAGCAGGAATCACTGGGGAAAAGGGATGAGGAAATCCGGCTGTGAATTTCCTGCATCGTAAAGAGGGTTGAACTAGATGACATTGGGGGGTACTTTCCAGCTGTATGTTCCTATCAAGAGAACTTTCTCATACGGCCTTTCACAAACAAGTTACCTGTGGCATCAGGAAGAAGCTGAAGAGCTTAGCGGTGACGGTGCAGAGTTCTGAGCTATGTGGCCCTATGACTGCCAACACCCGGGGGTGGTAGTCGGTATAGTTGCAGAGGACCCCGACGCTATTGCTGCCCGCCTTGGTGAGGAACAGGAGGCTGGACTGGAGGGCTATGATCGACTCCATGCAATCATCGTAGATGTCGTAGCCCAGCTTGATCCCTGGCAGCAGCGTGGTGGAATTGTTGATTTCCTCCACGGCAAATGTCATCCCCAGAGCCCAGATGAGACCTGCGGTATAAATCCTGTAGGGAAAAAATGGGGCCGGGGGGAGGGGGGGGAGATGGGAGAGAATTCAGGACATAAAAGCGGTTGCCCTGGATCAGTCCGAGGTCTGTCTCATCTGGCGTGTTAAGAGACAATGCTCCCTCTAAGCTGTGGAGCCTTGTGAGCAAAAAGTCTTCTTTGTGAGCTACTGGCATTTAAGTTGTGAGCTATTGCATAAAGTCGTTTGCTCGAGGGCCGTTTTTCCTGAGCTAAAACAAAAGCGGGCGAGCCGGAGCCTAAAAAATGGTGGGCTGAATCACACGATCTCAGCTGGAGAGCCAGTTTGGTGTAGTGGTTAAGTGTGCGGACTCTTATCTGGGAGAACCTGGTTTGATTCCCCACTCCTCCACTTGCACCTGCTGGAATGGCCTTGGGTCAGCAGCCATAGCTCTGGCAGAGGTTGTCCTTGAAAGGACAGCTGCTGGGATAGCCCTCTCCAGCCCCACCCACCTCACAGGGTGTCTGTTGTGGGGGAGGAAGGTAAAGGAGATTGTGAGCCGCTCTGAGACTCTTCGGAGTGGAGGACGGGATATAAATCCAATATAATCTTCTTCTTCTTAGAGGGAACACTGGGTTAGAATCATCTGCTGTCCTAGGTACATTGCCTCTGATTGTGGAGGTTCCATTCTGATGGGGGGCGGGGGGCTGTGGCTCAAGTTGTAGAGCATCTGTTTGGTATGCAGAAAGATTCCAGGCAACGCTCCCTCTAAGCTGTGGAGTCTTGTGAGCAACAATTCTGCATTGCGAGCTCCTGGCACTGAAGTGAGCGAGCAATTTGGCTCCTGCGTAAATTAATTTACTCTGGGGTCAGCCATAGCTCTGACAGAAGCTGTCCCTGAAAGGGCAGCTGCTGGGAGAGCCCTCTGAGCCCCACCCACCTCACAGGGTGTCTATTGTGGGGGAGGAAGATAAAGGGGATTGTGAGCCGCTCTGAAACTCTTCGGAGTGGAGGGCGGGATATAAATCCAATATCTTCATCTACCTCACAGGGTGTCTGTTGTGGGGGAGGGAGATAAAGGAGATTGTGAGCCGCTCTGAGACTCCTCGGAGTGGAGGGCGGGATATAAATCCAATATCTTCTTCTACTTCACAGGGTGTCTTTTGGGGGGGGGGGAGGAAGGTAAAGGAGATTGTGAGTCGCTCTGAGACTCTTCGGAGTGGAGGGCGGGATATAAATCCAATATCTTCATCTACCTCACAGGGTGTCTGTTGTGGGGGAGGAAGATAAAGGAGATTGTGAGCCGCTCTGAGATTCGGAGTGGAGAGTGGGATATAGATCCAATATCATCCTCCTCCTCCTCCTTCCTGAGCAGAGACAAAAATGTGTGAGCCGGAGGCTAAAAAAACTTGTGAGCTAGCTCACCCTAACAGCTTAGAGGGAACACCGGTCCCAGGTTCTGCAGGTGAAAGAATCAGGTAGGGGGATGCAAAAGGCCTCTGCCTGAGACCCTGGAGAGCTGCCGCCAACTCTGCATGGCAATACTGACCTCGATGGACCACATGGTCTGATTCAGTAGAGGACAGCTTCATGCCCACTCCTGCTTAACCTTGAGCTATCTTCTCCTTGATAAGGACGCAATGATTGCTTTGCTGGTCCCAAACCAAAGTCCCTGCATCCTCTTTCTAACAAAGAGACGGCCACAGGTATTTGTGGGGCACAGGCTGGCTGAATATATACATCCCCTGCTCCCATTTTGTGGCTCCCCTTTCCACCTCCCTCAGTACTGCTCTGTCATAATGACTCAGCAGAACAAAGCGCTTTCTATGCTCTTAGTCTTATGTTATCATCTGCTGCAGATACTCCATTAGAAGATAGAATCATAGAGTTGGAAGGGACCGCCAGGCAGGCCTGTAGCTACTAGGGTTGCCAATCCCCAGGTGGGGGCAGGGGATCCCCCGATTTGGAGACCCTCCCCCCGCTTCAGGATAACCAGAAAGCGGGGGGAGGGGAGGGAAATGTCTGCTGGGAACTCTGTTATTCCCTATGGAGATTTATTCCCATAGAAAATCATGGAGAATTGATCCGCGGGTATCTGGGGCTCTGCGGGGGGCTGTTTTTGGGGGGTAGAGGCACCAAATTTTCAGTACAGCATCTAGTGCCTCTCCCCAAAATACCCCCCAAGTTTCAAAAAGATTGGACCAGGGGGTCCAATTCTATGAGCCCCAAAAGAAGGTGCCCCTATCCATTATTTCCTATGGAAGGAAGGAATTGAAAAGGTGTGCCGTCCCTTTAAATGTGATGGCCAGAACTCCCTTTGGAGTTCAATGATGCTTGTCACAGCCTTGATCTTGGCTCCACCCCCAAAGTCTCCTGGCTCCACCCCCAAAGTCTCCTGGCTCCACCCCCAAAGTCCTCAGATATTTCTTGAATTGGACTTGGCAACCCTAGTAGCTACAGTGGGGCCCGGGGGGGGGGCAGGCCACTCCATTCAACCCCCTTTCCGTCTGTATAGCCCCACCATTGGAAGGCCTCAAATCTGCCCCCTTTGCTTACCACCATCGGTCTAAACAAGTGCAGCATTGCTGCCGTAGGGGCTTCGGATTGGTGTGGGGGTGGGTGGCAGAAGAAGCCTACTTGAAGCCGGATACCCCTGGAAGGTTTACTGAGTTAGACAGATGGCCGGGGGTGGGGGGTGGGGGGGAGCTGTTGCTTTGAGAAGCAGAGGAAGTGTTTAGGGCCAAACTGGGTGGCCACCCCCCAAACAAAAAATGCTGCTGCAGGCCCCACCAAACATGAAATCCTGGCTATGGCCCTGTCTCCAGGGTCATCTAGCCCAACCCAATGCAGGAAATTCACAAATACCCTAAATTCACAGGATCTGCATTGCTGTCAGATGGCCATCCAGCCTCTGTTTAAAAACCTCCAAGGAAGGAGAGCCCACCACCTCACGAGGAAGCGTGTTCTGCTGAGGAACCGCTCCAGTGGTCAGGAAGTTCTTCCTAATGTTGAGCCGGAAACTCAATGCATTGGTTCTGGTCCTAACTTCTGGGGCCCCAGAAAACAATTCCGCACCATCCTCTATATGACAGTCCTTCATTCAGGTACATGAAGATGGGTTAGATGTCAGCCATAGGTGGTATGTAGGACCCTGAGCCTCAGGAGATACCTGGCCATGCCAACCCACATCCTAACAGGGGAATGATGCAAGCAGGAGCTTGAAAGCATCTCCCTTTCCTTATGCGGAGCACCTGTGTCCAGAGGCATTGGGCTTTCTTGCCGCAGCATTACCTTAGGTGGCTCGCCTTTGATGACCTTTCCTTACCTCTCACACATGTACATATCCGGCAGCGTTCGGTCCATCGGACTGGAGGTGAGGACTCGTAAAGGGAACAATCCGCCCAGCACATAGTCTCCAGGTTTTCTAAACTGGGAAGAGATGCAACGTTCTTCCTGGGCCAGGGCCCAGCCCAAAACAATACTGAGCACGAGGAAAGCGGCCATGGCTCTTGAGCAGTTCCAACAGCAACCTTTGCTTCTTAGTTTTAGAGTCGAACAAGCCAACGGCAGGCAGGGAAGACTCTCGAAACACCAGGTTTCACCTCCTCAAAATACATTTTTATTCACTTGGGTTATAGACGGGCAAAGAGGGGAAATGTACCAAAAGGATTTGTTTAGCAAAGTATGTTCAGTGTGGGGTCATGCATCTGCGGGGAAGATTCAGTCATCCATGCAAAGCAAATGTCCTATAGGGTTAGTCATGGTTGCTCTTTTGCAAACCGCTGGCCCAAATCTTTGCTGTTTCCTCATGGAAAGGTTCTTACATTGCCTTGAAAAGGGCAAGAGGTTTTCCTGTCTCCAGCCTGGGGTCATATGGGTGGTTTTCCTTTTTCCTTTCCTTAAATGCAACTCAGTGCATCAGGATAGACTTTTTCTCACCTGCTGGCACACTGTGAGCCAGAGAAGGATGTGAGTGTATTAGGTGCTGTGGAGTCACTTCCAGCTTACAGTTGTCAAAAGCCAGTTTGGTGTGGTGCTTAAGTGTGAGGACTCTTATCTGGGAGAACCGGGTTTGATCCCCCACTCCTCCACTTGCACCTGCTAGCATGGCCTTAGGTCAGCCATAGCTCTCACTGGAGTTGTCCTGGGAGAACCGGGTTTGATTCCCCACTCCTCCACTTGCACCTGCTGGAATGGCCTTGGGTCAGCCACAGCTCTCACTGGAGTTGTCCTGGGAGAACTGGGTTTGATTTCCCACTCCTCCACTTCCTGTTGGCATGGCCTTGGGTCAGCCATAGCTCTCACTGGAGTTGTCCTGGGAGAACCGGGTTTGATTTCCCACTCCTCCACTTGCACCTGCTGGAATGGCCTTGGGTCAGCCATAGCTCTCACAGTTGTCTTTGAAAGGGCAGCTTCTGGGAGAGCTCTCTCAGCCCCACCCAACTCACAGGGTATCTGTTGTCGGGGAGGAAGGTAAAGGAGATTGTGACCACTCTGAGATTCGGAGTGGAGGGTGGGATATAAATCCAATATAATATAATTATTGTTGTTCTACTTTGTGAATGACTGGCATGAAAGCTATGAGCTGTTGCATAAATTATTGTTGTTGTTATATTATTATATTATGTTGTTGTTATTATCATTACAGCTGCAAGTGGAGGAGTGGGGGATCAAACCCGGTTCTCCCAGCTAAGAGTCCATGCACTTAACCACCACACCAAACTGGTAAATATATTAGTAATTGAGCCAAGAATATTACCTTGCACCATCTCAAGCCTAACAAAAGGGAGTAAGCAAATAAAAAGAGAAGGAGAGGAGAGCACAGAATAGCAAAGAGTTATAGTGAAAGAAATTGAAGGTAAATTGTGTTAAGAGGTGGGATATCATGAGATGCCATGTACTCAAGAAAAGGAAACCATTTTTCTTCGAAAGATGTGGTCTTAGGGTAGACGTCGAACATGGAAAGCTACCCCGTTATTTTCTCCATGATTAAATGATCCCAAAGTTTTGTGAACTGGACTGCAGGTGATGGCAAGGGATCGGATTTCCATAAAGACGCTAATTTTGTTAGTCTTCCAGCTGCTCCTGGACTCTTTTCTCCTGCTACAGGCAGACTAACACAGCTTCCCATCTTGATTTATCTCCATGGAAGGTGACACAGTTGGCCATATGGAATGGAAATCCATCAACCCTGATGAAGAAATTCAGCACAGGTACAAACACCACATTTCTCGCTCCATGCAAAAGACAGCTCATCTCATGCTGTGCCTTCTTTTCTTGCTGCCTTCAACTTTGCCCAGCACGGGGGATCTGATTTAAACACATGTGATTTAAAGGGTTGCATAAAGCTAGTTTTCTAATTTGAACACTCTTAACTGTTAGAATATGTCCATTTGCAACTCCAAGTGGCCTTTATGCTACCCCAGAGTACAGGTTAAGTGCATGGACTCTTATCTGGGAGAAGCGGGTTTGATTCCCCACTCCGCTTGCCGCTGCTGGAATGGCCTTGGGTCACCCATAGCTCTCGTAGGAGTTGTCCTTGAAAGGGCAGCTGCTGCAAAAGCTGTCTCAGCCCCCTACCTCACAGGGTGTCTGTTGTGTGTGGGGGCAGGAAAGGTAAAGGAGATTATGACTGCTCTATGACTCAGATTCAGAGTATAGGGTGGGATATAAATCCAATAACAGGATCTTCTTATGGTGAGTTTTTCTTGGCATTGAAATCTGATGCGTGGTGACATTAAAATTTGTTAAGCAAGATCACTTTCTCAGACACAATGTCCACAACAAAAGACTGCTGAGCAAAACAATTCAGGACATGGGAAATAAAAGTCCACGCTGGTTTGGTTGCCTACCCACAGAGGGGTGCCTGCTGTGTGTCTGCATGATTTACTAATCTGGCCTCCCCTCACTCCTATTAGCTGTGATTCTGCTGCCTTGCTGAATCACGGAGTGGGATGGAACCATCGTTGCACCTGCCCCAAGGGTACACTTAGACTTGCTCCCAGACCTAGCAGACTTCCCTGTTGAATCTCTGTATGAGTCGCTGTTCTGAACTGGCATTTTGAGGCAGCCACGGTTGTGTAATTCTGCTAGGGTGTGGTTTGGTCTCCCTGGCTGTGATTACAGCTTCAGGGACTCTTAAGTGTCCTATTCTAAGCGTTCCTGTTGTCTGCCTACCTCTTACCATAATTGTAGTCGTACGAATTTTCAATCTTTCAATCTTATACCGATCCCAATCCCAATGGAGAGCCAGTTTGGTGTAGTGGTTAAGTGTGCGGTCTCTTATCTGGGAGAACCGGGTTTGATTCCCCACTCCTCCACTTGCAGCTGCTAGCATGGCCTTGGGTCAGCCATAGCTCTGGCAGAGGCTGTCCTTGAAAGGGGAGCTGCTGTGAGAGCCCTCTCAGCCCCACCCACCTCACAGGGTGTCTGTTGTGGGGGAGGAAGGGAAAGGAGATTGTGAGCCGCTCTGACACTCTTCGGAGTGGAGGGCGGGATATAAATCCAATATCTTCTTCTTCTTCTACAAGATCTCTACACACAGCCCAAATCTCAGAGATCTGCTAGAAAGACATGGAGTGTCACCCACTGCCATGGTATCACTTGGTGGCCTGTGGCTTTTGTAGAAGCGTAAAGAGCCCCGTGGCGCAAAGTTGTAAGCTGCAGTGCTGCAGTCCAAGCTCTGCTCACGACCGGAGTTCAATCCTGGTGGAAGCTGAGTTCAGGCAGCCGGCTCGAGATTGACTCAGCCTTCCATCCTTCTGAGGTCGATAAAATAAGTACTCAGTTTGCTGGGGGAGGGGAAGTGTAGATAATCTGGGAAGGCAATAGCAAACCACCCCGTAAAAAAAAAAAAGTCTGCCGTGAAAACATGATACAACGTCACCTCAGAGTCAGAAATGTGCATGAATTAATACCAAAATTACAGAAGCTGATGAATGCAATAAGAGTCAAAGGGAAGGTACCAAATACATGGAAAGAAGCTGTTATTTCTTTGATACCTAAAGAAGAAAGAGATGTTACAAATGTGAAAAATTACAGACCAATTTCACTTTTGAACAATGATTATAAAATATTTACAAGAATTCTGGCAGAACGTCTTAAGCAATATTTGATAAATTTTATAAAAGAGGACCAAGCCGGTTTTCTTCCCAAAAGACAAATAAGAGACAATATTAGAACTGTTGTAAATATTGTAGAATATTATGAAAGACATCCAGAAAAGGAAGTAGCGCTATTCTTTGCGGATGCAGAAAAAGCATTTGACAATTTAAATTGGGACTTTATGTTTGCAGTGATGGAAAAAATGGAGCTTGGAGAAAGTTTTATAAGAATGATAAAGGCAATATATTCTGAACAAAGTGCAAGGCTGTGCATCAACGCAGATCTTACAGATGAAATGAAAATTAGTAAAGGTACCAGACAAGGCTGCCCGCTTTCGCCATTGCTGTTTATAATGACTCTTGAAATTTTACTAATGCAGATTCAAGAAGAAAAAGATTTAGAAGGACTACAAATAAAAGGATTTACCTATAAATACAGAGCATTTGCAGATGATATAATGTTTATAAATGAAAATCCTTTACAAGTTACACCTTTGTTGTTAATGAGAATACAAGAGTTTGGGGAGTTGGCGGGACTTTATATAAACAAAGAAAAATCAAAAATCTTATGTAAGAATATGCAGAAAAATAGACAACAAGAACTACAAAGACTAACGGGTTGTGAAGTTACCTCTAAGGTAAAATACCTAGGGGTAGAGATAACAATGAAAAATATTGATTTGTTTAAGAACAATTATGAAAAGCTATGGCGTAAAATAGAAGAAGATATGCTAAAGTGGAACAAGCTCAATTTGTCACTGTTGGGTAGAATAGCTGCAGTAAAAATGAATATTTTACCAAGGATTATGTATCTGTTTCAAACCATCCCCATTGTGAAAGATGCTAAGCAATTTGATAAATGGCGAAGAAAAATTTCGGAATTCGTGTGGGCCGGGAGGAAACCTAGAATTAAAATGAAAGTCCTGATAGATGCGAAAGAGAGAGGTGGATTCCAATTACCAGATTTGAAACTGTATCATGAAGCAATTTGTTTAGTATGGTTAAAAGAATGGATAACGTTATTAAATAAAAAACTTCTAATGTTAGAAGGCCATGGAAAAAAATTCGGCTGGCATGCATATTTGTACTATGGAAAAAAGAAGATGGACGGTCTTTTCTCTCACCATTATATAAGGAGTAGCTTATTAAATGTGTGGATAAAGTACAAGAAATATGGTGATGAGAGGAGACCTTTATGGATAGTGCCGGCTGAAGTGATAAAGTTAACGGCCAAAACAGTCAAGGAAAAACAACTATCATACAACCAGTTACTAAAAATACAAAGCGGGAAAATAGAATTGAAAACTGCAGAAGAACTAAACTATAAATATGATTGGTTTCAAATGCAACAAATAAAAAGTTTGATGGAGAATGATATCAAAGCTGAAGGAATAAGGAAAGAACAAACAGAAATGGAAAGAGTTCTGCTTGGAGATAATGAGAAATTAATTTCAAAAGTGTACAAATTACTTTTACAATGGGCTACAGAAGATGAAGTAGTGAAATCTCAAATGATAAAATGGGCAATTAATGTAAATAAAGAAATAAAGATGGAATCTTGGGAATATCTGTGGAAAAATTCCATGAAACTCGCAACATGTCATAGTATTAAAGAGAACTGTTTTAAGATGATGTATAGATGGTATATGACTCCAAAAAAATTAGCAAAGATGAACAATAAGATGCCAGATAGGTGCTGGAAATGTAAAAAGCATGAAGGTTCTTTCTACCATATGTGGTGGACTTGTGAAAGAGCTAAAATGTTTTGGCAAATGATTCAACAAGAGATATCTAAGATCCTGGGATATGAATTCAATAAAGAGGCAGAGACTTTTCTGCTGGGATTACAAATGGAAAAATTTCCAAAAGAAGATAGAACATTAATATGGTACTTGCTCTCAGCTGCTAGGACATTGTATGCGCAGTTGTGGAAGCAAGAAAAAATACCAGAAAAATGGGACTGGATTATGAAAGTTATGTCATGGAGTGAAATGGACAAATTAACAAGAAAATTAAGAGACTGTGATTTAGAACTTTTCAACCAAGAGTGGAAGAAATTCAGAAGATATGTAGAGAAAGAGTGGAAAATAAAAGGACATTGGACAATTTTTGAGGATTAAGATTTTTAAGATAACAATACAATTCTTGAAGGGGGTTCTTCTTCCCTATGTTTCTTTTTTGTTTCGTTTTTTTTCTTGATAGTTAAGGGTACCTTTAATATCTGTTTTTTTAAAGAAAATAACACTGGCGGGGGTCAAGTAATTGGGGGAGGGGTGGGAGAAAGTAAGATGTGGGGTAGAATGATGGTCTTTTTCTTAATATATATTAAGCTTTTTATAAGTTGTAGTTATAGTTCTACTACCATATGTTACTAATAAAATTGTTTATTCACAAAAGAAATGTGCATGAACAGGGGACGACCTTTACCTTTAAGCTTTTAAGGGCAGGAGACATACAGCATTCACATCTGCTTCAGAGGCAGAGGGGCAGGATCATATCCCAGCTGTTGCCTGTCCCTGCCTGAATTGTGGAGCGAACAGCTTTTCGCTACCACCGTTGCTGGTTTTCCATCCTGAAAAAAATCCAAAACGCTGCTCCTGATGCAGAGACAGTATTTATTTCAACTTCAGTGATCGATCTAGACTTGTCAATACAATCATGGTACAAGCGTTCAGTCCGAGGGACTGTAGTGCAAAGATTTCCAGCGTAGGAAGCTTAAACAGAGACACGAGACAGACAGAAAGCCATGACAGCATGGTGAACACTGATTGGTTTGAACGTAACGAGAAAATCCAACATAACAGACATGCTGGGGAAAGTATCCCTTATACAGAACGCCTTAGATTGTCTAGAGTTGGGGTCTCCAACCTGGTGCCCATGGGGGGCCATGGCACTCACTAACACCTTTCTGGGTGCCTGCCGAGTGCTTGCAGAAAGTGGGTGGAGCTAGGTGGGGCCTTTTCCCAACAGCGGGGCTTCCGCTTGGCTGTACAGATTAAAAGGCATCCTGTTCAACGGACTGCCTGCCTGAAATGCTGAAGTAACTATTAGAGTTGTGTATAACTTCGATCCATGACATTTTGTGGCTGGCCCCACCTACTGCAGCAGCCATTTTGCGATTGGCTCCACCTCCTGCGGCAGCCATTTTGCGATTGTGCCCACCGCCCCTCGTCAGGATTCCGAAGGTGCCCATGGGCACCCAAAGGTTGGGGACCCCTGGTCCAAAAGTTCAGCCAATGCCTTTGCTTACAAACATTCAGCAGCGTTACAGCATACTTAAATTTTTTTTAAGCATTTCTTAACAGCAAAGTCTTGGTCCAAGAGAGGGTGAAGATGGTTCAGTAGCATATAAGCAGAAGTCTGCACAGAACCGGCTGTAGCTACTAGCGCACTGATCCAGGGAGACTCGCTTATGACTTGCGATCCAGTGCATGCTTACTTGGGAGTAAGCCCCACTGAATAAAGTAGGAGTCACTTCCATGTAAACATGCATGGGCTTGCACGGTTTTGTTCCGACGACTGATTGGGGGGGGGGAGGGGGGACAAGTTAGTGCAGTGTTCCCTCTAAGCTGAGTTAGTGTGAGCTAAGTCACAGGGTTTTTTTAGCTTCTGGCTCACACATCATTGTCTTAGCTCAGGGAAAATGGCCCCAGAGCAAACTAATGTCTGCAGTAACTCACAACTTTTAATGCCAGTAACTCATGAAGCAGAATTTTTGCTCACAGGACTCCACAGCTTAGAGGGAGTATTGGACCTACTGGTTAACTTTAATAGGACCAAAACACAATTATTTCTGGACCTTCGGCTATGGGGACTGAAGGTTCCGGCAGAAAAAAAAATTCTTAAAACAGTTTGGAAGTTGCTTTCTTTGCTGTTTTGAGCAACAGAAACTCTGTATGATTTTATTAGTGATTACTTTTGTAAAGCAACTTCTAATTCAGGAGACGGCAAACACGTGGTAACGCCCCTTCCTGGGATACGGAATGCAGAGCAGAGGTGTAGGGGGCGGGGGGGAGGAGTTAAGTGCAGTGGTAGAACACCAGAAAGGCTGTCGAAACCATGAACTGTATTTTCTTTTACAGAGACTGACAGCTGTCCATCAGGCATCAGATATTACTCTCAAGTAGTTAGGTGTGGGTTCTCTGGGGTTATTGTGTACCCCTGTTAATGTTCATTTCCCTTAACTAGGAAGGCCATTGCTACAGGGCCTGTTCCCGATTTGGAGGCTGAGATTAGTCCCTTGAGTTTTTTCCCCTGCTGTTCAGGGTTTTTTTTTTTTTTTTTAAACCGGGCAGGTATTTTTCTTAGCAACGATGTTAGTTGGAATCTAACGGGCCAATAGCTGCCTTGAATTCTGTGCAGAGGCAGGTCGGAAGGATTTCAAATAACAGCAGCTGTTATTACAAACACCCTCTTAAGTTTGGGACCCCAATGTGGGGCCCCCCAACACCTTTTGTGGTGTTTTTCAAAAGTGGGCAGGGCTTTTGACCAGCAAGGCTTCTGATTGGCCACTGCAGATTTGATTGGCTGTGCAGATTTCAAATAACAGCAGCTCTTATTACAAACACCCTCTAAGTTTGGGACCCCAACGTGGGGCCCACCAGCACCTTTTGTGGTGTTTTTCTAAAGTGGGCAGGGCCAGGCAGGACTTTTGACCAGCAAGGCTTCTGATTGGCTGTGCAGATTCTTTTTAAAGTCGCTTTGGCAGCAGCTGCTACAGAGGGTTCATCCAGCATTATTGTCCCTCTGCAGGCATCCCAGCACTGTCGATAATTTTAGCAGCAGCACCTTGTGGGCCAAGGGGCTCAATACCTTACTGTGAATTGCACAAGAACGCTGTCTTTGCGGTAATGGCTCAGGTGCGTCACGGTGTGCCTGAAGCCAAAACCGCACACCCCTCTGCGCAGCAGGGGAGGGGGGAGAGGCAAGCAGCAATAACTTCAGCTTTCGGAGGCCCTGCTTTGCATGCCGAAGGTCTCCAATTCGATTCCTGCCATCTCCAATTTACAAAAGGCTCTTAAGAGGGCTGGGAAAGAATTCTCCTCAAGCCGCCAGCAGGTGGCGCACACAGTAAGGGGTGCAAGTCTCATGGGCCCACCATGGTGTTAAGCAGCTTCGTATGTCTGAGGGCCCAACAGAATTTCTGTGGGACCTTTCACCTCTTGCGCTTAAAGGTCATGCTACCACATAAGCCCACTTCACCATCAATATATATATATATATGTATCTACATACACAGCAACTTGTTGCAAAGAGTCATCTTTGCAAAGCATGATTAGACTATTGTGAATCCTCAATTAAACAACATTTGATTGACAGAGCGTGCATAATTTAAACCAAAGACCAGAAAGACCCTGCTCCCAGTCGATGCCCTGAGAAGTTCAGTCTCTATTTCTGCAGTTAAGAAAAAGAAAATGATCACTTTCAACCGTGTCACTAAAGGACCAGGAAGACCGGTCACGTTTCTTTGGAGATGAATCAAACAGAACAGGCATTCAGACAGTGGAAAGCTTACGTCTATAGGTAACCAGATTTCGGACAGAGCCGAGTGTGAGAAGCTATAGATTTCGGTGCCAGTGTGCCTCCTGCTTACGCACGGATTCGGGCGCAAGATGATTGTGCTCACCCCGATTGCTGATACTCGGGAAAGCATGGATTGTGGACCTGTTCCGTTACGGGATTTCGAGAAGTTTGTGCTGGGCATACAGCGCTTCCGTGATGTCGTAGACCTTGGCGATGCTGGGCAAAGCCTCTTCCAACATGGCCACCGCATCTGCGGGGGTGCCCACGTTCATGAGCTCCAGGAAGGCGTTCCGGGCAGGTAGGACGTAGAAAGACAAGAGGGCCGTCTTGCGGATAATCCAGGGGTGATAGTTGGCCAAGGAGGCGTTGTACGCGTCCGCACACAAGGCCGAGGTGCTGGAGTCCTCGGAACTGGTTCTCAGGCCCTCCAGGAACAGCTGGAGCCAGCGAAGGGCACGGTGAAGGCGCAGGATTGTCCGGCAGCCCGAGGGAGGCTGATCCACGGGGCTTTTCAAATCCACCATATTGTTGCCGAGTTCGTACTTCACCATGGACTGAAGCGTCAAGTATTGGGCCTTTTCATTGCTGCTGCGGTAGTTCTCCATGATCTGGATTTTGGCCACCGCATCTTTGGAAACGAAGGAGAAGATGGTGCCCAGGGTGTTGAGGAACCTAGGGTTTAAGACAGAAGATAGTACGGCCCAGGCCAAAAGAGAGGCCCACAACTAAAAGACCTATTGCTTTTTAAACTTGGGAGCTCAAGTTTCTTTCTATCTGTGCCCTCACAGATATGCGAAGAATTATGGGGGATTCACAGATCTGTCTTGGAATTATTCAGCAAAACTGATTAGTGGTAGGCAGGGCTTTTTTTGTAGCAGGAACTCCTCTGCATATTAGGCCATACCCCCTGATGTAGCCAGTCCTCCTGGAGCTTGCAGCAGGCCCTGGACTAAGAGCCTTGTAAGCTCTTGGAGAACTGGCTACATCAGGGGTGTGTGGCCTAATGTGTAAAGGAGCTCCTGCTACAAAAAAACCCCCTGGTGGTAGGTATTTCTCTGAAAAAATCAAGTACTTTTACACCACAGGGCATAACTGGGGAATTAATTAGCAAAACTGAAAAAAAAGAGGCTTTCCACTTTAAGGAAAAAAGACAAAAGAGGGGCATGAAAAAGTGTAAACCAAAGAGAACTTCTTTTCAAATGGGGCCTGTGGAGGAAGAGCCCTGCTCCAGCCTGCAGCCCCTGTTCCACCTTGTCCTTCCAAGGTTTTTGCAACACCTGGACAAGCTTTTCTCTTTCTCTAGGTAACCCACCGCCTGACCTTTGTAGGAATTGCCTGCTGGGGAGGATCAGGACTCCCAGCTTCCCTTCCACATTCTGAGGCCTTGCCTGTGTCTCCCGCTGCCCAGCATTTGGTCACCACAGGCAGCGACGGCTTGCTCACGAGGCAAAATAGGCAACTGCCTAGGGCGCCAGCAGGGCAGGGGTACCAAATTCGGCCTCCCCCTGCCTCACCCCCTAAGCAAATGCTGATTTGCCTCCCCAGCCTCCTCCCCTTCCCTCCTGTACTCTCTATTCTAATGCCCGGAACTGCGGTAAAACCACGCTGGAGGCTGGCAGCTCCTATACCACCCCTCCGGCGCGCTCACGATCAGCGCAGGGGCAGCAGCAGTGGGAAGGCTCGCCCATCCTTCCTGCCGCCCCCGCACTGATCATGAGCGTGCTGGAGGAGCGGCATAGGAGCTGCCAGCGCGGTTTTACCCATCAATCAGCTGATAAGAACATAAGAGAAGCTATGTTGGATCAGGCCAACGGCCCATCCAGTCCAACACTCTGTGTCACACAGTGGCCAAAAAAATTATATATATGTACACATACACACACACACATATATATACACACACTGTGGCTAATAGCCACTGATGGACCTCTGCTCCATATTTTTATCTAACCCCCTCTTGAAGCTGGCTATGCTTGTGGCCGCCACCACCTCCTGTGGCAGTGAATTCCACATGTTAATCACCCTTCGGTGAAGAAGGATTTCCTTTTATCCGTTCTAACCCTACTGCTCAGCAATTTCATCGAATGCCCACGAGTTCTTGTATTGTGAGAAAGGGAGAAAAGGACTTCTTTCTCTACCTTCTCCATCCCATGCATAATCTTGTAAACCTCTATCTTGTAAACCTGATCGGGGGGAGGGGGGAGGGAAGAGGCCTTTCAAGAGCCCCAGAACATGGCGTTTTGCCGTGGTCCTGGGAATTAAAGTAGAGATGAAGGGAGGGAGGAGGTGATGCTGGGCAGGGGGGAAGGGGGGTGCGGCAACAGGCAGCAAGGTTGCCTGGGCACGATTCCCCATACCCTGACCACGGGAATATCAAATTGCTGGTCTGGTCGCTAAATTGCTGCCTAGTTTGTACTTCCATCATGGACTGAAGCGTCAAGTATTGGGCCTTTTCATTGCCGCTGCGGTATTTCCCCATGATCTGGATTTTGGCCACTGCATCTTCGGAAATGAAGAAGCATGGCCACGTGTCGCCTGCCTGCCTTCCACCTGGTGCACCTTTTAAAATAAGCGCATCCAGTATGGCGGAGGTCTATGTGGTACAGAGAACCACCCCCAGCATCCAAAGTTACGAAGCGTTTTATTTTGAGAAACGTTCAAAAGCGTGCTTTCAGCACAGCACCGGACCGAGCAAGGGATTCCAAAGAAAGGGGTACAACGCAAATTCTTTATCCCTCTCTTTTTACCTGCCCTATCACGGGGATGGCCAAACCTGCTTAACGTAAGAGCCACGATAAATGTCAGATGTTTGAAAGTTGCGAGACGTTAACGTGAAATGTAGGTAAGTAGGAAGGAAAGAAGGCAAATAGATGGGGAGGGGGAAAGAAAGCAACTTTAAACCACCTGATGGCTTGGCGAATGCATTTAAAGAGACAAAGGCTTTCTCCAAGCCAGCTGATGGGGCGGTGGGGGCCTTGAGAGCCACACACCACCTGTGGAAGAGCCACATGGGCCTCCCCAGCTGCAGTCTGGCCACCCCTGACCTTAAGCCTGAGGACTGTTTGTTTTATCACTTTTAGTCATAAGGCAGGGGTGGCCACCGGTAGCGCTCCAGATGTTTTTTTGCCTACAACTCCCATCAGCCCCAGCCAGCATGGCTGGGGCTGATGGGAATTGTAGGCCAAAAAAACATCTGGAGAGCTACCGTGCCCCCCCCCCCCCCGTTATAAAGCATTTCAAGTAGGAGACACAGCGTACAAATTCTCTGAATTAGTGACTGCAGGACAGATCTTTCAGTGGCTTTAAGTGTCTAGAGTGGACCGATTTTCCATCTCGTGCGTCATCTGGTTCCCAAAGTGATCAACCAGATGTCCCCAGGAGGCCTGCAATCACGGGGAAGGGCTGCAGCTAAGTAGCAGAGCATCCACTTGCGGAAGGGGCCAGGTCCAATCCCCGGCATCTTTAGTTTAAGGGACCGGGCAGGAGGTGACGCGAGAGACCTCCGCCTGAGACCCTGGAGAGCCTTTGCCAGTCCTGAGTAGACAACACTGACCTTGCTGGACCGAGGGTCTGATTCAGCATAAGGCATATTCGTGTGGATTCGTGGTCTCTTCAGCAACTAACATTCAGCGGTACATTTTCACTGACCATGGAGGTTCCGTTTATCTAGCACAACCCCGGACAGATAGCAATCCCTTTTAAATCTGGGTGGGTAACCCTGTTGGTCTCAAGCAAAGATTGAGTCCGGTGGCACCTTTTAAGACCAACAAAGTCAAATTCTGAGTGTACGCTTTTGTGTGCATGCAAAAGATTCTATCCCGAATTAATTTTGCTGGTCTTAAAGGTGCTGCTGGGCTCCCATCCCTTTTAAAGCAATGCGTGCTAGTGGCTGTCACTATATCCTGTGTCAGTGAGTTCCACAAACTGCATTGTATAAAGAAATATTTCCTTTTGGCTGTCTGATTTACCGATGTATTCTAATCCAAGACATCATATTTTAGGTAACAGCATAAAAGAACCACTGAGGATATATGTTTTACAGTGCAATCCTGTGCAGAGCTACTCCAGTCTAAACCCACAGAATCAGTGGAGTTAAGAGTGGAGTAACTCCATATAGGACTGCACTTCAAGATCCCTAATGAAGCCTGCAAATATCTTGAAGCAGGGCTCTTTTTTTTTGTAGCAAGAACTCCTTTGCATATTAGGCGACACACCCCTGATGTAGCCAACCCTACTGGAGCTTAAAGTAGGGCCTTGTGCTAAGAGCCCTGTAAGCTCTTGAGGGATTGGCTACATCAGGGGGAGTGGCCTAATATGCAAAGGAGTTCCTGCTGTGAAAAAAGCCCCGTCTTGGAGTATGCCCCCATGAACACAGCGGGACATACTTCTGAGAAGACAGCACAGGATCATGCATTGAGGACATTATCATACCTGACTAATCCTTTCCAGCCTGCTATGTAAGGATCCATTAAGATTTCTTGCTGGTCGTTGAGGCAGGACTGGAATGTGACCAGCACTTCCTTCAGGCAACACCCGTCATCGCCGTTAGCCATGATGGAGCTCTGAAACAGACAACAGGGAAGTCAACCTGAGTAAGCAAACATCAGTGTTTCTTTTTCCAGGGAAGGGAAGGTGATTAAGACAGGGGTGTCAAAAACATTTGTTATGAGGGCCGGATATGACATAAATGACTTGGTTGGGCCGGGCCATGTCTGGTTGGGCCGGGCCATGTCAGGCCAGGCCATGTATGTACCTATTTAAGATTAGGTAGCAGAGATATAAACTTTATACAGGATGCACACAAACATAATTAAATATTTTTATGAAAAAATAAAAATAAAACATGGTTAAAATGTTAGCACTCGTTGGTCTTAAAGGTTGTTCCTTTGTATCTCTCCCATGGGATCCAGGGAACACGGCAAAGGAAGCTCTGGCTCTTTCCTTCCTTCACCAGAGGACCAGGAGGGGGAAGAGCCTCAGCCAGTAGAAAGAAGAGAGGCTTGGTTCAGTAGCTCTGCTGTGCGATTGAGAGAGCCTGGCAAAGCAAGCTATTCCCCCCCCCCCTTCTTCCCCAAAGGGAGGAGCCTCAGCCAATGGAGAAGACAGAGGTTTTGCTCTGTAGCTCCCGTGCGATTGACCAAGCCTGGCAAAGCAAGCTGTTATGCAGAAGGAAGCAAGAGGGAGAAGGAAGCATATGACAGCCAGTTGCTCGGGAGTCTGATTTGGCCCCTGGACAGCATGTCTGACACCCCTGGATTAAAAGAAGAAAACCTATGAACAGGAATTCAACCTCTTTTTGGTGTACGGTAGAGAGTTTCAAACTTCCAGGGAAGCCTCAAGTATCCTTCATGCTATGAGACCTTGGGGTTTCTCCCAGGGAGCCCTTGGCACCGCAGTGCATTGTGGGGCACAAAGAGGTGAGTTTCCCATCTCCCTCTTGTAACAGACTCTCAGGCGCTGTCAACATTATGTGCCTTATTGAGCACATTCATGTCCCCCCCCTTAATTTATAGCCATAAAAAGTTTATTTTTGCATTACCTGGCAAGTCTGTGAAACTCCTGACCATCTCTGCAAATGGCCTGCCTTCATAGCTATTGTGATCTGCACAAACTACCCCCAGTCTACTATTAGATATTCCAATTACCGTTAAATTACTGAACCGAGTTTCTCTACTGCCGTTAGGGCCAAGTGTCCATGACCTTTTATGGAATATTACCATTCTCCTCAACTTGGCTCCAGGGTGTCTTGCTCATTGCCCTCTCCTTTGGAACAGGGACAGGAAGTTACCTTCCCTTACCGACAGAGCTTTTTTTTAGTAGAAAAAGCCCAGCAGGAACTCATTTGTATATTAGGCCGCACACCCTGACATCACCATTGTTGTGTGCAGGGCTAAAAAAAGCCCAACAGGGACTCATTTGCATATTAGGCCACACCCCCATGGCACCAAGCCAGACGGAACTGCATTCCTGCTCAAAAAAAGCCCTGCTTACTGACATTCCAGTTTGGACTGAGGAGGCCTCAGACAAACTGTTGCTGTCTATATTTCAGGTTCCTAATTTGCCACTTCTTCTCAGGAGCCTCCGATGCAGATAAGAGATCTAAATTGGCACCCATCACATGCAATCCAGTCAGGTCCGCAGCACCTCCGTCTGCCTCTTAAAGCATAAGCAGACTTCTCTGTCATGATCTTATCTTTTTCTCTTCCCCCTCTTCTCCTTTTTTAAGGCCGAGGTTGTGGTTCACCGTTTGAGCATCTGCTTGGCATGCGGATAGTCCCAGGTTGAATCCCCGGCCTCTCTAGGAATCTGAGAGTAGTAAATGGTCTGAAAGGACTCTGCCCATTTGGAATGCTGACAGCTCTATTAGACCATAATTACATCCCTAAATCATGAGAGGAAAGGAGCTTCACGTGGTTTTGTGCGTCTCCTCAATGGCACGTGCTCGTTAAGTGGTGTCACGCTGCTTCTGACTGACAGGGCCTATCAATTAATGACCTCCAAAAATGTCCTCTTGTTAACAGCCTTGCTCAGGATTTGCAAACCGAGGGCCGTGGCCTCCTTCAGTTGGGTCCATTCCTCTTCTGCCAGGCCTTCCTCTTTTCCTAGGCTGATTGTCCTTTCCAAGCGACTCTTGTCTTCTCCTAACATGAGTATAACATCGTGCGGTCTATGCATGGCACAGTCTCGGAGTAAGTGATAACAAGCTCTTAACAGGGATCACATAGTAAAAGGTTACAGTACAAGACTGGGGATGGGGCCTGCTGGCCCAACATATACATCTCTGGATTCCTGCGCTAGCACATCATAGGGTCATTCAAACCGGTGGGGGCTTGTGATTGGTCCAGGGCTGCAGGGGTTTGAATCCTGCAGCCCTTTGTTCCCAAGTCCCCAAGCTCAGTCCGCCTGGCTCCAATGAGCCGGACGGGAACATCCAAAGTCTTCCCTTGAGTCCACATACATAACAATGAGCCTACTAAAAAGACTTGGGGATGCTTAACACTATTTCAGTATCACATTCCTGATGACTAGGAGACATTGCAACACAACCTTGTTTACACCCCTTTATTATTATTCTTCCCTCACATTGTCCTCATAACAACTCTGTGAAGTAGATAAAGCAGAGAGAGAGAGAGAGAGAGAGACAGACAGCTTGGTCTCCAAGCTGAGCTAGCTCACAGGTTTTTTAGCCTCCGGCTCATGCACTTTTGTCTTAGCTCAGGGAAAATGGCCTCAGAGCACACTAATTTCGGCAGTAGCTCATAAGAACATAAGAGAAGCCATGTTGGATCAGGCCAATGGCCCATCCAGTCCAACACTCTGTATCACACAGTGGCCAAAAATTTATATAGGTATATATATACATATATATATACACAGTGTGGCTAATAGCCACTGATGGACCTCTGCTCCATATTTTTATCTAACCCCCTCTTGAAGCTGGCTATGCTTGTAGCCACCACCACCTCCTGTGGCAGTGAATTCCACATGTTAGTCACCCTTTGGGTGAAGAAGGACTTCCTTTTATCCGTTCTAACCCGACTGTTCAGCAATTTCATTGAATGCCCATGAGTTCTTGTATTGTGAGAAAGGGAGAAAAGTACTTCTTTCTCTACCTTCTCCATCCCATGCATAATCTTGTAAACCTCTATCATGTCACCCCGCAGTTGACGTTTCTCCAAGCTAAAGAGCCCCAAGCGTTTTAACCTTTATTCATAGGGAAAGTGTTCCAAACCTGTAATCATTCTAGCTGCCCTTTTCTGCTCACAACTTTTAATGCCAGCATTTATTCCTTATTTATTTTAGTCAATTTTTATTCTGCCCTTTCCCAGGAACGGGCTCCGGGCGGATAACTACATAATCAAATAGCAATTTAAAACATACACTTGAAATCAGAACAGTATAAAACGGTACAATGAACTATAAACAAGTTGGGCTCATTTTACAACCGTAGCTCACAAAGTAGATATTTTGCTCAAGAGACTCCACGGCTTGGAGGGAACATTGGTCGCTACTAAGTTTCACAGCAAATTGGGAGATCTGAACTCAGGTCTCTCTCACCCCAGTCCAACACATTTTAACCATCACTCCACACTGATTCTTATAGTTACAGAAGTTATAACTTAAAAGTCATGACCAGGGTGGACTTGGCAATCCTGTAGGAGAACCGTGATATAAATGTTTTAAATAAAATAACCACCAATATAGAACAGAGTTAGAGTTCAGTAAATGAACTGGGAAGTTGTCAGTTCCAATTCCACCATGAGCTCACATTGACTGCAGGCCTTTATCCACTTACTAGGGAACAAAATTCAAGTTCAGTGGCATCTTTAAGACCAACAAAGTTTTCTTCAAGGTACACGTCTTCAGATACATGAAAATGGAAGCTACCAACCCATACAGAAAGGATTCAGGTAGGTTACCCTGTGGTCTGAAGTAACAGAAGGAGATTTGAGTCCAGTGGCACCTTTAAGACCAACCAAGTTTTATTCAAAGCACAAAAGTTCGTACCTTGATTAAAACTTTGTTGGTCTCCAAGGTGTCACTCAGAAGTGAACTCAACCTTTGTTCAATTGCTTCAGGCCAACACAGCTGCCCACCTGGATCTACAATCACCAACATGTTATCCTCCCCCACCGCCTACATTTTTATGGCTTTTGTGCCACATAATAATATCAATTATCACAAATTGCATATAAAAAACATTAAGGGCGCAGTCGCACACACTAAATAATGTAGTTTCACTCCACTTCAGAAACTGTTTGAGGGTTTGATTTTGCACTTTCACACGGAAAAATCCAGTTGGGAAGTGCCTTCAAAGTGGATTGGAAGCACCTTATTTAGCATGTGTGACTGCATCCTATATGGCAGGCTTGGCCAAACTGCAGCTCAGGAGGCACCCGTGGCTCTATCACACATACTGTGTGGCTCCCAAAGTCCCCACCACTCTATCAGCCAGCTTAAAGAAGGCATTTCTCTCTCTATTTGAACATATGAAGCTGCCTTATACTGAATCAGTCCCTTGGTCCATCAAAGTCAGTATTGTCTTTTCAGACTGGCAGCGGCTCTCCAGGGTCTCAAGCGGAGGTTTTTCACACCTATTTGCCTGGACCCTTTTTTGGAGATGCCGAGGATTGAACCTGGGACCTTCTGCTTCCCAAGCAGATGCTCTACCACTGAGCCACCGTCCCTCTTTAATTTGCTTCTCCAAGCCAAGCCAGACAGCAGCTTGGAGAATGCATTTAAAGTTAAAGTTGCTTTCTTTCTACCTCCCTTCCATTTCCCTTCCTTGTCTTGCAACTCTCAAATATCTGACGTCCATGTCTTTAGGCTCTCATACATCTGATATTTATTCTATGTGGCTCTTACATTAAGCAAGTTTGGCCACCCCTGCTATATGCCAATGCTAAACTATACCATTAATCCCTATTTCTTGACAGTACACAGTATTATTAGGCGGCAGCCAGGCTGCTTGGCTTCTTCCTTGCCCACCCCCTGGGGCGCCCCTTGTGCTCCTCTGCCACCAACTCACCTCCAGAGCCGCTTCCTCCTTCCCAGCTCCAGGCAGCTTTCCGCCTTCCCGCTTGGCGGCGAATAAAAACCCTCCTCCTCCCCGCTCCTGCCCGCCTCCTTCCGTCCCACCAATCATCTTGAGGTTTTTCAGGGCGGCCCGAAGGCACCAGCAATTGCCCATAGTAGGAGGCGGGAGAGGGCGGGGAAAGCCGGGCCGCGTCCCTCAGCGGTGTTTGTAGTTGGCCCCTGCTTGGAGGAGGCTTCGCTTCTTTGTTCCGCCTTCACAGTGACGCCTAACGCTGAGGAACCAATAGGAATTGGAAATCTGCCGCGGGGACGCCAGCCAATAGGGAAGAGGGGACGTGGAAGCTGGCCAGTAGGAAAAGCCAAGGAGGCGGGCCTCGTGCACCCTCGAGCCAATAAAGGAAGAGGGGCGGGCGTCTCGCAGATGGTAACCAATAGGAACTCAGAATAAAATGAGCGTTTTCTATTGGCTTGGGGGCGGGCGTAGTGTAATCCCCAAAAGAAAGCTGGTAAAATGGCGGCCTTGGAAGGGAAGCACTAAGTAAGAGGAGATCGAGAAGCTCGGATGGGGTGTGTGTGTTACGTAACGTAGAAGAAGGAACAGGTGGGTTTCGATCTGCGCATGCGCGAAGGTATGAGGCGACGCTCGCGCATGCTGGGCCCGCTCCGGTTGCCGGAAGCCCCGCTTAGGTGTGCTGCGCATGCGCGTCATGGTCTCTTGCCGTGCAGGTAAGAGGGAGATGCGGAGCATCCCTCGGGAGGAGCTGAGAGGATAGGCTTGTTGCCATGGGAACGGCCTGAGTCGAGGGAGACCTTCAAGTACCAGAAGCCCCGCTTTTTCCTTGAAAGGCCTTTCGGGGTTGCTGCCATTGCAGGGTTGATCAGGCCCTTTGCAGGTGGAAAGTGCAGTCAAGTCGCAGCCCAATTCGGCCAACCACGTGGGGGTTTCAAGGCGAGAGCCGTTCAGAGGTGGTTTGCCATTGCCAGCTTTTGTGTAGCAATCCTAGGCTTCCCTGGTGGTCACCCACCCAAATACTGAAAAGGATAATAGGATAGCACCAATGTTCTCCCTTAGGGGAGGGACGGTGGCTCAGTGGTAGAGCATCTGCTTGGGAAGCAGAAGGTCCCAGGTTCAATCCCTGGAATCTCCAAAAAAGGGTCCAGGCAAATAGGTGTGAAAAACCTCCGCTTGAGATCCTGGAGAGCCGTTGCCAGTCTGAGAAGACGATACTGACTTTGATGGACCAGGGGTCTGATTCAGTACAAGGCAGCTTCATATGTAAGCTGCAGAGTCTTGTGAGCAAAAATTCTACTTTGTGAGCTACTGGCATTAAAGTTGTGAGCTACTGCATAAATTAGCGTGCTCTGGGGCCATTTCTCCTGAGCTAAAAATCTGTGAGCTAGCTCACGCTAACTCAGCTTAGAGGGAACACTGGATAGCACCCATACCATACTTATACCAGCTGGAAAATTATAAGTACAGGAGAATTTTAACCCTCATGAGGTGGGGCACCCTCCCTTTTGCAGTTTTGGAGGGCAGATATAACATGTAGGGTCTTTTGAAGATTGTATATGCCCCTGCTGTAATGAAGGGATAGAATCTTTAGTGCATGTTCTATATGACCGCAAGGGGTACAACATTCACTGTGAAATCCTTCCTTTTCCTGCAATCTTGCCTACCGCTCTTAATCAAAAAATGCAATAACTGAAGGATCTGAATGATAGGAACCCTGTAGTTATACTCAAATTAGCTAAATGTGGCTGGCTTGCTACCAGAACTAGAAAGTCACTCGTAGCTCAGAAGGGTAATAGCTAGACATTTTCTTTCTCAGTTGGTAGCTTTTAAAATGTTTAATCCCAGTATAAACTGTATGTATGTTTTATAATTGATCGTAGCAGTTTTACCTCTGTTCTCTCAGCATAATTTATACGGGTTACTGTAACCGCCATCAGTTTTATCTGTATTGTTTTTGCTGGCTTCTGCTGTGAGTAAACAAGACTTGACACCCGAATGCAGACCAGGGCTGACCAGCTTCCAAAATCTGACGTGATTGGCCTAGGTTAGGCTCTCCAGGAGACACATTGGGGGTGGATCTGGGAGAGGGTGTGGTTTGGGGAGGGGCCTCAGCGTGGGACACTGCCTACAGTCCACCCATCAAAGCAGCCATTTTCTCCAGCGGAGCTGCTCTCTGCCAGCTGGAGATCAGTTGGGAAAGTGGGTGATCTTCAGGCCCCACCTGAAGGCTGGCAACCCTATTTAATGACAGTCTTGGGCGCTTAATGAAGTATCGATAATTGCACATTGCGATATATCTGTTAATATGTGTCATAAAAGCAAAGTGTCATAAAAGCCGCTGAGGGAGCCATGGAAAGTTTGAGTTTAAATTGATTTGATGGCAAGTAATTTGAAACTTGCTGTTTGTGCAGCCCGCCCTACCTCAGGGGGTAGTTGTGAAGACGTAGGCTGCTGGATGCTGGAGTACTAGAGAGATTCCTCAATATGTAGCCTGTAAATTATGTAATATGTTATGTACGTTTTGGCATAGCTGCTGTCAGTGTACATGCTTGCTTTATGGACTACTGTAAAATAAAAGGGATTACTGACTGAAGGCTAACAATAATACAGCTCAGGATAGTATAAGGGTGGTGCTGCTGCTGTGCGTTCCTGATGAACTGCTTTCCTGTCCTGGGGACAAACTGCCTGCGCAGCAATTTAAAGCATTGGAACTGTCCCAGCGTTAACCATGAAAGAACCATGCTATGCAGCCTAACATAACCCTGCTATTGTTTCAGTTGCAATAACTGTGTTTTAGAATTGCTATTCTTGATCGTTTGTGTTGACATTGCTAAGAGCTGTTTTATAGTCCCACCCTGAGCAAGTCTATCCAGAATCTCACTGGGGTATGTTCAGTGCAGTTTACTTCCAGGAAAGTGTTCCTAGTTACACTCTGAAAATCTTTTAACTGAATTGATCACATTAATTTTCCTTTTATCTCTCACTAGCATCTTAACTGCAGATTTTTCCCCTGTCCAATTCACAGAACCTGATTTTGGCAGATTTTGTCTGTCTTTTAACTGCTTGCATTTTAGGAATTTAAAAAAGGCAGTGGTTTCACTAGAACTGAAAGTGCGACATACAAAAATGTTTGTCAATCAGCATTCATCACGCTGTATGCTTCTCTCCCCCCCCTCCCCCCCAACCCATCAAACAAACGATTTTCTTTATGGACTTCCATTTTTTTCTGCCTTTTTTTCCTTCAGGACATCTTCATGTCTGAGCTGCTAAGACTTTGACTTCTTCATGGGATCTCTGAAACAGCCTCCTTCGCAGCTGAAATTCTGAAACTGAATTAAGCATGCCTGAAATCAAAGTCACTCCTTTGGGTAAGCTGTGTGAACACTGGTACCTGTTTCACACTCTTATGTCAGAGATGGATGGAAGTACTTTCTTTAAAAGTACGGCCGTTCAGAATAAGAACGCAAGAAGAGCCTTGCTGGATCAGACCAGTAGTCTATCTAGGCTAGCATTCTGTCTTACGCAGTTGCCAACTAGTTCCTCTGGAGAGCCTGTAACAGGGCATAGGGGTCGAGGCCTTCCCCTGATGTGGCCCCAACTCTGTGCAGGGTTCCCTCCTTACAAAAGGCAGACATTCAAACAAAAGCTTTCCATAGCACGGATAATTTTTTTTTAGTTTATTTGGGAGGTCCCATTGGAGAAATAGTATGCTTTTGTCATGTTCCTGGCCTCAGGTTATATCATCCCCTCCGACATTTCACAGATGAAAATAGGGACACGCTTGTCCATGATTGCTCTTTTTAAGCATTTGAAGGGCTGCCATTTAGAGAAAAGCAGAGACCTGTTCCTATTGGCGGTAGAGGATGGGACTCACAATAGTGGGTTTAAATTATGGGTGGAAAGATACCGGCTGGATATTACAAAGAATTTTTTTTACAGTAAGAGTAGTTCAGAAGTGGAATGGGCTGCCTAGAGAGGTGTTGAACTCCCCCTCACTGGCACTCTATAAGCAACAGTTGGACAAACACGTCATGGATGCCGTAGGCTGATTCTACATTGAGCAGGGGGTTGGACTAATTGGCCTCTATGTCCTCTTCTCACTCTGATTGTGTGATCTGTGTTACCATCTACTCATGCTGCACCCTTTCCATTGCTGGGTGCTGCTGAAGGAACTTGGAGATCAGTTCTGTTTTATTTTCTCATCAGTCGTCCAACCTACACTTTTAACAGTCAAGCAGGAGAGAGAGAGAGAGAGCTTTTCTCTTATTTGAAGAAGACTGCAGATTTATACCCCGCCCTTCTCTCTGAATCAGAGACTCAGAGTGGCTTACAGTCGCCTATATCTTCTCCCCCCCCCCACAACAGACACCTGTGAGGTGGGTAGGGCTGAGAGAGCTCTCACAGCAGCTGCCCTTTCAAGGACAACTCCTGAGATAGCTATGGCTGACCCAAGGCCATTCCAGCAGCTGTAAGTGGAGGAGTGGGGAATCAAACTCAGTTCTCCCAGATAACTGAGCCGCCCTGAGCCTGCTCCGGCGGGGAGGGCGGGATATAAATTAAAAAAAAAAATAAGAGTCTGCACACTTAACCACTACATCAAACTGGCTGTCATTTGAATGTACTTTGAACCAGTTTTCTGATCGTTGTCCACAGTTCAGGAGGAGCTGTAGTGTGCGAAAACGGTAACAAAAACGATCCAACATCATGTATGAATTTATCAAATACAATAATAATTCATAAATTTGTTAAAAAACGTGATTCAAAAATTGTGCAGTCGATACAAGCCAAATAGAAATGTTCTCTGTAAAGTCATAGCTACCCTGTCCAAACGATAAAGAACAGTGTCCAAAATATGAAAAGGCTCTTATGATGGTGTTGTTCATTTAACGTATTTGTAAATGTGACTTACAAAGTTCAATATGTCTTCTAAAGATGATTCTACAACTAGCTGGTTTTTGTGCTTGCAATGATACTTCCTCAAGAATCTGTTGTTGTAACAGATGTTTGCGACTGTGCTGAATACTTTTCCCAATTGCTAAACACAACGTTCCTTTAAAATTAGAACCACAGTAGAAGAAGAAGAAAAATTGCAGATTTATACCCCGCCCTTCCCCCTGAATTAGAGACTCAGAGCGGCTTACAATCTCCTATATCTTCTCCCCCCACAACAGACACCCTGTGAGGTGGGTGGGGCTGAGAGGGCTCTCACAGCAGCTGCCCTTTCAAGGACAACTCCCACGAGAGCTATGGCTGACCCAAGGCCATTCCAGCAGGTGCAAGTGGAGGAGTGGGGAATCAAACCTGGTTCTCCCAGATAAGAGTCCACACACTTAACCACTACACCAAACTGGCTCTCATCATTCATACAGTATGAATTGCTAGACAAAAACTGTTCCTTTGGGCTACTTTTCAAATCAAGCCTGCAGCAAGTTACATTAAAAATGCTTATTCACCAACATCAGACACCAGTTAGTCCTGTGTTCCAGGGAACCTTGGTGCTTGAAGCAATATATCATCAGATTTAGTAAGTAGCTTTTGACAACATGAGAGTTTTCCATAGAGATGTTGGTGAGTAAGCCTTTATAATGTAACTTGTTGCATGCTTGGTTTGAAGAGTAGCCCAGAGTCGGAAACAACTGGTGCTTGCACAGGGGACTACCTTTACCTTTAAATTCACAGGATCCGCATTGCCGTCAGATGACTACCTAGCCTCTGTTTATAAACCTCCAAGGAAGGAGAGCCCACCACCTCCCGAGGAAGCCTGTTCCACTGAGGAACCGCTTTAACTGTCTTCTAATTCATTCTAAGATAGCTTCATGTTTATGTTCACGAGCAGGTGTGGAAAATGCAGAAATCAGGCCAATGACTTAGTAGGAGGCAGCAACCGAAAAACTGGAACCATCCCATTTAGATGGGGACAGTTGGAGGATATGCTAGATTGAGATTTGAAGTGCGTGACTCAGTTTGAAGGTTATATTTTGCACAGTCAAGCATTTGGGGAACAGTGTGGCAGCCACATGAGGGTTTCAAGAAATTCACTCAGCGTTCTGTGACCTTTCAGGGGCAGGCCAAGATGTGGGCCGCAGCTGCATCCTGGTATCCATCGCGGGGAAGAACGTCATGTTGGACTGCGGGATGCACATGGGTTATAACGATGATGTAAGTTTGAGGGGGAGGAAGAAAGGAGATGCTGGCACAACCGATCTCTGCTGGAAGAGGAAATCCCGACCGGGTCAGCGTAACTGCTCTGCCTTTGTCTTCTAGAGGCGATTTCCTGACTTCTCGTACATCACTCAGAATGGAAGGCTGACCGACTTCCTGGACTGCGTAATCATCAGGTGGGTTCACCTCTCTGTTAATATGTAAAAATTCAGTATCCTTTACTGCAGGGGTGGGGAACCTTTTTTCTGCCAAGGCCCATTTGGATATTTACAACATCATTCGCGGGCCATGCAAAATTATCAACTTAAAAATGAGTGCTCTACCGAGGGAGAACGATTCAGGGCTGCAAAATTAATGTAAATAATAGTTTTTCTATTTGAAGTCATGTGGGGAGAGCCTAATTTGGCACACACACACACACCCCGACCTGCTGCCCTAGGCAAATGCCTAGGTCCTGGGCTTTTTTTTGTAGAAAAATCCCGGCAGGAACTCATTAGAATATTAGACCATATCCCCTAATATTAGCATATTAGGTCACACACTCATTAACATATTAGGCCACACCATCTGGGATAACCAAGTGCAAATTGAACTGGTGGTAGCTCCCACCAGCTGGGCCCCGGGGAAACTGCTGCACAGCATGACTGCGCCCCATGATCCTTGCTGGCCAGCTGGGCCCCAGAGAGACCGCCATGTGGCTTGGCTTGGCCCAGCAATCCCCGAGGGCCAGAGCAAATAATCTCGAGGGCCATAAACGGCCCTCGGGTTGGATGTTCTCCACCCCTGCTTTACTGGCTGGTAAAAGACTTTATAGGAAACGGATTTGTTGACTGGCACCCCTTAGAGCAGTGAGTTGGCATTAGTTGATTATTTGAGCTTGACCTCTGTGTACAAGAGAATCCACGAATTCTGTCTTGCGTTTTGGACACCCCCACTCCACCCCACCCCAGACCTTTAGCCTGTTGAGCTGCAAGGACTTTCCATTTACAATAGGCATTGTAAGCTGTTGCTGGCAGTGTAGTCTATTTAGAGGCATGCCTACCCTGGAAAGATAGGTCGGTTTAGGTGTCACGGCTTCTCCTAGAGAATCATGGGAGTTGTAGTTTAATGGGTGTTCTCTGTTGGAGATGAGACTAGCCTACAGCTCTTAGGAGAGAGAAATGACAAACTTCAGGTTCTTTAATTCTGTTTGTTTGTGTGTGTGTTACGTTAAGGGCTGTGCCTCTTGGACACAGAATCTCTAAAGTGCTTTAAGTTATTCACATCCTTGTGGTCTTTAAATGAACTTTCAGGATTCTTCCATTTTAATTTAGGAGTTTCTCAAAGGGCCATCACGCCCAGACTTCAGTTTCCAAAATGGGCCAGCAGTAGTGCTCCAGAAAGCTAGCAAGCAGGGTATGAAAGGCAACCGCTTTCCCTTATTTGCAGTCCCCAGCTCTGAATGCGGAGGTTCCATTTAGTATCCTGGCCAAATTTAGTTATCCCTCAGTGACCCCTCTTGCTTTAAAAAAGAGATCTTAACCCAGGGGTGTTGAACTCATTTGTTATGAGGGCCGGATCGGACATAAATGAGACTTTGCTGGGCCAGGCCATGTGTGTTATAAAATGTAATGCCAGGTAGCAGAGATATAGACTTTATAAAGGACACAAACACAGTGATTTTTAAAAAAACTTAACATAAAACATGCTTAAAACATTAGTACTTGTTGGTCTTAAAGGTGCTTTCTTTGTATCTCTCTTTTCAATTCAGGCTCTCTCAATCTCACAGTAGAGCTACTAAGCCAAGCCTCTTTTCCTTCTATTGGCTGAGGCTCCCCCCCTCCTGACCCCCTGGGGAAGGAAGGAAAGAGCCAGAGCTTCCTTTGAAGCAAGCTATCTCTCCCCCCTTCTTCCTCGACAGAGGAGCCTCAGCCAATGGAGAAAACAGAGGCTTTGATCTGTAGCTCCTGTGCGATTGAGCAAGCCTGGCAAAGCAAGCTGTGATGCAGAAGGAAGCAAAAGAGAGAGAGAAGGAAGCATACGACAGCCAGTTGCTTGAGGGCCTGATAGGAGCCTCTGGGGGCCTGATTTGGTCTCTGGGCTGAATGTTTGACACCCCTGTCTTAACCCTTCCCAGCCACTTCCATCTGGACCATTGTGGAGCCCTGCCATATTTCAGCGAGATGGTTGGCTATGACGGGCCCATCTACATGACCCACCCAACCAAGGCCATCTGCCCCATCCTGCTGGAGGACTACAGGAAAATCACCGTGGACAAGAAAGGGGAGACTAACTTCTTCACCTCTCAGATGATCAAAGATTGCATGAAGAAAGTGGTGGCTGTCCATCTTCATCAGACGGTCCAGGTAAGAGAACCCTGAGTCTGATGGGTACTGATGTAACCGCCGGCATTGCCTCTGACAAATCGTGACAATACCAGCTGAGTTCAGTTCCCGGCAGTGTCACGCGGGTGGCCATCACCTTTCGAGTGCTTTGGTCCTAAGTCATGAAAGACTTTCCTACATGACTTCTCTGGAGACTTGCTGGGACCACCTTGACACTCCGATCAGTTTGGCTTGTCGTTGCAGGTCGATGATGAGCTGGAGATCAAGGCATACTACGCAGGGCACGTCCTCGGGGCAGCCATGTTCCAGATCAAAGTCGGCTGCGAGTCCGTGGTATATACCGTAAGTGCACCGTTGTGTCCTCCTAGCTGTGCCCCGTTTCACTTAAGCTAGGCATGCCAGATGGTTTGCAATGCCTAAGAGCCAGTTTGGTGTAGTGGTGAAGTGTGCGAACTCTTATCTGGGAGAACCGGGTTTGATTCCCCACTCCTCCACTTGCACCTGCTGAGATGGCCTTGGGTCAGCCGTAGCTCTGGCAGAGGTTGTCCTTGAAAGGGCAGCTGCTGTGAGAGCCCTCTCAGCCCCCCCCCCCCCCTTAAGGGTGTCTGTTGTGGGGGAGGGAGATAAAGGAGATTGTGAGCCGCTCTGAGACTCTTGAGTGGAGGGCGGAATATAAATCCAATGTTGTCTTCTTCTAAGAAGGGTTTGTTTGTTCTTTGTTTCATTAGGGAGACTATAACATGACTCCAGACAGACACTTGGGGTAAGTTTGAGAAGCTCAGTAACCGCACATACATTCGTTTGATTTGTGTGTGGCGTTTTCCATCACGAGTGTCACATGTGTATCAATACCTCCTAGGTCTCACTGATGTGATTGTTTAAATAATCGTGCTTGCTCTTCTATTCCTCACGGTTTGCACTGTTCTGTTCCCTTCTTTTCCCCTTCAAAGAAGCTTCAAGGGGAGATTCCAATGGGAAACAATCTGTTTTTAGAACTCTTCTGCCTCCTCCTTTGGAGGTTTTTCAAACAGAGGCTGCTTCTGTGAATTTAGGGAAATCACGGGAAGGAGGGCAGGAAGGGCTGCATCAGCGCTTAGTTCTTGCGGCCCTTTCTTTACACGTCTAGGGAAATGCTCATCACCACCTTGGGCTCAGGCAGCAGTTTTTTAACTGGGCCAGTTTGGTCAGGGATCCTGGAGGGTTTTTTGCCATCTTCAGGGCATGGAACAGGGGTCACTGGGGATGTGTGGGGTGAAGGTCTGTTTGAATTTCCTGCATTATGCTGGGGGTTGGACTAGATGACCCAGGAAGTCCCTTCCAACGCTATGATTCTGTGATTCCCATGTTTCAAGGGGGGGGGGGAATTTTGGTTAGTACGCTGTATTAAAATCGTGTGAGATTCATTCATTCTCCCAAAAAGGGTACCCCAAGGGAGAAGCAGAGATGCTTTCATTTTCCTCCTGCAGTACAGGAAGCCATACACGGGGGAGTATTTTCTACAGGGATCCATAAATGAGCAGCTCCACAGATTAGACTGAACACGTAAAGTGTCTACATTTGTTTGCAAACATGACCAGATTGTGATTAAGATCCGAGAGTGCTGAGTTCAGATTTAACCATAAAACCTGCCGAGTGATTTATTGTGCTTTTCTTATCCTACTCTACCCTCATGACGTGCGTGAGAATTAAAATGGACGGAGGGTGGGAGGAAAATGACAGGCAGAAATTAGATGCGGAGCACAATTGGCTCTCCATTTCGAGCACTGCATGTTCAGTGAGCATTCTGCACTGGAGTTGTAGAGGGGGATTTTTAAGCCCGAGGACGGCTCCGTTTCAGGGCTACGCCTGTCGCGGCCTGCAGGAACGCCAAGCCTTCTTGAGTACTCTCTGTTTGTCTTCAGAGCTGCCTGGATTGACAAATGCCGTCCCGACCTGCTCATCACCGAGTCCACCTACGCCACGACCATTAGAGATTCCAAACGCTGCCGTGAGCGGGACTTCTTGAAGAAGGTCCACGAAACTGTTGAGCGAGGAGGGAAAGTATGTATTTTTTTTTTTAAAGGAGGCCATCTGACTGTCTGATGAGATTGATCCCCAAGACAGTTTGTTAGATTTGCTCTTGAGTGGCTTGGGCTTCAACCGCAGGAACATCTAACAAGAAAGAGAAGAAGATATTAGATTTATACTCCACCCTTCACTCTGAATTTCAGAGAGTGGTTCACAATCTCCTTTACCTTCCCCCGCCCCAAAGCAAACCACCCTGTGGGGTAGGTGGAGCTGAGAGAGTTCTCACAGAAGCTGCCCTTTCAAGGACAGCTCTGTGAGAGCTATGGCTGACCCAAGGCCATTCCAGCAGCTGCAAATGGAGGAGTGGGCAATCAAACCCGGTTCTCCCAAATAAGAGAGCTATGGCTGACCCAAGGCCATTCCAGCAGCTGCAAATGGAGGAGTGGGCAATCAAATTTGGTTCTCCCAGATAAAAGAGCTATGGCTGACCCAAGGCCATTCCAGCAGCTATAAGCGGAGGAGTGGGCAATCAAACCCGGTTTTCCCAGATAAGAGTTCACGCACTTAACCACTACATCAAGCAGTCACCCAGATGCATTATATCTCTGCAGGTGCTGATCCCGGTGTTTGCCCTGGGCCGAGCTCAGGAGCTCTGCATCTTACTGGAGACCTTCTGGTAAGGAGCCGCCCTCCTTTGTTTTCCTTTTGATTCTGTCTTGCTCTCCGCCTCAGTTCTTCTACATCCCCACGACTCTGTTTTTTTGAAGAAAGACCTCTGTTTCTTCTGCCTGCCCGCTCCCCTCCCGTCTCTCATCATTTTTACTCCATGATATTCTTTGTGCATAGGAGCCCCGTGGTGCAGTGATAAAGCTGCAGTATTGCAGTCCGAGCTCTCTGCTCACGGCCTGAGTTTGATCCCTGGTGGAAGCTGGGTTTTCAGGTAGCCAGCTCGAGGTTGACTCAGCCTTCCATCCTTCCGAGGTCGGTAAAATGAGTACCCAGCTTGCTGGGGGGAAAAGTGTAGATGACTTTGGAAGGCAATGGCAAACCACCTCATAAAAAGCCTGCTGTGAAAATGTCGTGATGCAACGTCACCCCAGAGACCTAAACGACTGGTGCTTGCACAGGGGACGACCTTTACCTTTTTTATTCTTTGTGCAGAAGGCTGATCCCTTTGAAATGTGGTGTTGGAGGGAGTTTTTTAAAGATACTGTGGCCCAAAAAGACAGATCAGTGGGTTCTAGCTCAAATGAAACTGTTGGGTTTCGGCAAGCTCCCTTCCTGAAGCCATGAGATAGTTAACTGTTTGTTCTCACATGCTGATATCTTAGCTAACTTAAGGTTACAGACCAATAGAATAGCCTGCACGTATTTGCCACCAGCGCTAGATGAGAATATGCGTAGTTAGCTAGTATTGGGGTGCTTCAGTTGGGTAATCGGTACGTTGGAGTTGGACTGGAGAATAAGGTTTGAGTTTCAGTTTATGGCTCTGTCTGAGAATCTCTGGTCTTTTTCACACGAGGCTTAGAAGTCTCTTAGTAAACATGTATTTATTTATTTATTTCATTCGATTTATATCCTGCCCTACCCCACCGAAGTGGGCTCAGGGCGGCTCACAACACAAAATTCTAACAATAAACCAAAAATTAAAATACATTAATAATTTACACAATAAAATAAAAGACACAATTGTCAGCGTACTAGGCTACAGTCTTCTTAAAATTCAGCTATTCAGATATTCTGATGTTCAGATGTCGGTCAGTTGTATGCCATCTGGAAGAGGATTGTCTTACAGGCCCTGTGGAACTGCCCAAGGTCCCGCAGGGCCCTCACCTCCTCCGGCAATTGGTTTCACCAGCAAGGGGCTGTGATCGAAAAAGCCCTGTCCCTAGTTGACTTCAGACGGGCATCCTTTGGCCCGGGGATTGTAAGGAGATTCTGAGAACCCGATCTCAGCACTCTCTGGGGAACATATGGGGAGAGATGGAGAGTAGGCAGACAGGATGTTTTCTTGTGTTGTTTGTTATTTTTCAGCTCCCAGTAAACCCTCCCTTTATTAGAAAGCAAAGTTTCTGTTTAAAAGCGAATGCCTTTGCTTTGCTGCGTTTCGATCTCTGCTACATTTGCATTCACCCTAACAGAAACCCAGACTCTTTCTAGAAGCTTAAAATGATAAAACTGAGGCTCTTGTACTTTGCTAATGAGTTCCTGTCGGGATTTTTCTACAAAAAACCCCCCAGGACCTAGGCATTTGCCTAGGGTAGCAGGCTGGGGTGTGTGTGTGTGTATGCCAAATTAGGCTCTCCCCACATGACTTCAAATAGAAAAACTATTATTTACTTTAATTTTGCAGCCCTGAATCGTTCTCCCTCGGCAGAGCACTCTTTTTTAAGTTGATAATTTTGTATGGCCCGCGGATGATGTTGAAAATATCGGGCTGAGGCTAAACCCAGCGAAGACAGAGGTCATTTGCTTGGTCCGTCGTGGCCCAGGGGGGGAAATACCCCTTCCGGTTTTTGACGGTGCGCCGCTGATGGCGGCGCACAGGGTCAAGAGCCTGGGGGTACTTCTGGAGCCTTCCTTAACTATGGAGGCCCAGATAGCAGCCACTGCCAAGTCCGCATTCTTCCATCTTAGGCGGGCTAGACAGCTGGCTCCCTTCCTGGAACGCGACGATCTAGCAACGGTGATCCATGCTACGGTCACCTCGAGGCTGGACTACTGCAATGCCCTCTACATGGGGCTGCCCCTGTGTCGAACCCGGAAATTGCAGCTGGTGCAGAACGCCGCCGCCCGGTTGTTATTGGGGCTCCCAAGGTGGGAGCACATTCAGCCGGGACTTCGGGCGCTGCACTGGCTGCCAATATCCTACCGAGTTCGATACAAGGTGCTGGTTATTACCTTTAAAGCCCTATATGGTCTAGGACCTGCCTACCTGAGGGACCGTCTCTCCCCGCATGTTCCCCAGAGAGCACTGAGATCGGGATCTCAAAATCTTTTGGTTGTCCCCGGGCCAAAGGAGGCCCGCTTGAAGATCACAAGAGACCGGGCCTTCTCTGTAATGGCTCCATTTTGGTGGAACCAGCTGCCGGAGGAGGTAAGGGCCCTGCGGGATCTCACCCAATTCCGCAGGGCCTGTAAGACAGTCCTCTTCCGGCTGGCCCACAACTAACGGCCCTGTATACCGACTACTGAATGCTGTATATTGTATACTGAATTTTTATCTGAAGCTGAATAGAGTGTAGCTCCACGACTGCTGGCTGTTTTAATGATGTATAGTTATAACAAATGTTTGATTTTAATTATATATTGTGAAATGTTAATTTAAAGTGTAATTTTATACTTTTATGTTAGTTTTATATATGTTGTAAGCCGCCCTGAGCCACTCGGTGGGAAGGGCGGGATATAAATCCCAGATAAATAAATAAATAAATATCCAAATGGACCTTGGCAGAAAAAAGGTTCCCCGCCCTCGCAATAAAGGATACTGAAATTTTACGTATTAACAGAGAGGTGAACCCACCTGATGATTACGCAGTCCAGGAAGTCAGTCAGCCTTCCATTCTGAGTGATATACTTTGCTCGCTTTATGAGAAGGCAAGAGACCCTGGAAAAGGCAGTTGTGCTAGGAAAAGCTGCAGGAAAAGAGGAAGTTGAAAGGAGAACGAGGAAAATCCACTGTGAGATGAGCTGACTCTAAGGTTGTTAGTTAATTAAGAAAAGAATGACTTTAATTTTCTATCCTGCCCTCTCCGCAAGTGGACACGGGGCAGCTAACAGTCAGTCAAAATGCAATTTTAAATTACAATTTAAAACAATAAAAAATTAACCATTAAAATACGTTTCATGGCGCTACTCAAAGTTCAGTATGGGTGGGGTCATAACTTTCTTCGGACAGTGATCTTGTGGGGGACATAATGCCTCACAAACGATGTTGCTCAGCAGTGTGGAGTGGCACTCCTCTCTTGTTTGATATTAAAGGCCTGTTGAAACAATTCAGTTTTGCAGGCCCTGCGGAACTGGGAGAGATCCCGCAGGGCCCTTTTGACTTCTGGGAGGGCATTCCACATTGTTGGTGCTGCCACTGAGAAGGCCCTAGCCCGTGTAGAGCAAAGTCTGGCCTCCCTTGGTCCGGGGATAGATAACAGATTTTGAGTTCCTGAGCGCAGTGCTCACTGGGAACATATGGAGAAAGGTGGTTCCGTGGATAGACAGGCCCTTGACCCTATAGGGCTTCAGAGGTCAGGATAGGACGTTTTGGAGGACATTTATTCATAGGGTTGCCATAAATCAGAAGTGACTTGACAGCACTTAATGCGCACACACATTCTTTGTTTGCGAGACAGGTCAGTGGGAATGCAGATGAAGCTTTAAAGCAGGGGTGTCAAACATATGGCCTGGGGTCCGAATACGGCCCCCGGAGGTCTCCTATCAGGCTCCCGAGCAACTGGCTGTCATCTGTTTCCTTCTCCCTATATCTTGCTTCCTTCTGCCTAACAGCTTGCTTTGCCAGGCTTCCTCAGTTGCACAGCAGCTACAGAGCAAAAACTCTGTTTTCTCCATTGGCTGAGGCTCCTCCCTTGGGGAGGAAGGTGGGGGGAGGCAGAGCTTGTTTTTCCAGGTGCTCTCAATCACACAGCAGAGCTACTGAGCCAAGCCTCTCTTCCTTCTATTGGCTGTGGCTCCACCCCCACAGTCCCCTGGGGAAGGAAGGAAAGAGCCACAATTTCCTCTGCCCTGTTCCCTGGATCCCATGGGAGAAATACAAAGAAAGCACCTTTAAGACCAACGGGTGCTAAGGCTTTAAGTTTTTAAAATATATATATTTAATTGTGTTTGTCTGTGTCCTTTATAAAGTTTATATCTCTGCTACCTAATCTTAAATTGGTACACAGATGGCTCGGCCCAACCCAACCCAACATGGCCCGGCCCAACAAGGTCTCATTTATGTCAGGTCCAACCCTCATAACAAATGAGTTTGACACCCCTGCTTTAAAGTTTGGTTCAGGTTCTCCGGGATGTGAGTAGAACTTAGTCTCTTTCTTCATCCTCAGTTCCCTCAGCCTGACCGCCCAGTTCATGCCAGAACCACTAGGATTCACTCCGTCCTTTCTCTTTTTTCTTCCAAAGGGAACGCATGAACTTGAAAGCTCCCATCTACTTCTCCACGGGGCTGACCGAGAAGGCCAATCACTATTACAAGCTCTTCATCACGTGGACCAACCAGAAGATCCGGAAGACCTTTGTCCAAAGGAACATGTTCGAGTTCAAACACATCAAGGCCTTTGACCGAGCCTTTGCCGACAATCCAGGCCCCATGGTGCGTACAGCTCAGGGGTGGTGAGGGATGGGTTAAAACCAGGGCTTTTTTTTGTAGTAGGAACTCCTTTACATATTAGACCACACACTCCTGATGTAGCTGATCCTCCAAGAGCTTATAGGGCTCTTCGTACAGGGCCTACTGTAAGCTCTTGGAGGATTGGCTACATCACGGGCGTGTGGCCTAATATGCAAAGGAGTCCCTGCTACAAAAAAAGCCCTGTCTTGGAGTAAGCCCCAATGAACACAAACACATCACAGTTTTAACCAGGGCTTTTTTTGTAGCAGGAACTCCTTTTCATATTAGGCCACACATTCCTGACGTAGCCAGTCCTCCTGGAGCTTCCAGTAGCCCCTGTACTAAGAGCCCTGTAAGCTCTTGGAGGATTGGCTACATCAGGGGTTTGTGGCTTAATATGCAAAGACGTTCCTGCTACAAAAAAAGGCCCTGGTTCAAACTCTGATGTGTTTGTGTGGGGAGGCCACAGTAGACCAAGGATTTCTCTTTGGGTAGTTTTGGAGTACAAAACCCATTGCATGGCTGTGGCAGGTAGAACACACCTTTTTCTTTTCCTTCCTTCCTTCCTTCCTTCCTTCCTTCCTTCCTTCCTTCCTTCCTTCCTTCCTTCCTTCCATCCTTCCATCCTTCCATCCTTCCATCTTTCTTTCTTTCTTTCTTTCTTTCTTTCTTTCTTTCTTTCTTTCTTTCTTTCTTTCTTTCTTTCTTTCTTTCTTTCTTTCTTTCTCTATCTTTCTTTCTTTCTATCATCTATCTATCATCTATCTATCATCTATCATCTTTTTATCATCTATCTATCTATCTATCTATCTATCATCTATCTATCTATCTATCTATCTATCATCTATCTATCTATCATCTATCTATCTATCTATCTATCTATCTATCTATCTATCTATCTATCTATCTATCTATCTATCTATCTTTCATGTGCACCATTCTCTTGAATTTTTGATAGTTTCTGTAAAAAAAGCATTGTTTTTCTAGTAGCCATGTTTGAGTATGAAAAAACTTTAATGTCAAGTACATGTCTGTGAAGCTTATCACTTAACCACACGTGTGGGGATTAGGGATTTGCTTTATTAACAGAGGTTGTTGGAAGCCAGCTGTCCCGGATGCACATTTTTCCCCCCCATTTGTTGTTCTAGGTTGTGTTTGCCACACCAGGGATGCTTCACGCGGGACAGTCCCTACAAATCTTCAAGAAGTGGGCCGGTAACGAGAAGAACATGGTAGGAAAGCCTCCCGAGGCTTGTGAATGTTTTGGTTTGGTTTTGTTTGAAGAGCAGCACTTTTTATTACCCGTTTCTTTCGGTGATGAGCCCAAACGGCAAGCTGCTTCCTTCCGGATTCTCTCCCCAGGTGATCATGCCAGGCTACTGCGTGCAAGGAACAGTGGGCCACAAAATTCTGGGCGGACAACGGAAGCTGGAAATGGAGGGGAGACAGATCGTGAGTGACGTTTCACAGAGGGGGAATTCCTTTCTCTGTTGTCCTAGTGATGAATTGCCACTAAAAAGAATGGCCTGATCAGGTAGACCAGGGGTGTCAAATTCATTTGTTATGAGGGTCAGACCTGACATAAATAAGACCTTGTTGGGCTGGGTCATGTAGGGCCAGGCCATGTGTATACCTATTTAAGATATACACTTTAAAAAGGACACAGACAAAACACAATTAATTTAAAAAAAATACAAACTTAAAACATGCTTAAAACGTTAGCACTTGTTGGTCTTAAAGGTGCTTTCTTTATTTCTCTCCCATGGGATCCAGGGAACTGGGCAAAGGAAGCTGTGGCTCTTTCCTTCCTTCCCCAGGGGATCAGGAGGGGGAGAAGCCTCAGCCAAAAGAAGGAAGAGAGGCTTGGCTCAGTAGCTCTGCTGTGTGATTGAGAGAGCCTGGAAAAACAAGCTCTGCCTTCCCCTCCTTCCTCCCCAAGGGAGGGGTCTCAGCCAATGGAGAAAATATAAGTTTTGCTCTGTAGCTCCTGTGCGATTGAGCAAGCCTGGCAAAGCAAGCTGTGATTCAGAAGGAAGCAAGAGAAAGGGAGAAGGAAGCAGATGACAGCCAGTAGCTCGAGGGCCTGATATGAGCCCTCTGGGGGCCTGATTTGGCCCCCTGGCTGCATGTTTGACACCCGTGGGGTAGACAATGAAAAAATACTATAAACCGTGTTGGTTTTTAACGTCTCCTGGGCTCAGATCTAACATTTCTTCTGCAGACTCAGATGGCTAGTAGTCACTTCAAAACTAACAAGATTTCCAGGGTATAAGAATAATAGAGTTGGGAGATAGTTTTAAGTGAGTAATGGTTGGTTGGATTTGAGTCCAGCAACTAGATTTTGGGGGTATTTATTAATTGTCATATAGCCTTGTGTGTAGTATAGCCAGGGGATCCTAAGATTGTCAGGCAGTGAGATGCTCTAGCTCTTTTAGCCTTATGCACTGCTAAGTGGCAAATTAGACTTGCTGTCTACGGCAAGAGACCTCGTCAGCTCTTGGAGGATCGACTACATCAGGGGGGCGCAGCCTAATATGCAAAGGAGCTCCTGGTAGAATTCCACCCCTGCTTATTTATATCCAGACCCCTCCTTCCTGGATCTTGAGGCGTTAGGCGGGTCTCCCATTCAGGTACTAACCAGACTCGGACCTGCTTAGCTTTTAGCTGTGTGGACCAATCTGGCCTGTTTTCTGACCACAGGGTGCGTATTGCCATGGGCCCAATCTCATCAGCTCTCAGAAGCTAAGGAGGATCAGCTCTGGGTAGGACTTGGGTGGAAAACCACCCTGGAAGACCAAGGTTGCTATGCAGAGGCAGGCAGTGGCAAAACCACATCTGTTTTATCTCCCCTGACCTAGATGGCCCAGACTAGCCTGATCTCATCAGCTCTCAGAAGCTAAGCAGGGTCAGCTCTGGTTAACACTCGGATGGGAGGCCACTGGGGAAGTCCAGGGTTGCTACGCAGAGGCAGGCAACGGCAAACCACCCTTGCCATAAGTCAGCTGTGATGTGACAGCACTTTACACACCCAAGTATGCAGTCGAATGCTGCCAAATTGAGACATCCTGGCTCGGGGTGTCAGCAAACCACTTTGCCGCTGCCTGATGTGAGCGGCTGGTGCTCTGTCTGTCCGTCTTGTGCCTTCCAGCTCGAAGTGAAGATGCAGGTGGAGTACATGTCCTTCAGCGCCCACGCAGACGCCAAGGGCATCATGCAGCTCATCCGCCAGGCCGAGCCACGCAACGTCCTCCTGGTCCACGGCGAGGCGAAGAAGATGGAGTTCCTGAAGCAGAAGATAGAGCAGGAGTTCCGTACGTGCCGTACCTTTTAGCCGCGGCAACGCAGGAGGGCTTTTCGTTGGCGGAGTCCTCGGCCACCTGAGACGTCTCCCTGTTTCACTGAACCCCTCTTATCGAGTTACTTGTTGAAGATTAGTTCTCTTTCTCTCCTGCAGCCGGTTCACCTGGGCAGTTAACCCGCCAACGTCCCTACCGTTCTAAGTGGCGGCCGACGTTCCCTCTAAGCTGCAGAGTCTTGTGAGCAAAAATACGACTTTGTGAGCTGCCGGCATTAAAATGGGGAGCTCCTGGTCAGTTAGTTGTTAGGATATGAAAATGCTCAGTAAGGCATGAGGCAAGGGGGAAAGCATGCTGATCTGACAGTTACTGTCATAATAGATGACATCAGTATCCTAGCAAGGCTCTGCCAAGTAAGAGCTGGTTCTAACCAGGTGAATGATGCAATAAGGTGATGAGTGCATAAGAACATAAGAGAAGCCATGTTGGATCAGGCCAGTGGCCCATCCAGTCCAACACTCTGTGTCACAGAAGAACATAAGAGAAGCCCTGTTGGATCAGGCCAGTGGCCCATCCAGTCCAACACTCTGTGTCACAGAAGAACATAAGAGAAGCCCTGTTGGATCAGGCCTCTGGCCCATCCAGTCCAACACTCTGTGTCACATAAGAGAAGCCATGTTGGATCAGGCCAGTGGCCCATCCAGTCCAACACTCTGTGTCACATAAGAACATAAGAGAAGCCCTGTTGGATCAGGCCAATGGCCCATCCAGTCCAACACTCTGTGTCACATAAGAGAAGCCATGTTGGATCAGGCCAGTGGCCCATCCAGTCCAACACTCTGTGTCACATAAGAGAAGCCATGTTGGATCAGGCCAGTGGCCCATCCAGTCCAACACTCTGTGTCACATAAGAACATAAGAGAAGCCCTGTTGGATCAGGCCAATGGCCCATCCAGTCCAACACTCTGTGTCACATAAGAGAAGCCATGTTGGATCAGGCCAGTGGCCCATCCCGTCCAACACTCTGTGTCACATAAGAACATAAGAGAAGCCCTGTTGGATCAGGCCAATGGCCCATCCAGTCCAACACTCTGTGTCACAGAAGAACATAAGAAAAGCCCTGTTGGATCAGGCCAGTGGCCCATCCAGTCCAACACTCTGTGTCACATAAGAACATAAGAGAAGCCATGTTGGATCAGGCCAGTGGCCCATCCAACACTCTGTATCACATAAGAACATAAGAGAAGCCCTGTTGGATCAGGCCAATGGCCCATCCAGTCCAACACTCTGTGTCACATAAGAACACAAGAGAAGCCCTGTTGGATCAGGCCAATGGCCCATCCAGTCCAACACTCTGTGTCACAGAAGAACATAAGAGAAGCCCTGTTGGATCAGGCCAATGGCCTATCCAGTCCAACACTCTGTGTCACATAAGAACATAAGAGAAGCCCTGTTGGATCAGGCCAATGGCCCATCCAGTCCAACACTCTGTGTCACATAAGAACACAAGAGAAGCCCTGTTGGATCAGGCCAATGGCCCATCCAGTCCAACACTCTGTGTCACATAAGAACATAAGAGAAGCCATGTTGGATCAGGCCAGTGGCCCATCCAGCCCAACACTCTGTGTCACATAAGAACATAAGAGAAGCCATGTTGGATCAGGCCAGTGGCCCATCCAGTCCAACACTCTGTGTCACATAAGAACATAAGAGAAGCCCTGTTGGATCAGGCCAGTGGCCCATCCAGTCCAACACTCTGTGTCACATAAGAACATAAGAGAAGCCATGTTGGATCAGGCCAATGGCCCATCCAGTCCAACACTCTGTGTCACACAGTGGCCAAAATTTTATTTTTATATATATATACACACACATATATATACGCACTGTGGCTAATAGCCACTGATGGACCTCTGCTCCATATTTTCATCCAACCCCCTCTTGAAGCTGGCTATGCTTGTAGCCGCCGCCACCTCCTGTGGCAGTGAATTCCACATGCTAATCACCCTTTGGGTGAAGAAGTACCTCCTTTTATCCGTTCTAACCCGACTGGAAGCTTTGGTACAGTGACTGGTGGTTTGTGTATATAAGTAAGGCTATGCTGTACATAACTCCCCCTACTATACATGGATGTCTGGTGGAGCACTTTGATGGAGAGTCTGTACATTTGTAAATGAACCTGTATATAGTTAAGTACACAGAGTGTTGTTGGACTGTATCTCCCTATAGCAGCTACGTGGACTGTTGGTGACTGGTGGCGGTAAGACTAGGCAGTCACGAATCTGCTAACTCAAACAACGACATTAGCGTGCTCTGGGGTCATCCTTCCAGAGCCAAGGCCAAAAGCGTGCGAGCTGGAGGCTAAAAATCGGTGATCCGGCTCACGCCAACTCAGCTTAGAGGGAACACTGGCGGCGACTAGTGCAGAGTTGGTTAGGCAGAGAGAAAGAGCCCACCACAAGGTCTCCCAGTGAGCTTCACGACTGAGAGGGGATTTGAGCAGGGTGGGGGGTGTCTTCCAGATCCTGCTCTGGCCCTCCTGCCGCACAAAAGTAATCCCTACGGCCACGTTTCCCCTCGGTTTTTTTAAACACGTATTTTGACGGCAGAGACTCCTCCCTCCCACCCTCGCCGTCCCTGCCTCTTACCCTGTGCGTTTCCTTCACCCGCAGGCATCAACTGCCACATGCCCGCAAACGGAGAGACGGTGACCGTTTTCACAAGCCCCAACATCCCCGTGGACGTTTCCCTTGCGCTGCTGAAGCGAGAACGGGCGCTCGGTAAGATGCCAGACCCCCGCAGCGCGTGCTCGCTGCTTCAAGGCGGCAGGAATAAACCAGGCAGCAGATCTCTGTGCTCTCCCAGCCGCCTTTGCATTGCTGCCCGTCGGCGCTTCTAGGCTGACTGCAATTGCTGTGCTGCAGGGAACCCTGGGAAATGTAGTTTCAGAGGGTAGCCGCGCGGGTCTGCAGCGGAAGAACTGGATTCGAGTCCCTGACACCGTCGAGATCAGCGAGAAAGAGACGGTCCAGAGGAAGCATCCGGCGGCACCTCGAACAAAATTGGCAGCAGGGGGAGGAGCTTTTGAGGCTCACTTCGGATATCTGAAGAAGCGAGCAGTGACTTGTGGCAGCTCCTCCCCTGCTGCAATTTTTGTTTTTCTTTCAGGGGCTCCTGGATCCTTGCTCTTTTCTACTGCCGCAGGCACACGAACATAGAATCCTAGAGTTGGAAGGGAGCTCCAGGGTCATCTAGTCCAACCCCTGCAGAATGCAGGAAACTCACAAACCCCTCCCCCTAAATTCACAGGATCTTCATCGCTGTCAGAGGCGCATCTAGCCTCTGTTGAAAAACCTCCAAGGAAGGAGAGCCCACCACCTCCCAAGGAGGAAGCCGGTTCCACTGAGGAACCGCTCTAAACTCACAGATACCTCCTGCTAAATTCAAAGGATCTTCATTGCTGTCAGATGGTCATCTAGCCTCTGTTTCAAAACCTCCAAGGAAGGAGAGCCCACCACCTCCCGAGGAAGCCTGTTCCACTGAGGAACCGCTCTAAACTCACAGATACCTCCCGCTAAATTCACAGGATTTTCATTGCTGTCAGATGGCCATCTAGCCTCTGTTTCAAAACCTCCAAGGAAGGAGAGCCCACCACCTCCCAAGGAGGAAGCCTGTTCCACTGAGGAATCACTCTAACGGTCAGGAAGTTCTTCCTAATGTTGAGCCGGAAACTCTTTTGATTTAATTTCAACCCATTGGTTCTGGTCCTACCTTCTGGGGCCACAGAAAACAATTCCACACACCATCCTCTAGATGACAGCCCTTCAAGGACTTGAAGATGGTGAGCCACCGTTCACAAGCACTCTTTGGGTGCGATCCGTCAACCAGTGACAGATCCACCTAACAAACCGCATTTTACCAGCACGGCTACTCATTTGACGTTTCAGAGGGTAGCCCTGTTGGTCCGCAGAAGAACAGCTGGATTTGAATCCAGTTGCACTTTAGACAGCCAGTCTGGTGTTGTGGTTAAGAGCACGGACTCTTAATCTGGGAGAAGCAGGTTTGATTCCCCCACTCCTCCACCTGCACCTGCTGGTGCAACCTTGGGGCAGTCCCGGTTCTCTCAGAGCTGTTCTGCTCAAGAGCAATTCTTGGAGAGCTCTTTCAGGCCCACTTACCTCACAGGGTGTCTGTTGTAAGGAAGAGGAAGGGAGAGGAGACTGTAAGCCACTCTGAGACTCCCAAGTGAAGGGCAGCGTATAAATGCAAACCTTCTTCTTCGAGACCAACCAGGGTACGAGTTTTCGAGAGATACATTATCTGAGAAAGGGAACTTTGACTTCTGACAGCTCATGCCCCCCCCCCCCCCCCCCAAAAAAAAATCGTTGGGCTCTGAGGTCTTGCTGGGTTCAAATCTAGCCAGAAGATTTAGTTCTAGTTCAGGGGTGACCAAACTTGCTTAATGTATGAGCCACATAAAATAAACATCAGATGTTTGAGAGCTGCAAGACATGAACGTCAGATGTTTTAGGGAGGGAGGGAGGAAGAAGAAGATGAAGATATTGAATTTATATCCCGCCCTCCACAACAGACATCCTGTGAGGTGGGTGGGGCTGAGAGGGCTCTCACAGCAGCTGCCCTTTCAAGGACAACCTCTGCCAGAGCTATGGCTGACCCAAGGCCGTTCCAGCAGGTGCCAGTGGAGGAGTGGGGAATCAAACCCGGTTCTCCCAGAGAAGAGTCCGCACACTTCACCACTACCCCAAACTGGCTCTCCAAACTGAAGGGAGGAAGGAAGGAATAGAGGGGGAGGAAGGGAGAGGTGGAAAGAAAACAACTTTAACTGCATCCTCCGAGCTGCCAGTTGGCTTGGCTTTGAGAAGTGATTTGAAGCTGGCTGACAGGACGGTGGGGGCTTCGAAAGCCACACAACGTATGTGAAAGTGCCACATGCGGCTCCCAAGTCAGAGTTTGGCCCATCCCTGTTCTAGTTTAACAGCCAGTCTGGTGTTGTGGTTAAGAGCACGGACTCTTAATCTGGGAGATGCAGGTTTGATTCCCCCACTCCTCCACCTGCACCTGCTGGTGCAACCTTGGGGCAGTCCCAGTTCTCTCAGAGCTTTTTCTGCTCAAGAGCAATTCTTGGAGAGCTCTTTCAGGCCCACGTACCTCACAGGGTGTCTGTTGTGGGGAAGAGGAACGGAAAGGGGACTGTAAGCCACTCTGAGACTCCCAAGTGAAGGGCAGGGTATAAATGCAAACCTCCTTCCTTCTTCGAGACCAACCAGGCCCATCCCTGTTCTAGTTTAACCAAGGTCTTAATTTTTCCTAGCCTGTGTTTGAGCACCCCTGGCAGAGGCCTTTGCGAGGGGGGTGGGGTCGAGGTCTCTTGAGTGGCGGTTGTGCTTCCTGCCTTGTGGCGGGGTCCCCCGTGGGATCACCGTCTGAGAGGAGCAGCTGTCCAGGCCAGTGGCAGGAGACATTGGCTGTAGGGCGGCTGGCTGACTAGTCTCTGCTCCTCTGCCTCCAGGTCCCTTGCCGGATCCCAAGAAGCCCAGGCTGATGCACGGCACGCTGATCATCAAGGACAACGTAAGCAAAAGGGGAAGGGGGGGGGCAGAATCGGGACCTCTGGGGTAGCTCTTGAACCCGGCTCCTGGCCGCAGTGTGGCACCTTGACGGTTCTCGTTTCAGCCAGTTTCATTGAAGTTTTAGGGAAAGTGAAACGGACATGGGGGAACAGAAAGAAATAAGACGTTGCAAATAGTAACTCGGCTAAGAAACACGAACAGGTTAATCGAGTCGAATGTTCCCTCTAAGCTGTGGAGTCTTGTGAGCAAAAATTCTACTTCGTGAGCGACCGGCGTGAAAGTGGTGAGCTGCTGCATCAATGAGTGTACTCTGGCTTCCTGAGCTAGGACAAAAATGCTCCTTCCTGAGCTAGGACAAAAATGCATGAGCGAGGCTAAAAAACTGTGACCTGGCTCCCGCTAACTCAGCTTAGAGGGGGCACTGATCAAGTCTGTACAAAGAAAGAAAGAAATGTATTCTGTAAGTGTCACATTATGTTAATCTACTAAGCCAATGCAATTCATACGAACTATGAATTCCACCTTGAAGATTCTGGTTTCTTGCTGCACAGCTCTCCAGTCCTTGATGCTCTAGAACACGCGCAGCGTCCCATTTAACACGTCCCATTTCCCTCTCTTCTCTCTCTCGTCAGAGTTTCCGCCTGGTCTCTCCGGAGCAAGCGCTCAAGGAACTGGGGCTGGGGGAGCACCAGCTGCGCTTCACCTGCCGGATTCACTTCCAGGACCCCCGCAAAGAGCACGAGACGGGGCTGCGGGTCTACAACCACCTCAAGAGGTGGGCGCTTGGGTCGGGTCTTGGAACCCCCGTGGCCAGCCTGTTTTAATTTTAATGATCAAAACAACTGGAACCGGTGTAATCAGTGGAAATAACAGAAAAACCACCGGAAGCAATGAAATTTACACAGAAATGTGTATAAATAGTTTTAGTGCGAGCTTAAATGAAACGGAAACAAAACAAAACTAAGGGACACTGAGCTTTCAACATATGAATTTCCCCACACAGTCTTTCAGCGGCCCTGTAAATCGGCTTCCTTCGAGTAGACTCAGTTGTGGGTGAACGATTTCTCCTCAGTGCCCGACTCCTAACAATGTGGAGAGAGTAATGAAGGAACCACCTATGAAAGGACTCCTCACGGTTTCAATCACTTCATCAGCCTCCTTCTCCCGACGTTACACGGAGCCCCTCAGCTCAATTTTTTCAACGTGGGTCTACGCATGCTCTCATCAGTTGCTGTCGGCTGGCGAAGGAGTGTATGTAGTGATCGAAACCGTGAGGAGCCCTTTCATAAACGGTTCCTTCCTTACTCTCTCCACATCGCTAGGAGTCGGGCACAGAGGAAAAAAGCGTTCTCCCACAACTGAGTCTACTCGAAGGAAGCCGATTTACAGGGCCGCTGAAAGACTGTGTGGGGAAATTCATATGTTGAAAGGCTAATCAATATTTTACCTGCCTAAATTAGGGTTCGTGAAATCTTCCTTTCCATTGGGATTTAGGTTTTGTCCTGGGAGGGTGGGGGGGGCAGGATTTTGGTGCCCCACTTCTAACATGGGAAAAAGGACTAGTTGTTTGTCTATACACTTTTGAGGTTGTTCCTAAGCCACATGGGGAGACAGAAAGATCCCTGGGCCAGTCTCCTCGCTCTGTTTGCTGGGGCAGAACCCTTCTTGAAACCTTCCTTCCATGCCCAAGTGGCCTCCCGGGTTAACCATTTTGATTGCTGATATTTTGGGGTGCAGTCTTAAAGAGATGTCACTCTGAATATGCAAAGTTCTCGGCATGGTTTATCTGCCCCTCTCCTCCTCACCTTTATCTGCTGATGAGCTGGTGGCAGGGGGGAGGATGTTTCGGCATCAGTGATTGGATCCTTGAAACCTGTTATGCGTATTTGTGTCTTGCAGGGGGGGGTGGGGGAAACAGCCTTAGAAAGGCCAGTAGCTGGGGAGGACCCCATAGCCTGGATTGGATGCATGCTGCCCCACCCCCAGTAAAACATTCTGTGCTCAGTCATTGCAAATTCCACACCCCAAAAGAGCAGACTGCTGTTGTATAAATTAAACAAATCTTTATAACTTCTTGGTTTTGCTAACTGTGAGGAGGGACAGACGCAGGCAGGGTTTTTTTTTTGTAGCAGGAACTCCTTTGCATAGGATACACACCCCTGATGTAGCCAATCTACTTGGAGCTTACAGTAGGCACCCTGTACTAACAGCCCTGTGAGCTCTTGGAGGATTGGCTACATCAGGGCTGTGTGGCCTAATATACAAAATAGGTCTGACAAAAAAAGCCCTGAACAGAGGTCTTTTGATATCTCATCTTAAGAAAACCAACCTTTTTAGTATCTTGCTCATACACCTGAAACTATAATTTTCTGGTTTCTTTATTGAACCACCCTTCCCTTAACTCATAGCCCCTATTTTCTCTCTCAAGTAGTAGTTGCACCTAAGGAAAATGTATATTTGTATTTAGAAAACAGATTAGCAGAAAATTGCAGGATTACTAGTCGTATTACGGAATGACATTTTGGATTGGGGTTTCTTGAGCTGCAGGATCTGCCAGGCATATATGAACATATGAAGCTGCCTTCTACTGAATCAGACCCTCCTCGGTCCATCAAAGTCAGTCTTGTCTACCCAGCCTGGCAGCAGCTCTCCAGGGTCTCAAGCTGAGGTTTTTCAAGCCTGTTTGCCTGGACCCTTTTCAGTTGGAGATGCCAGGGATTGATCCAAGTAGATGCTCTACCACTGAGCCACTGTCCCTCCCCTGCTCTCCAGGGTCTCAAGCTGAGGTTTTTCATACCTACTTGCCTGGACCCTTTTCAGTTGGAGATGCCAGGGATTGATCCCGGGACCTTCTGCTTACCAAGCAGATGCTCTACCACTGAGCCACCGTCCCTTCCCTGCTCTCCAGGGTCTCAAGCTGAGGTTTTTCATGCCTACTTGCCTGGACCCTTTTTAATTGGAGATCCCGGGGACTAAACCTGGGACCTTCTGCTTACCAAGCAGATGCTCTACCACTGAGCCACCATCTGTCCTAGAGGCAAGTTGGGAACGACCTCCTTGTTATTTGTTTCCTGCAGCGTCCTGAAGGACTACTCTGTCCAGCATCTCTCTGACACTTCGATAATGGTGGAGTCCATCCTGATCCAGGTGACGGTCCAGTCAGAGGACCCGGCCACCAAACTCCTGCTGGTCTCGTGGACGTACCAGGTGAGAGGTTAACTTCTGCTCACCGTGATAAGGCCCGGGGCTCCATTCAGGCATCGCATCAAACTGAGGTCTGCACAAGCCACTGGGGCTTTTCTGCATCCTCGTTTTCCTCGCTTTTGTCTTCCAGTTCCTTTGGGCTATTTTTTTTTTTTTGTTCTGCACATGTTTTGCTCCCCTGGTGGTTGGTTTGATATTAAATGTTTATGGCTGGCATATCTTCCTGCAGTTTTAAACTGTAGGTTTTTATGCCAGTCGTGAAGCAATGTAATATAGAATTGGCCAGGACAGGGGGAAAAACACATGCAGGACAGAAAAAACAACAAAGCGACAGGAGACACAAGGAGAAGAAGGAGGAGACTGTAGATTTATACCCCGCCCTTCTCTCTGAATCAGAATCTCAGCGCGGCTCACAATCTCCTTCTTCCCCCACAACAGACCCCCTGTGAGGTAGGTGGGGGCTGAGAGAGCTCTCCCAGAAGCTGACCTTTCAAGGACAACTCCTGTGACAGCCATGGCCAACTCAAGGCCATTCCAGCAGCTGCAAGTGGAGGGGCGGGGAAATCAAACACGGTTCTCCCAGATAAGAGTCTGCGCGGTTGTAAGAAGTACACCAAACTGGCTCTCACTACATCAAGACTGCAGAAAAACCCATCATTCTAAAGCTAAACCATGGCTTGAGCTCCCAAGCCCACAGAAGGCGAAACCTGGCTTTGGAGCCTCATCCTCCACTTCCCGTGTGTATTTGCCTTTGCCAATTCACTTCTGTCTCCAGGTCGTGGCATCTCCAAGACGGGGAGGGACGGGCAGAACTGCAGTTTGTCAGTTCAGACCTGCGAAGTCTGTCTGGAGGCACCCCGATGTGGTCTCTGACTAAAGCCACTTGCTGTGTGTAAATTGTGCCAGGGAAACCAACAAGGGATACCGACCCATCAGTTCTGCACGATGCCGTGTGCTCTGCCTGATTCCCCCCCTCCCTTTTTCTGGATAGAAGTTGTGCACATATTGCCACCCCATCCCTTGACTCCTGTAAGTCTTGTCGTCCTCTTTCTGGAGGCCATCCTGACCACAGGAGTTTCGAACTGTATGACAAGAACTAGACCAGGGGTGGCCAAACTGTGGCTCGGGGGCCACGTGTGACTCTTTCACACATATTGTGTGGCTCTTGGAAGCCCCCACCGTCCCATGGGCTGGTGGCTTAGAGAATGCATTTGCGGTTAAAGTTGCTTTCTTTCCACCTCTTCCTCCCTCCCCATATATCTTCCTTCCTCCTGACTCTCAAACAAATGACGCTCATGTCTTTCAGCTCTCAAACATCTGACATTTATTCTACGTGGCTCTTGCATTAAGCAGCTTTGGCCACCTCTGGACTAGACACTTGGGTTAATGTCTTTTTTAAAGCAGCACTGAGTCTCAAGGTACCGCAATTCCAAATTTTCCGCATGGATTCCCTAGCGCAGTCATGTTTCTGTAGGTCGGGTGTCACCCCCGACGTTTTTTTGAGCCTGCGGGCACCTTTGGAATTCCAGCACAGTACGGCGGCTGCCGGCGCGGAACGCCCGCCCTAAAACAGCTGCTGCGGGAGGTGGAGCCAGCTACAAAATGGCTGCCCCAGTTTAACCTTCAGCCATGCAGTGAAGCTCCTTGTGCTGCCATAGCAGCTGCTACCAAAGCAACATTTTAAAAAAAAATCTGCACAGCCAATCAAATTTCCAGTTAGAAGCCTCAGCCCTGCCCACTTTCTAAAAAGCACCCATGGGTGTCACGTTGGGCTCCTCTGCTGCAGAACAGATACTTTATGCCAGGAGTGGCCCAACTTGCTTACTGTAAGAGGCACATAGACTAAATGTCAGTTGTTTGAGAGCCACAAGACATGGATGCTGGATATTTGAAAGCTGCAAGACAAGGGAGGGAGGAAATAGATGGGGGGGAGGGAGGGGGGAGAGGTGGAAAGAAAGCAACTTTAACTTTAAATGCTTTCTCCAAGCCAGCCAGCTTGCAGAAGCGCTTTAAAAAGACAAATGTCTTCTCCAAGCTGGCTGACTGGGCAGCGGGAGCTTCAGGAGCCGCACAATGTGTGTGAAAGAGCCACAGGGGGCTCCCGAGCCAGTTCGGCCATCCCTTCTTTACTCTTTGCAGTACTCTGTCCATAGAACCATAAGCAGGTGAATGCTTGAACATGAAAGGCCGATTCACGTTCAGTTTTTCACCACCTCCTTGCTTGCGGGTTTCCCCCGCTGCACAGTGGAAAGCGCAGCTTGATTTCTCGGAAAGCGGCTGCGAGCAGTGTGGTGAGAAAGGGAGCCACGTGTAGCAGCAGAAGCTGGGCGGAGCCTGGTTTGCATCGGGCGGGGCTGCGTTTCCCCATGCCCCGTGAGCAGGCCCTCTGGGCTGCCGAAGAGGAAGCATTTCGACAGCGGCTTGCGCTCAAGGCAAACGCTCGATTGTGGTTTGGGTTTTTTTTCGAGCGTTTGCCTTGAGCGCGAGCCGCTGTCGAAATGTTTTCCTAACTGCAGCACAGAGAAGGATGTTTTCATCGATTTGCTCTTGAGAAAGCTGGAACCGCCTTCAGGCGGTCGCTCAAAACGCGCAGCGAGCCGAGTCGACGAATGCAGAGTCGAGAGCTTCTGCTCCTGCGTCTTCGTGCTTCGGAAGGCGGAGAGGAGGGAGGAGGAGCGCTGCGGCATGCCGTGTCACAGGCGTCCTCCAAACACGTTTCCACCGTTCCGTGTTTGTGGTTTTTGTAGACGCTTTTGGACTTCGAGGCTATTTATGTGGTGCCTTTTTGGCACTTTGAACTGCGTAGGACGCTTTTGCATAGAAAGTTTTTCAAGTAAACTTGTTTTAAGATACTAAGTGATTTGTTTTGGTTGCACGGTTGCTTTATTGTTTTGTTTGGCCTCTTTAATCCGGGGCTGCCCAGCTTCGCTCCGTGGCCCAGTCGCTTGCCGACCACGGCTCAGTACCAGCCCACGGACCGGTGGCTGAAGACCCCTGCTTTAGACCAGTTGTGTTCTCCCTGCAGTCATCTCAGCCGGGGGCTCCCCCACCCTTTTTGAGTGTCCTTCTGATATTTTTGTATAATATTGTCTTTTGTTAGTGGTCCCAGATCTGATGAAGACAGGAAAGAAACAAGTTCTTAATCGATCGGCTTGTCACCACACTACTTTGGGACTTGAATGTACATGTTTTGGACATTTGGACTGGTTTCTATATACTTCTTAGTAAATTGGTCACTAGCTTGCATTTTTTGTTGCGCTATCTGTTATAGTGTTCTCCCTGCAGTCATCTCATCCAGAGGCTCCCTCACCCTTTTTGAGCCTGTGGGCACCTCTGGAATCCTGGCACGGGGTGGTTGGTGGCCGCAGGAGGCTGAGCCCCTCACACACCGTGAGGACGTTCAAGAGTAAGGGAGAAGAGGGGCGGTTTTAAAAATACACCGGGAAGGATTAGCAAGAGAGAATAAAGCCCACGCTGCTGCAAAAACGACATCCTTTTAATCCGCCCAGCCGATCAGATCAGTGGCCTGCCAGAAGCCGTGCTGGGTAAGACCCGTCCCCCCGCCCCAAACTGGCTCCACCCACTTTCAGAAAACACTGGACAAGGTACCAAGTCAGGTGTCAGCAGGTACCACGGCTCCCATGAGCGTTACACTGATGACCCCTGGCCTGATCCTTTTAAAAGGAGTCTTAAGAGTTTAGCTGTGTGAAGTGAGAGCCAGTTTGGTGTAGTGGTTAAGTGTGCTGACTCTTATCTGGGAGAACGGGATTTGATTCCCCTCTTCTCCACTTGCAGCTGCTGGAATAGCCTTGGGTCAGCCATAGCTCTCGCAAGAGTTGTCCTTGAAACGACAGCTGCTGTGAGAGAGCCCTCAGCTCCACCCACCTCACAGGGTGTCTGTTGTGGGGGAAGGAGATAAAGGAGATTGTAAGCTGCTCTGAGACTCTTGATTCAGAGAGAAGGGTGGGGTATGAATCTGCAAGTCTTCTTCTGTTCCAACAAAGAGAGTTCACACGGCACCTTCAGGGAACTGATTTATTAAGATTTACACCGCAGTCAATCAGTTAGCATTCAAGCTTGTAAAAAACCCAAAGAATAAAATACAAAACCAAACCCCAATATGTACTTTTAGGCTATTGCCACAGTCTCGCAGCACTGAATTCCAAAGCTTGGGGGGGGGGGGGGGGCGTGAAGTGTTTCAAAGAACGCTTTTCTTCTTTTTTTTGTTTTTGGTTTCTGCACCCAGGAAGAAGAAATGGGAAGCTACGTGACTTCTTTGCTGAAGAAGGCGCTGCCTCAAATCACAGCGTGACACCCCTTCTCTGCTCCCCCCCCCCCAAACTCGGACATTTCGAGGAAGCCCTCCTGTAGGCAGAAGGTGCGGGTCGACTATATAGACCGTAGGCGTTTGCTTTATATTTTAAAATAAAGTTTAATTATGATATCTTTGGGCTTTTCTGCTGACGGCTGCAGAGTGACTTACTGAGATAAAAAGGACTGTTCGGAGTAGAATCATTCCCAGTGCAGGCCGCAGTAGGAATTTTTTATCAGACTGCAAATCTACTGGTATTAACGGCCATGACTTTATTAATTTTTTTTTTAAAAAGCCATGAAGTTGCTCACTGCCTCCCAGATCCTCCCAACGGTTCACAGGTGAAAACGGGAACATTCTTGTGCACTTGTCATGTAGCTGCCTAATAGGGAATCAGACCCTTGGTCCGTCAGTGTCAGTCTTGTCTCCTCAGACTGGCAGCAGCTCTCCAGAGTCTCAGGCTGAGGTCTCTCACTTCGCCTCCTGCCTGGTCCTTTTAATTGGAGATGCCAGGGATTGAACCTGGGACCTTCCGCATGCCGAGCAGAAGCTCTGCCCCTGAGCCACAACCTCCACCCAAAAATCAAGGTCAGTATTGTCTACTCAGACTGGCAGTGGCTCTTCAAGCACAGGTCTTTCACATCCCCTACCACCACTTGGTCCTTTTAGCTGGAGATGCTGGGGATTGAACCTGGGACCTTCCGCATGCCGAGCAGACGCTCTACCTCTGAGCCACAGCCCTCCCCCAAAGCTGCAGCTGTTAAAGGGCTGGACTAGGATCTAAGAACATCAGAAGAGCTCTGCTGGATCAGACCAGTGAGGGTCCACCTAGTCCAGCTTCCTGTCTCACATGGTGGCCTACCAGTCCCTATGGGGGTCCAACAACAGGGCAGAGAGGCTGAGGTCTTCTGCAGAGTTAACCATTGGTCCCTCCAGCTCAGAACTGTCCGCCAGTGAAAAGTCTCCCCCAATACCTGAGGTGCTCAGGACCTCCTGCCTGTAAAGCGTTCTCTCTGCTGTGCTTCCTCCTGCCCAAGCGTGGGAAGCTTAAGCCGCAGTTCCTGTCTAAGGTCCCCTGAGCTGCTGCGGCATCCTCGACCACGTCACCCCGTCCACATCACCCCGTCGCCGCGCTTCGCAGGCGCCGGGGAGCTCACGGTTCCGTCTCCCGCTGACGGTGTAGACCGCGGCGGCCCTGGACCTGAAGCGCAGCTTGCAGCGCAGCCGCCGGCTGGCCGAGGTGAAGTAGTAGAGGATTGGATTCAGGCAGCAGTTGAAGCTGACCAGGGCTAAGGTGACCCGCCGCATTTTGTAAATGAAGGCGGCGAAGTGGCAGTTCCGGATGAGCCCGGCCCGCATCAGGAAGTGGAGCAGGTGGGTGAGGTGATAGGGGAGGAAGCAGGTGGCGCAGATGAAGAGGATCAGGTAGATGGTCCCCAGCGCTTTCCTCTTGCGGGCGCTGCGGGGGATGCGGGAGATGCGCCTGGCGATCAGCGGGTAGCTGATCAAGACCACCGCGAAGGGCACGGCGAAGCCGAACACCAGGGCGCAGGCGTTGTAAGGGACCATCCGCCCCCTCCAGCTGCCCGCCCCGAAGCTTTCGAAACAGACGGTCCGGTTGCTCTCCCGGGAGGTCAGAGGGCCGCCCAGAACGAGCGGCACCGCGACACCCCCCGCCACGCCCCAGAGGAGGGCGGAGACCACCCCGTAATGCCAGCTTTTGATCCTGATGTACGCGAAGGGGTGGAGGACCGCCACGTACCGGTCGAGGCAGATGCAGGTGAAGAAGGCGACGCTGAGGTAAATGTTGACGAAGTACACGCTGCCGGTGACGCTGCAGGCCACGTCGCCAAAGACCCAGTCGTTGCGGTTGAAGTGGTAGTGGATCTTGAACGGCAAGACGCAGACGAACAAAGTGTCCACCACGGCGAGGTTGATGAGGTAGGCGAAGGAACGGGGCGCTCCGGCTGTCCTGCAGGTCAGGAAGTAGAAGGCCACCATGTTTTCCAGCAGGCCCAAAACGAAGACCGCACTGTAGACAGCGGGGAAGAAGGAGAACTGGAAGTCTGCTTGGAGGAAGCACTCCGAAGTGGCGTTGACTGGCGTCTCGTTGGATGGGCCTCTTCCCTCCATCGCGTCTGAAGGGGCTTCCCTTCTCCACAAAGATCTGGGGGCATTTAATGGGCCATCCTGGCAAGTCTGAAACTTCAGCTTGTGGAAGGGGGGTTTGACCTCCTTTTGTCTTGTACTTCCGGGTTAGCAGAGAGTCTCCGTTTCCAAAGGCAACCGAGCTTGGGGCGAGCACGGAACAAAGCTGCAAAGCGGAGAGGGGAGAACGTTAAAATGGCAGGGTTGCCATCCTGACCTGGATTGCCCAGGCATCCTCTGGTTGTGTGAAGCTAAGCGGGGTCAGTCCTGGCAAGTCCTCAGATGGGAGACCTCCTGGGAATGCCAGATGTTGGGAGGCAGAATCAGGCTGTATCAAGCCGCTTCTCTGAACTTCCTCTAGGACCCCAGTAGGGGTCAGTCACCTGTCGCCATGACTTCCAGGTGCAGACACCTACACACACGAATACAAAAATACCCCCCAAAAGCACACAAAAAAACTGGACAAATGCATGGAGAAGCTGCAGCTGTTAAAGGGCTGGACTAGGATCTAGGAACATCAGAAGAGACCTGCTGGATCAGACCAGTGAGGGTCCATCTAGTCCAGCATCCTGTCTCACACAGTTCCTCTGGAGGGCTAACAACAGGGCAGAGAGGCTGAGGCCTTCATAAGAACATCAGAAGAGCTCTGCTGGATCAGACCAGTGAGGGTCCATCTAGTCCAGCATCCTTTCCCACACAGTGGCCTACCAGTCCCTACGGGGGGCCAACAACAGGGCAGAGAGGCTGAGGCCTTCGTAAGAACATCAGAAAAGCCCTGCTGGATCAGACCAGTGAAGGTCCATCTAGTCCAGCATCCTTTCTCACAGTGGCCAACCAGTTCCTCTGAGGGGCCAACAACACAGGACATAGAGGCTGAGGCCTTCCCCTGATGTTTCTTCCTGGCTCTGGGATTCAGAGGACTAGTGCCTCTGAATGTGGAGGTTCCCCTCAGTCACCGGGGCTAGTCGTCATTGATCGATTTATCTTCCATGAAGCTGTAAGAACATAAGAGAAGCCATGTTGGATCAGGGCAGTGGCCCATCCAGTCCAACACTCTGTGTCACATAAGAGAAACCATGTTGGATCAGGCCAATGGCCCCTCCAGTCCAACACTCTGTGTCACAGAAGAACATAAGAGAAGCCATGTTGGATCAGGCCAGTGGCCCCTCCAGTCCAACACTCTGTGTCACAGAAGAACATCAGAGAAGCCATGTTGGATCAGGCCAATGGCCCATCCAGTCCAACACTCTGTCACAGAAGAACATCAGAGAAGCCATGTTGGATCAGGCCAATGGCCCATCCAGTCCAACACTCTGTGTCACACAGTGGCCCAAAAACCCAGGTGCCATCAGGAGGTCCACCAGTGGGGCCTAATCCCCTAATCCCTGCCAGTACATCCTCTGGCAGCCATTTCCACATTTTCATCACTTTCTGCATAAAGCAAAATTTCCTTTTGTTATCCTGAACCTCCTGCTCACCAACTTCACTGGATGCCCTCGAGGTCTAGTATTTTGGGGAGAAGGAGAAAAATTTCTCCTTGTCTACTCTCTCCACCCTGTGTATAACTTTATTAACCTCTACTGTGTCTCCGCCCCCCCCCTTCAAATCTCTTCTAAACTGAAAAGCCCCAGACTCTTCCACTTTTCCTCACAGGGGAAGGGAAAACGCAGCTTCGAATGTCCACTCTCCCATGGACGCTTGCTGGGTGACCTTGCACCATCAGCCTCACCTCCCTCACAAGGTTGTTGTGAAGATAAAACAGCAGAGAGAACAACGTAAATGGCTTTGGGTCCCCAACGGGGGGGTGGGGGGGAGGTGAGGTATAAACAAATAAAAGCTGGACAAACACATGGAGAAGTTAGTGACTAATAACCTTTTTGATGGGACCTCCATGTTCTTGTAGTTCACCTCTGGCTAACATGTCCCGGGGCTGTGGGAGGGTGGGGGAAAGTGCTGCTGTTTCCATACCCTGTTTACCCGCTTGCCCAGAGATGTGGCTTGGTCATTAGTGGATGCCACACTACTGGGTGGGGAGGGACGGTGGCTCAGCGGGTAGAGCATCTGCTTGGTAAGCAGAAGGTCCAGGTTCAATCCCCGGCATCTCCAACTAAAAAAGGGTCCAGGCAAATAGGTGTGAAAAACCTCAGCTTGAGACCCTGGAGAGCTGCTGCCAGTCTGAGTAGACAAGACTGACTTTGATGGACCGAGGGTCTGATTCAGTAGAATGCAGCTTCATATGTTCCATCCCCGGCATCTCCAACTAAAAAGGGTCCAGGCAAATAGGTGTGAAAAACCTCAGCTTGAGACCCTGGAGAGCAGGGGAGGGATGGTGGCTCAGTGGTAGAGCATCTGCTTGGGAAGCAGAAGGTCCCAGGTTCAATCCCCGGCATCTCCAAAAAAGGGTCCAGGCAAATAGGTGTGAAAAACCTCAGCTGGAGACCCTGGAAGGCCGCTGCCAGTCTGAGTGGACAAGACTGACTTTGATGGACCGAGGGTCTGACTCAGCAGAAGGCGGCTTCATTTGTTCATATATGCTGGATCAGGAGGGATCCTCCGGCAGCTACGCCCCGTGATAACGAAGGACGGACCGTCTGCTTACAGAGGCCGATGCCGATTGAACTTCCTGAAGGCTGGCTAGAAAGGGGATTCCGGAGAGAACAGGTAAAGGAAAGAGACCCCCACTGGCTGTAAACTCAGCATCCTCCCATGCAAGCGGGGGGGCAGGGGGGGACTTACCAGCTTGCGTGATCCTCGCTGTTCTTCTGCCGATCTGGCCGCCGTTCCTTGGGAGGGGGTCAGCCAGGACTTCGCGCCTTCCCTTTCTCCCCTCCTCTCGAAATGAGGGTGCTGCTGTGAGTCATTCCTGTGTGCTTTGGCTGGGCGGGGTGGGGGGGGGGGCGCCGCTTCTGTTCCACAGCGAGAAGCCACAGGAAATGAGCAAAGCTCCAAGGCTGTGGTTAACAGTAGAGACGGAGGCTGCGAGCCGGTTTGAGCGCGCTGCAGCTGGACCTGGGCCTCCTCTTGAGGATCTGGGGGCTCCCATCAGAAGAGGCCTGCTGGATGAGACCAGCAGTCCAGCCAGTCCAGCACGCAGCGGCCAATCAGCTCCTTGGGGGGGCCCAGCAATAGGGCAGAGAGGCCGAGGCCTTCCCCTGATGTTGCCTCCTGGCTCTGGGATTCAGAGGAATTAGTGCCTCTGAAGGCGGAGGGTCCCTTCAACCACCGTGGCTGGTAGCCACCGATTTTATCCTCCGTGAATCTCTCTCATCCCCTTTGAAATCTGTCTGTTCCGGTGGCCATCGCTACATCCTCCGGCAGCGAATTCTGCATTCTCATCGCTGTGTCAAGTGGCATTTTCTTTTGTCCATCCTGAACCTCCTGCCCGTCTGCTCCAGTGGATGCTCTTGGGCTCTAGTATTTTGGGGAGAGGAGGCGAAAATCTGCCAGCTCTGTCCAGCCCATGCAAAATGTTATAAACCTTTCTCAAGCCTCCCTTTCCCTAAATTGAAAAGTCCCAGACTTGTCCATCTTTCCTCATCAGGAATCCCATTGGATTCACCGCGCGCCAGCCCAGCTCTGCGCAGCTGACCACCGAAGGATTGAGAAGCCCCCCCGCCCCCTTACGGTCCTGGGAACGGGCACCTGAACCCTGGCCTCTGTCAGTGCCATACCGTGCAGGTCAAATCCATTTAGGCAACTTGGCAAGTCACCCAGGGGCCTGCTGGGAAAGGGCTGTTGTGGAGCATCTGCTCAGTGTGCAGAAGGGCCCAGGTTCAATCCCCACCATCTCCAGTTTAGAAAGGACCAGGCAAGGGGTGATGGGGAAAAACACCTCAGCTTGAGACCCTGGAGAGCGGCTGCCAGTCTGAGTGGGCGATGCTGACTGTGATGGACCAGTAGTCTGATTCAGCAGAAGGCAGCTCTGGTGTGTTCACGATAGTCAGGGAAGGGACCGTGGCTCAGTGGCAGAGCATCTGCTTGGTGTGCAGGAGGTCCCAGGTTCAGTCCCTGAGATCTCCAGTTGAAAAAGGGCCAGGCAGGTGATGGGAAAGACCTCTGCCTGAGACGCTGGAGAGCCACTCTCCGGTAGACTGTGCTGACTTTGATGGACGGATGGTCTGATTCAGTAGAAGGCAGCTTCCATGTGTCCAAGATGGTCAGGGAGAAGAAGAATTGCAGATTTATACCCCGCCCTTCTCTCTGACTCAGAGCGGCTTACAATCTCCTATATCTTCTCCCCCCCACAACAGACACCCTGTGAGGTGGTTGGGGCTGAGAGGGCTCTGACAGAAGCTGCCCTTTCAAGGGCAGCTCTGCGAGAGCTATGGCTGACCCAGGGCCATTCCAGCAGCTGCAAATGAAGGAGTGGAGAATCAAACCCGGTTCTCCCAGAATAAGAGTCCGCACACTTCACCACTACACCAAAGGGGCTGTGGCTCAGTGGCAGAGCATCTGCGAAGTATGCAGAAGGTCCCAGGTTCAATCCCCAGCATCTCCAGTCTAGAAAGGACCAGGCAGTCAATGATGGGGAAAAAAATCTCAGCTTGAGACCCTGGAGAGCGGCTGCCAGTCTGAATGGACAGTACTGACTGCGATGGACCAGTCGTCTGATTCAGTAGAAGGCAGCTTCCGTGTGTTCAAGACGGTCAGGGAAGGGCCGTGGCTCAGTGGCAGAACATCTGCTCGGCACGCAGAAGGTCCCAGGTTCAATCTCTGGCATCTCCAGTTTGGAAAGTATCATGTAGGAGGGGATGGGAAAGAGCTCTGTCTGGGACCCCGGGGAGCTGCTGCCAGTCTGAGTAGACAAGACCAACGTTGAGGGATTCAAGGGGGTTTGATTCAGTAGAAGGCATGAACATATGAAGCTGCCTTATAATGAATCAGACCTTTGGTCCATCAAAGTCAGTATTGTCTACTCAGACTGGCAGCGGCTCTCCAGGGTCTCAAGCTGAGGTTTTTCACGCCTATTTGTCTGGACCCTTTTTTGGAGATGCCAGGGATCGAACCTGGGACCTTCTGCTTCCCAAACAGATGCTCTACCACTGAGCCACCGTCCCTCCCGCAGCGCCGTGTGATCAGAGAGTCCTGTTTGGAACTGCTCGATTTGGGCCCAGTAGCACCTCAGAGATCAAGGTTTGAGCTTTAGAGAGTCAAGAGTCCCCTTCGTCTCCTGAAAATCTTGTTGGGTCTCTTAAGGCGCTACTCGACTCCAGTCGAGGCGTGCCGTTCACAGACTGACCTTCTGATACTCTTTGGAAATGAAATTCTTCACGAGCGAGGGAGTCAGGGTGAAATTCTTTGGAGCGGAAATCCCTTGCGCAGGCACGAGCAAGGGAGTCGGGGCAAAAAGGAAGGCAAAAGTTTGAAAGCACTTTTTTTTTTTTGCAAGATACAGTGCTCTTACTTTGCGCTAGTCTTCTTTTAGCATTCTTTAGCATTCAATTAGCACATCAGAGTATTCAGAGCCTTCAATGTACACCTTTTTTGGGAACCTCCCCCCCCCCCCCAAAAAAAAAACAACAACCCAGAACCTGACAAGATAGCTCAGTCTTGTGGTGCAGATGACAACTAAGTGAGCACCTTGCCCGAGGCGAGCTGGAGATCTGGGTGCAGAGGCAGGAATCCGTCTGGGGGGGGGGGGGGTCTTCTGCTTCTTGGCTCAGGAGCTGTTCTTGCCCAGGGCCTGCTCCCCGCCCCATGTTTCCTCAAATGGATTGCTGCCCCCAAGAAGGATGAGGTGCTCGCTTTTGTACAAAATCGATCTCAGAACCCTCAACGCAGTGCTTTCTGCCCAGCAGTGCAAATCCAGTCAGACGGCCGCAAACCAGACGGCCCAGGCTTAAGTTTCAGTCTTTTTTCAGTCGTTTTAGGCCTGCATTTTCCTCCAATCAGTTCTGACTCTTGTCTGTATCAACAACGACCTGTAGGTAGGGGAGGGGGGATGACTGACATGCCCGCAGGCAAACTGTGTGCACTTCTGGACTATTCCCCGCCCCCCCCCCCCAAGAGGCACTAGCAGTCTTCCAGGGGTCCCTGTTCCATCCAACCGGACTGTTCTTCTTCTGTCGCTCCCATCTCCAAATCTGTGAAAATGAGAGAAAGGAATTAAACTAATGGACAGGAGTACGTGGGGGGAGAGGGGACAAGGAAAGCCCCACTCCCACCAGGATCTCCTAAACGTTCCTGGGCTGCTTCAGTTTTTGCAAGCGCCATCTTCTGTTGGGACACCCCAACAAGCCCCGGTGTGTGTCTGTGTCCGATCCCAGAAGCGGCACCCGCTGTCGGACGACGCTCTTAGAATCCCTAAACTCTCTAGAGCAAGCGTGGCCAACGGTAGCTCTCCAGATTTTTTTTTGCCTACAACTCCCCATCAGCCCCAGCCATTGGCCATGCTGGCTGGGGCTGATGGGAGTTGTAGGCAAAAAAAACCATCTGGAGAGCTACCGTTGGCCACCCCTGCTCTAGAAAGTAAAGATCTGGGAGATCCCAGCGTGGGGGGGGGATCCCCAACATTTTTGAGCCTGTGGCCACTTTTGGAATTTGGACACAAGGTGCTGGGTCCGGCCACAAAATGGCTGCCGCTGGGCATGCTGGGAAAGGTTGAAACGCTTGGGACTCTTTAGCTTGGAGAAACGTCGACTGCGGGGTGACATGATAGAGGTTTACAAGATAATGCATGGGATGGAGAAAGTAGAGAAAGAAGTACTTTTCTCCCTTTCTCACAATACAAGAACTCGTGGGCATTCTATGAAATTGCTGAGCAGCCAGGTTAAAACGGATAAAAGGAAGTCCTTCTTCACCCAAAGGGTGATTAACATGTGGAATTCACTGCCACAGGAGGTGGTGGCGGCCACAAGCATGGCCACCTTCAAGAGGGGGTTAGATAAAAATATGGAGCAGAGGTCCATCAGTGGCTATTAGCCACAGTGTGTGTGTATGTATAAAATTTTTTGCCACTGTGTGACACAGAGTGTTGGACTGGATGGGCCATTGGCCTGATCCAACATGGCTTCTCTTATGTTCTTATGTGACACAGAGTGTTGGACTGGATGGGCCATTGGCCTGATCCAACATGGCTTCTCTTATGTTCTTATGTGGCACAGAGTGTTGGACTGGGTGGGCCATTGGCCTGATCCAACATGGCTTCTCTTATGTTCTTATGTGACACAGAGTGTTGGACTGGATGGCCATTGGCCTGATCCAACATGGCTTCTCTTATGTTCTTATGTGACACAGAGTGTTGGACTGGATGGGCCATTGGCCTGATCCACCATGGCTTCTCTTATGTTCTTCTGTGACACAGTGTTGGACTGGATGGGCCATTGGCCTGATCCAACATGGCTTCTCTTATGTGACACAGAGTGTTGGACTGGATGGGCCATTGGCCTGATCCAACATGGCTTCTCTTATGTTCTTCTGTGACACAGAGTGTTGGACTGGATGGGCCATTGGCCTGATCCAACATGGCTTCTCTTATGTTCTTATGTGACACAGAGTGTTGGACTGGATGGGCCATTGGCCTGATCCAACATGGCTTCTCTTATGTTCTTATGTGACACAGAGTGTTGAACTGGATGGGCCATTGGCCTGATCCAACATGGCTTCTCTTATGTTCTTATGTGACACAGAGTGTTGGACTGGATGGGCCATTGGCCTTATCCAACATGGCTTCTCTTATGTTCTTATGAAGTGTTAAAGAGCCCCTTGCCCGGCAGAGCCCTTCCATTAAGTCCTTCGACTGCCGAGTCCCCAGGCCCAAACCATGAGAGAAGGAGACCGGCACAAAGCTGTACTTCTGCAAGCCCTCCATTTATGGCTCCCGGAGGTTCACCCGGCAGCTGGCATTCACAGATTTGGAGCAGAACAGCCGAAAACAGGAAGCCCCCAAAGAGCTGCTGAGAAGGGGGGGGGGGCGGCACTCACCATCTTCGCAGTACTCCACTTCCTTGAGAAAGAGCCCATGCGCCGGCGCGATGACGTTCTTGGGGTAAGCCATCAGGTCCCTGGCCTCCAGGAGACTCTCCACGTGGTGGGGCTGCAGTCGGTTCTGCCCCACAGCCACCAGCACGCCGGCCATTCGCCGCACCTGGAATGAAATGGGGAGAGGGGGGGCAATGACTACAAACTGGGCAGCAGCAAGCAGAGTCCCTCAGCCTGTAGGCTTTGAGGCAGAGAGCGAATCTTCACAAATACACGACAAGGTAAAAGTCCAATCTCCGCTTCCCTGTTTGAAGCGCCGGTCGCCAGCCCCGTAGGGCCCCCGAGCGCCTCTCATAGGGCCAGCCTTCTCACGAGCTCTGCTTAACTCCCTCCCCTAGCTGCTTCGGGGCACTTCTTTGCCAGGGGAAGGCCTCGTTTTGGGCAGGAGCTCACAGGAGCAGAGCTCCGGAACCTCTGCATTTATTGTGCTTTCTTTCTTTCTTACCCTCCCATCCCCCCGCCAATGCTTGCTCCTGGGCTCTATCCCCCCTGTGAGAATTTTGCTGAACTCTTTAAGATTGGACCAACTTTTCTAATATTTTTCCTCACCAAAAATGGGGAAAGAACCGAAACGTATCGAGCCAGGTAGATGGAAATCTTCATCTTGCCACAGGGATGACATAGGGGGAAAAGTAATTTCAAAAGTATGATGGGAGTAAGGTTTGATGATGACCGTTATGATTCAAGAAGCATTTTAAGGTAGATGCTGAGCGGATATAATTGAGTATGCCCTTCGGTGATGTCAAGCGGCCCCGCGGCGCAGAGTGGTAAAGCAGCGGTACTGCAGTACTGTGATCTGAACTCTCTGCTCACGACCTGAAGCTGGATTCAGGTAGCCGGCCCGAGGTTGACTCAGCCTTCCATCCTCCCGAGGTCGGTCAAACGAGTCCCCACCTTGCTGGGGGGGAAAGCGTAGATGACTGGGGAAGGCAACGGCAAACCACCCCATAAAAAGTCTGCAGTGAAGATGTTGTGAAAGCAACGTCACCCCAGAGTTGGAAACGACTGATGGTTGCACAGGGGACCATTCCTTTCCTGGGTGATGTCAGGGGTGTGTGGCATAGGAGTTGTGCTAATGAGCTTGGGCACCTCTTTTTCTGCAAAATGACCCCTGGCCCAGGGGCATGTCCCACCCCCCAACAAAAAGATTCCGCCCCCCCCAAAGCCTTCTGAGTTAGAAGACATCCATCCCCTTGCTCTCAAGGACCTCAGTACCCAAAATGGCTTCTAAATTTCTGTGCGTACCCAGTTCAGTTCCAGGCTGCCTGCAAACGTCTCTATGATCTTATGACTGGCTGAAGGCTAAATAGGAGGTCATGGAAGGAAAACTATTGGATCCCCGCTGGAGTACGACATGCCAAAAAGTCACAGGGAAGTCCAATTGGATTTTCTCCTCAAGAAAGATCTGAAAGGAGGCGACAAGATTGCTTGAAGTTTCCTAGTTACCTCCTTGTCAGGAAGGGGTGGAAAGGAAAAGGAGGTAAGTCTAGCAACCTCCATGGTAAGATGCAGTGTTATTTAGCCTGGAGGTATGTTTAGCCTGGAGAGGAGGCGGCTGAGAGATGATATGATCACCCTCTTCAAGTATTTGAAGGGCTGTCATCTAGAGGATGGTGCGGAGTTGTTTTCTGTGGCCCCGGAAGGTCAGGCTAGGACCAACAGGTTGAAATTAAATCAAAAGAGATTCCGGCTAAACAGAAGGAGGAGGAGATGATGATGATGAGCGGTCACAATCTCTTTTATCTTCTTCCCCCACAACAAACACCCTGTGAGGTGGGTGGGGCTGAGAGGGCTCTCACAGCAGCTGCCCTTTCAAGGACAACCTCTGCCAGAGTTTTGGCTGACCCAAAGCCATTCCAGCAGCTGCAAGTGAAGGAGAAGAAGAAGACTGCAGATTTATACCCCGCCCTTCTCTCTGAATCAGAGACTCAGAGTGGCTTACAATCTGCATTATCTTCCTCCCCAACAACAGACACCCTGCGAGGTGGGTGGGGCTGAGAGGGCTCTCACAGCAGCTGCCCTTTCAAGGAAAGCTCTGCCAGAGCTATGGCTGACCCAAGGCCATTCCAGCAGGTGCAAGTGGAGGAGAAGAAGAAGACTGCAGATTTATACCCCGCCCTTCTCTCTGAATCAGAGACTCAGAGCAGCTTACAATCTCCTTTATCTTCCTCCCCGTACAACAGACACCCTGTGAGGTGGGTGGGGCTTAGAGGGCTCTCACAGCAGCTGCCCTTCCAAGGACAACCTCTGCCAGAGCTATGGCTGACCCAAGGCCATAAGAACTTCCTGACCGTCAGAGCGGTTCCTCAGTGGAAGAGGCTTCCTCCTTGGGAGGTGGTGGTCTCTCCTTCCTTGGAGGTTTTTAAACAGAGGCTAGATGGCCGTCTGACAGCAATGAAGATCCTATTAACTTAGGCAGATCCTGAGAAGGAGGGCAAGAAGGGCTGCATCAGCGCTTAGTTCTCGTGGCCCTTCCTTACACGCCCAGGGAAATGCTGTTCCCCACTTTGGGGTCAGGCAGCCATTTTTCTCCAGGTCAGTTTGGTCAGGGATCTTGACGGTTTTTGTCGTCATCTGGGCATGGAGCCTGCGGGGTCCGCTGGGCATGTGTCTGAGGGGGAGGTGTTTGTGAATCCCCTGCGCTGTGCAGGGGGTTGGGCTAGATGACCCTGGAGGTCCCCTTCCAACTCGATAATTCTAATTCATTTAGACCCCACCTTTCTCCTCAAGGGGGATCCGAGGCAGCTCCCATCCTTCGCTCCATTTTTATCCTCACAACAATCTTGTGAGGTGAGTTAAGCCGAAAGCACATGACTGGCCACAGGGCAGCCAGCGAGCCCCCACGGCAGAGGGGAGATTCGAACCCGGGTCTCCGAGATCTTAACTTGACCCCCTAACCACCTCACTGGCTTCTGGATGCCACACACAAAGAGCCCCAAGGGCAGGGCTTTTTTCACAGAGAAAGCCCAGCAGCAACTCATTTGTGTCTTTATGCCACGCCCCCTGACATCACTACTGTTTTGCAGGAACCTATTTGCATGAAGAGGATGATGTTGGATTTTATATCCCTCCCTTCACTCTGAATCTCAGAGCGGCTCACAATCTCCTTTTATCTTCCTCCCCCACAACAGACACCCTGTGAGGTGGGTGGGGCTGGAGAGGCTCTCACAGCAGCTGCCCTTTCAAGGATAACCTCTGCCAGATCTATGGCTGATCCAAGGCCATGCTAGCAGGTGCAAGTGGAGTGGAGAATCAAACCCGGTTGTCTGCACACTTAACCACTACACCAAACTGGCTCTCCTATGAGAGCTAGGGCTGACCCAAGGCCATTCCAGCAGCTGCAAGTGGAGGAGTGGGGAATCAAACCTGGTTCTCCCCGATAAGAGTCTGCACACTTAACCACTACACCAAACTGGCTCTCCTATGAGAGCTATGGCTGACCCAAGGCCATTCCAGCAGTTGCAAGTGGAGGAGTGGGGAATCAAACCCGGTTCTCCCCGATAAGAGTCTGCACACTTAACCACTACACCAAACTGGCTCTCCTATGAGAGCTATGGCTGACCCAAGGCCATTCCAGCAGTTGCAAGTGGAGGAGTGGGGAATCAAACCTGGTTCTCCCCGATAAGAGTCTGCACACTTAACCACTACACCAAATTGGCTCTCCTATGAGAGCTATGGCTGACCCAAGGCCATTCCAGCAGCTGCAAGTGAAGGAGTGGGGAATCAAACCTGGTTCTCCCCAATAAGAGTCTGCACACTTAACCACTACACCAAACTGGCTCTCCTATGAGAGCTATGGCTGACCCAAGGCCATTCCAGCAGCTGCAAGTGGAGGAGTGGGGAATCAAACCTGGTTCTCCCCGATAAGAGTCTGCACACTTAACCAACTACACCAAACTGGCTCTCCTATGAGAGCTATGGCTGACCCAAGGCCATTCCAGCAGCTGCAAGTGGAGGAGTGAGGAATCAAACCTGGTTCTCCCAGATAACAGTCTGCACACTTAACCACTACACTAAACTGGCTCTCTGCTCAAAACTGCATTCCTGCTCAAAAAAAGCCCTGCCCAAGGGACAGCCGTCTTGCCCTGTCGGGGGGCCTCCTCGAGGTTTCTGGTCGAGCCAGGTTGGACATTGGAAGCTGGGCTATGTGGGTTTTTGAATCAGACCCGGCGAGTCGATTTTGTCAGCTTCAGAACACAATGAAAACGTTTCAAGGCTCATGAGCAGAGACGCCTCCCGCCCACCCGGATGGCGACCGCTTGTCGTTTCGATAGAAGGAAACTCTCTCGTCACCATCTCTCCTTTCACCATGGGTCATGACCGCCCCCCTCCTCATGCACCGACTCAACCTGCCGGGGAAAACTCAGCTCCTGCAGGCGTGAGGCTCTCGTGGGCGGATCGTGACCCGAAGCTGAACGACGGCAGCCGAAACTGCCGCCGCCCACCTGTTCCCGCTTGTGAGAGATTTTGGTATGCGGAGAAACACAGAGGGGAGGGCTCGCAAGCTACGTTATGCAACCGGTTTGGGTGCTGTTTCTGGGGGGACAGGAAGACTGGGGGGTGGGGTGTGCAAGTGAATGTGTTCCTCTTTAAAAACATACGTGCAGCCCTAACCAAAACACCTGCCAACCACATCCCCTTACGAGAGGCAAAATGTCAACTCGGAAAAAAGTGGGGGAGGGGTACGCCCACCCTCCTTCAAGTCTCTTGAGTTCAGTTGCACTCCAGAGAAGCATCAGAAGACCCCTGCTGGATCAGACCAGTGGTCCCTCTAGTCCAGCCTCCTGTCTCACACAGTGGCCAGCCAGATCCTCTGGAGAGCCAACAACAGGGCAGAGAGGTCTTCATGAGAACATCAGAAGAGTTCTGCTGGATCAGACCAGTGGTCCCTCTAGTCCAACCTCCTGTCTCACACAGTGGTCAACGAGATCCTCTGGACAGCCAACAGAAGGGCAGAGAGGGCGAGGCCTTCATAAGGTCATCAGAAGAGCCCTGCTGGATCAGACTAATGGTCCATCTAGTCCAGCCTCCTGTCTCACACACTTGCCAACCACCTCCTGTGGACAGCCAATAACAAGGCAGAGAGGCCGAGGCCTTCCTGTGAACATCAGAAGAGCCCTGCTGGATCAGACTAGTGGTCTGTTTAGTCTAGCATCCTGTCTCACAAGGTGGCCAGCCAGGTCTTAAGGAGGGCCAAAAATAAGGCAGAGAGGCCTGCTGGGTCAGACTAGTGGTCTATCTAGTCCAGCATCCTGTCCCTCACAGCTGCCCACCAGTTCCTCTGAAGGCAGGAAGGAAGGAAGGAAAATGGATCGGGGGGAGGAAGAGGTGGAAATAAAGCGGCTTTAACTTTAAATGCATTCTCCCAACTGCCGGTTGGCTTGGCTTGGCGAAGTGATGTAAAGAGAGAAAGGCCTTCTGCAAGCCGGTCAACGGGGCAGTGGGGGCTTCAGGAGCCACACAGTATGTGTGAAAGAGCCACATGCGGCTCCCGAGCTGCACTTTGGCCACCTTGATTTAGAGCATCTTTCCTTATGGCGAAACGCCAGTTCACCGACTTGTCCTTTCCTCCTCCTCCTCCAGCGTTCCTGCCTCTTCCAGACCTCCCCCTTCCCTCCACACCCCGTGGGGCTGCCTGTCACAGGTGCCCAACTTGACCCCCAAGCCGTGATCGGGACTGCACTCATATCCCGGCCCCTCGCCAAAAACTGCAACAGGAGAAACGTGAGCGGCGCTAGTTCCCGCCATCGCCACAGTGCTGTGGTTTATAAGAATGCCAGACTAGGACTTGGGAGACCCAGGTTCGTATCCTCGCTTGAGCCATGGAAGGCTGGCTGGGTGACCTTAGGCCGGTCACATACTTTCAGCCTGACCTACCTCACAGGGTCGTTGTGAGGACAAAGAGAAGGAGAGGGGAAGGAAGTCAGCCGCTCTGGGTCTCCTTTGGAGAGAGAGAGAAAAAAGGTAAAGGTAATCTCCCTGTGCAAGCAGCAGTCGTTTTCGACTCTGAGGTGACGTTGCTTTCACGTTTTCACGGCAGACTTTTTACGGGGTGGTTTGCCATTGCCTTCCCCAGTCAGCTACACTTTCCCCCCAGCAAGCTGGGGACTCATTTTACCGACCTCAGAAGGATGGAAGGCTGACTCAACCTCGAGCCGGCTACCTGAAAATCCAGCTTCCGCCGGGGATCGGTCGTGAGTAGAGGGCTCAGACTGCAGTACTGCAGCTTTACCACTCTGAACCATGGGGCTCTTTTGGAGAGAGGCAGGATGTAAATAAGGTAAGATAAGCAAATCAACAGTTTCCTGCTCCAGTCTTGGAAAAAGGAAATGCAGAGAAGGGGGTCTTGTAGTAGAACAGTGTGGCTTTGAACCAGGGGCTCAAACAGATCACCTCACCCAGAACAAAAGAAAATTGCCGGTTTGGTGTAGTAGTTAAGTGTGCGAACTCTTATCTGAGAGAACCGGTTTTGATTCCCCACTCCTCCACTTGCACCTGCTGGAATGGCCTTGGGTCAGCTATAGCTATGGCAGAGGTTGTCCTTGAAAGGGCAGCTACTGTGAGAGCCCTCTTAGCCCCGCCCACCGCACAGGGTGTCTGTTGTCGGGGAAGAAGATAAAAGAGATTGAAGAAGAAGATATTGGATCTATATCCCGCCCTCCACTCTGAAGAGTCTCAGAGCAGCTCACAATCTCCTTTACCTTCCTCCCCCACAACAGACATCCTGTGAAGTGGGTGGGGCTGAGAGGGCTCTCACAGCAGCTGCCCTTTCAAGGACAACCTCTGCCAGAGCTATGGCTGACCCAAGGCCATTCCAGCAGCTGCAAGTGGAGGAGTGGGGAATCAAATCCGGTTCTGCCAGATAAGAGTCCGCACACTTCAGTGCCTCAGCCCAATACGTGAAACAGATGTGTTAATAATGGTCCTAGACATGGCTCTTCCAAACCTCACCACCAGAGGGCACTGTATAGCCAAACAGCGGTGCTCGGCCTCAACATTTCCCATTGACATTTCTCCGGGATCGAAATGTCGCTCAAGGTCTTTATTTTGTGGTGAGAGGTGCCATTCTTGGGGGGGCGGGGGTGGGGCATGTTTGTTTGCTTGTTTTAACTTTTTCTTTTCCGTGTTTGATATATTGTATACCATGTTTGCGGGGGGGGGGGGAGGGGGCTTTTTATTTTCCAAAATTTCTTATTGCCCTTGCCCTTCGTGCTGGGGTAGCATCTGCCTCTTTTGCCCTGCTGAAAGAAGCAAGTATTTGTGGGCCCCCCTCCGCCTTCTGCAAAGCTGCCCATCTGTGGGGAAGGAACAGCCCCCTGTTTTGGCCCCACCCTGCCTTTTTACCCCTCAGGTGCTTTGGAGGTTGATCCAGAGTTTAGCCAATTGTGGGCAGACAGTAGGGGAGTGCGTGTAGTACAATCAGGAGATCTTAAGATTGCCCGGCAGCCAGAAGTTCTAGCTCTTTTAGTGTTGCGTGCCACTAGGTGGCGAGCTAGACTTGTTTTTAATACAGAAGGAGACGGCTATACAGAAAAGTAATATTGTCACAAAAGGCAAAAATTCCATAGAAGTAACAACTGTGGGTACAAATCTTGGCTTGCTACTCTGTATTTTGAAAGAAACAATTTATTATCATTATTATCGACAGAAAAACACGACACGCCGGATGCCAGATTTGAACAACGTTGGCAAAATTGCAGTAGAAGGTTGATGTTACAGCAACGGATGGCCTAGGGAACTCTCCATTTCATTCGCCTTCTTCAGGCTGCAGTACACTAGGTAAAGCCTTGAATTCAAAAACGGAATGCCCAATATTTCCTTCAAATTTCTATTTAGACACTCTCCAGCTTTTACAACTGTTGTCTAGACAGCTGCAGTTGGAACCTCTGAGATCAACAGTCTTCCATTAGGGGGTTCCGCTTTGTCAGTTCCCTAGGCCACCCATTGCTGCTGCTGTAGCTGTAACATCAACCTTCTATTGTATTTTGCCAGCGTTGTTCAAATCTGGCATCTAGCGTGCCGTGTTTTTCTGTCGCTGATACTGATAATAAATCGTTTGTTTCACAATATAGAGTAGCAAGCCAAGACTCGTGTCAGCAGTTGTTACTTTTATACAGACTTCTCTTGAAGGCAAGAGATATTTCAGAGGGGGTTTGCCATCGCCTGCCTCTGGGCCGCACCCCTGGTATTCCTTGGAGGACGCCCACCCGAATAGTAGCCAAGAACGACCCTGCTTAGCTTCCAAAATCGGACAGGATTGGGCTGACCAGGGCTGTCCAGATCAGGTTGTCAAGTCACGGCTGACTTATTGTGACCCCTTTCAAGGCAACGGACAAACAGAAGCGGTTTTCCGTTGCCTGCCTCTCGGCAGTGCCTGCTGCTCTCCCATCTAATACAGCAACCGAGATTCACCCGGAAAGTGGAACTGGAGAGAAAAACCCAAAGGCTCCGTGTACAAACACCTCTTAAAGACGTCAACCAGAGAGAGCCAGTTTGGTGTAGTGGTTAAGTGTGCGGACTCTTATCTGGGAGAACCGGGTTGGATTCCCCACTCCTCCACTTGCACCTGCTGGCATGGCCTTGGGTCAGCCATAGCTCTGGCAGAGGTTGTCCTTGAAAGGGCAGCTGCTGTGAGAGCCCTCTCCAGCCCCACCCACCTCACAGGGTGTCTGTTGTGGGGGAGGAAGGTAAAGGAGATTGTGAGCCGCTCCGAGACTCTTGAGTGGAGGGCAGAATATAAATCCAATGTCGTCGTCTTCTTCTTCTTCTACTACTTCTTTTGAGCAGGAACGCACGGGAATGCAGTTCTGGCTGGCTTGGTGTCAGGAGGTGTGGCCTAACATGCAATAGGTTCCTGCTGGGCTTTCTACCAAAAAAACCCTGACGTCAGCATCTGAAGACCAAGTCCTATGAGGAAAGGTTGAAGGAGCTGGGGATGATTAGCCTGGAGAGGAGGGGGCTGAGAGGTGATACGATCACCATCCAAGTACTTGAAGGGCTGTCCTATAGAGGATGGTGCTGAGTTGTTTTCTGTGGCCCCGGAAGGTAGGACCAGAACCAACGGGTTGAAATTAAATCAAAAGAGTTTCCAGCTCAACATTAGGAAGAACTTCCTGACCGTTAGAGCGGTTCCTCAGTGGAACAGGCTTCCTCGGGAGGTGGTGGGCTCCCCTTCCTTGGAGGTTTTAAACAGAGGCTAGATGGCCATCTGACAGTGAGTTTCCTGCATGGTGCAGGGGGTTGGACTAGATGACTCTGAAGGTCCCTTCCAACTCTATGATTCTATGATTCTAATATCTTTCAGTAATGCACCCCAGGAATCTTCGATGTGATGACAAAGTTTCCCTTTTCTTCATAGTGTGCCCAAGCACACGGGTATGACTTTAAAAAGAAGACATTCCAATCCAAACGTTTACAATATTCCACCAAAGGCAGTAATACTGATCCAATTGACATCCATCCGCACATTATGAAGAAAAGTAAAAACTTCATTATCGCATTGGAAATTCCTGGGGGCATTATGGAAAGGTATCGGTTGACATCTTTAAGAGGTGTTTGTACATGGAACCTTCAGGTTTTCTCTCCGGTCTCCCATCTAAGGCTGACCCTGCTTATCTTCTGAGATCTGACAAGATCAGGGTAGCACAGCCCACCCAAACCAGGGCAATGCCATATTGTAAAACGGGTGGCCGAACTGGCTTAACAGAAGAGCCACACAGAATAAGCGTCAGATGTTTGAGAGCCGCAAGACATGAATGTCAGGTGTTTGAGAGCCGCAAGGAAGGAAGGAAAGGTGGAAAGAAAGTAATAGATGGGAGAGGAGGAGGGATGGAAAGAGAGCAACTTTAACTTTACATGCATTCTCCAAGTCCCCGGCTGGTTTGGCTTGGAGAAGTGATTTAAAGGGACAAATGCCTTCTCCAAGCCGACAGAGTATAGGGTCTTCAAGAGCCATACAATATGTGTGAAAGAGCCGCATGTGGCTCCCAAGCCACAGTTTGGCCACCCCTGCTTTAAAAAATCCTGCACCCCGGCACTGAAAGTTCTGTGCCAAGGAAAGTGGAATTCTGCAAGCTGAATTCTGCAAACAGTATACATTTTGCATATACGGCCGATTTGTATAATCTCTTCTTTTTTTACAAAAGAAAAAATAAAAATGAGGGCAAAGAAGCCCTAACTTTCAACTCCGGGAAACTTCACTCTGCCACCGCACAGGTGCCTGAGCCTGCCCACATACTTTCACAGTTAAGCCATGTAATCATAACCTTTCCCCAGTTCTCCCACGCGTACTTCGCTGGAACGATCAGGAGCACCGCAGAAGCTCAGGTGGGCGTGTGGTGCTGACACTCGGCTTCCGCTGTGGAAGTCATTCAAGGATGTCTTCTGTTAGAGAAGCTTCCAGACAGATGGTGGGGACAGAAATCTGCCCATCTCCCACCTTGCTGCCTTTGATTTACTTCATCTGTACCAGGGGTGGCCAAACCACAGCTCGGGAGCCACACGTGGCTCTTTCACACACATCGCGTGGCTCTTAAAGCTCCCACCATCCTGTCAGCCAGCTTGGGGAAAGCATTTCTCTCTTTAAAATCTTTTCTCCAAACCAGCCAGCAGCTTGGAGAATGCATTTAAAATCAAAGTCGCTTTCTTTCTACCTCTACCTCCCTTTCCCATGTAGAATGGGAAATGTAGCTTGTAGAATGCATTTAAAGTTACTTTCTTTCCACCTCTCCCTCCCTCCTTCCATCAATTTTCCTTCCTTCCTCCCTCCCTCCCTCCAACATCTGGAGTTCATGTCTTGTATCTCGGAAACACCTGACATTTATTCTATGGGGCTCTTATGTTAAGCCAGTTTGGCCCCCCTGATCTGTACCCCGCCTTTCTCCCAAATGGGCCCCAATACTGCTTCCATAGTTCTCTTTTGCCTCTTTTCCCCCTTATGACAACCCTGTCGGGTGGGCTAGGCTGAGAGGGTGTGATTGCTCCAGGGTCACCCAGCAAGCTTTCATGACAGAGAGGGGATTCGAACCCGGGTCCCCCAGATCCTAGTCCGACACTCTTGGCTGCTCCACCGCACTGTCTCCCAAGGGTATCTCACTCGAACAAGCCGTATTATTATTAGTTAAGCTTTCAGTATACCTACTGGCTTGATTTAATGTGGGTGTATTCCAGTATTTTCAAAGCACGTGCTCTGGCTGTGTTCTACGCTAACAATTTATGCCCAAATTGCCTTCTGTTGAGTTCACAGGGAATGAGATGGGGGCGGGGAGGAGAGTGGAAAGAAAGCTGAAAATGAGACTTCTCCATGTTCTCTTCCACAGTACCTGCTTGTAGAGAAACGACCGGGCTTGGAATTCCAGCTCCCAAAACCTCAGCTCACTGGAAGGAGAGAGAAAGAGCAATGTTAAAAACTGTAGCAAGGAGGAACAAGAAGAAGAAGACGACTGCAGATTTATACCCCACCCTTCTCTCTGAATGAGAGTCTCAGAGCGGCTCACAATCTCCTTTATCTCCTTCCCCCACAACAGAAACCCTATGAGGTGAGTGGGGCTGAGAGAGCTCTCACAGCAGCTGCCCTTTCAAGGACAACTCCTGCGATAGCTATGGCTGACCCAAGGCCATTCCAGCAGCTGCAAGTGGAGGAGGGGGGGAATCAAACCCGCTTCTCCCAGATAAGAGTCCGCCCACTTCACCACTACACCAAACTAGCTCTCACAACTTGTGTGAGCAAAGAGTTGCCGGCCTTTTCTTTTCTGCTAAAGCGGCTTCTAATGTAACCAACACAATCTGTCGGCTGCTTAGTAATCTCTCCCCACTGTGGCCCTGCTCCAGAATCTCCCTCGTGTCCCCCCCCAGGGCATCGGCCCCCGAACTCAGCCCCCTTTCTGATCACATGAAAACTCCTCACTCTCATCAGCAGATGGAACGTCTCCCACAGCCTGGCAGCCTCGAGTGGACAAGAGCCAAAGAAACAACAGGAATCGTGTGGGCTTTCAAACAAGAAAAACGCTTTCCTCCTCGATTCCCCCAGCCCTACCCCGCTTCAGATGATCAGAATCCTAAAAACACAACAAACAGACATACCTTTTGTAGGAACCATTAAACGTACTGAAGGAGACAGCCTCTGCTCTCCTTTGGAATGATGGGTGAGGCAGGCCAAATGGAAGATTCAAGGCAACAATGAAGCCCATCTCTCAGGGAGATGGCTACTAGCCAGGGTGACTGAAGGAATCCTCCATATCCAGAGGCAGTCAACCTCTGAATCCCAGGGCCAGGAGGCAACATCAGGGAAGGCCTCGGGGACTCTGCTCTGTGGTTGGGCCTCCAGAGGAACTGGTTGGCCACTGGGTGAGACAGGATGTTGAACTGGATGGAAAATTGGTTTGATCAGACAGGCGTCTTCTGTTATGGGGAGAGGAAGGGAAGGGGCTCTTTAGCTTGGAGAAACGTTGACTGTGGGGTGACATGAGAGAGGTTTACAAGATTACGCCTGGGATGCACAGAAAGAAGTACTTTTCTCCCTTTCTCACAATACAAGAACTTATGAACATTCAATGAAATTGCTGAGCAGTCGGGTTAGAACGGATAAAAGGAAGTCCTTCTTCACCCAAAGGGGAATTAACATGTGGAATTCACTGCCACAGGAGGTGGTGGCGGCTACAAGTGTAGCCAGCTTAAAGAGGAGATTGTATAAAAATATGGAGCAGAGGTCCATCAGTGGCTATTAGCCACAGTGTGTGTGTGTGTGTGTGTATGTATGTATGTATGTATGTGTGTATACACACACACACACACACACATATATTGGCCACTGTGTGACACAGTGTTGGACTGGATGGGCCATTGGCCTAAACCAACATGGCTTCTCTTATGTTCTTCTGTGACACAGAGTGTTGGACTGGATGGGCCATTGGCCTGATCCAACATGGCTTCTCTTATGTTCTTCTGTGACACAGAGTGTTGGACTGGATGGGCCATTGGCCTGATCCAACATGGCTTCACTTATGTTCTTATGTGACACAGAGTGTTGGACTGGATGGGCCACTGGCCTGATCCAACATGGCTTCTCTTATGTTCTTATGTGACACAGAGTGTTGGACTGGATGGGCCATTGGCCTGATCCAACAGGGCTTCTCTTATGTTCTTCTGTGACACAGAATGTTGAACTGGATGGGCCACTGGCCTGATCCAACATGGCTTCTCTTACGTTCTTATGAGATTGTAAGCAGCTCTGAGACTCTGAGTGAAGAGCGGGGTATAAATCCAACCTCCTCCTCTTCTTCTATGCCACCATTCGAAGGTTGCTTTTTGGAGAAACCTGCTGCTGATGCATGTGAAGAGCTCTCTTTCCATATTATTATTATTATTATTATTATTATTTTAAAAAAGAGACACTAGGAGACTTTGGCTCCTCCTCTTCCTGTCGCATGACCGATATCACAGTCTTGCCGCTCACTTTTCCCTCCAGCTGCTCAAAGTGAGTCGCAGGGGTAGAAAAGTTGAAGAGCACCAACTAAATAAATAATTCCTGTAACAGACAGGAGGCCCATTTCCACATACACGAAGCTGCCTCACATCGACTCAAACCATTGGTCCATCGGGATCAGTCTTGTCTATTCAGACAGGCAGCCGCTCTCCAGGGTCCCAGGCGGAGGTCTTTCCCATCGCCTCCTGCCTTTTAACTGGAGATGCCGGGGACTGAACCGAAGACCTTCTACATGCCAAGCAGATGCTCTACCACTGAGCCACCGCCCCTGCCCGGAACTATACTGAAGCTGCCTTCTAGTGAATCAGACCATCAGTCCATCAAAGTCAGTATTGCCTGCTCTGACCGACAGCGGCTCTCCAAGGTCTCAGGTGGAGGTCTTTCCCATCAACTGCTGCCTAGTCCTTCTAACTGGAGATGCCAGAGATTGAACCTGGGACCTTCCGCGTGCCAAGAAAATGCCACAGCCCCTCCCCTAATTACAAAGGGAAGAGCTAATTTCTATGAATTTGATCAAACTGCGTCTGAAGAACTGAGCAGTGGCTCATGAAAGCACGTCCCCCGCCACGAATCCTGTTACGTCTTTAAGGGTTCTTGCTTTTTTCTACCATTAAAAAAAAGAAAAGAAAGCCAGGTTTGCTTGATAAGTGAAACAGCTACTGTATCTTCCTTAAGTGTCTATGTTCCTAAATTATAACTTATTCACTGTAGTTCTGCCCCGCCTGGAGAGCCAGTTTGGTGTAGTGGTGAAGTGCGTGGACTCTGATCTGGGAGAACCGGGTTTGATTCCCCACTCATAAGAACATAAGAGAAGCCAGGTTGGATCAGGCCAGTGGCCCATCCAATCCAACACTCGGTGTCACATAAGAACAGCCATGTTGGATCAGGCCAGTGGCCCATCCAGTCCAACACTCTGTGTCACATAAGAACATAAGGGAAGCCATGTTGGATCAGGCCAATGGCCCATCCAGTCCAACACTCTGTGTCACATAAAAACATAAGAGAAGCCATGTTGGATCAGGCCAGTGGCCCATCCAGTTCAACACTCTGTGTCACAGAAGAACATAAGAGAAGCCATGTTGGATCAGGCCAGTGGCCCATCCAGACCAACACTCTGGGTCACAGAAGAACATAAGAGAAGCCATGTTGGATCAGGCCAATGGCCCATCCAGTCCAACACTCTGTGTCACATAAGAACACAAGAGAAGCCATGTTGGATCAGGCCAATGGCCCATCCAGTCCAACACCCTGTGTCACAGAAGAACATAAGAGAAGCCTTGTTGGATCAGGCCAATGGCCCATCCAGTCCAACACTCTGTGTCACACAAGAACATAAGAGAAGTCATGTTGGATGAGGCCAGTGGCCCGTCCAGTCCAACACTCTGTGTCACACAGTGGCCAAAATACACACACACACTGTGGCTAACAGCCACTGTAGGACCTCCGCTCCATATTTTCATCCAATCCCCTCTTGAAGCTGGCTATGCTTGTAGCAGCTGCCACCTCCTTCAGCAGTGAATTCCACATGTTAATCACCCTTTGGGTGAAGGACTTCCTTTTATCCGTTTTAACCTGTCTGCTCAGCAATTTCACGAGTTCTTGTATTGTGAGAAAGGGAGAAAAGGACTTCTTTCTCTGCTTTCTCCATCCCATGCATAATCTTGTAAACCTCTATCATGTCACCCCGCAGTCGACGTTTCTCCAAGCTAAAGAGCCCCAAGCATTTTAACCTTTCTTCATAGGGAAAGTGTTCCAAACCTTTAATCATTCTAGTCGCCTTTTTCTGCACTTTCTCCAATGCTATAATATCCTTTTTGAGGTGCGGCGACCAGAACTGCACACAGTACTCCAAATGAGACCGCACCATCGATTTATACAGGGGCATTATGATACTGGCTGATTTGTTTTCAATTCCTTTCCTAATAATTCCCAGCATGGCGTTGGCCTATTTTATTGCAATCACACACTCCTCCACATGCAACTGCTGGATTGGCCTTGGATCAGCCATAGCTCTCGTAGGAGTTGTCCTTGAAAGGGCAGCTGCTGTAAGAGCTCTCTGAGTCCCACCTACCTCACAGGGTGTCTGTTGTATGTGTGTGTGTGTGGGGGGGGAAGGTAAAGGAGATTGTGACCTCTCTGAGATTCAGAGTATAGGGCGGGATATAAGTCTAATTTCTTCTTCTTCTTCCTCCACCACCACCAGGGCCATGTCTATCAGGTTCCCAAGAGGTCTCCCGTCCTGACTGTGCTTCACTTGAGCGGATTGAACCCTGCATGCCTTTGGATTGAACCCTAAGACCCCAAGCGCTCCTCGCTTCCCAGATTTCCCCTTCGCGACTTGCAAGAAAAGAAAATCCTCCGCAAAGCATCAGATGACAGTTCTGCCCCCCCCCCCGGAATGTCAACTTGTTTCTGCGCAACGGGCTCACAACCCAGGAATCCGCTCGGCAGAGCTTCCAACCTCTCAGCTCAACAAGCAAAGGCTGAATTTGACTTTAAAATGGGAAGCCAGAAAGCTAAATTCAGAAGCCAGGGTGGTTTTTCTGGAAGGGGAAGCGAGAAAGAAAAGAGGAGGTTGGTTTAAACTAGGAAGCGACCAGGCTGTGTTTCTTGGGAGCGTGCCAACGCTCACGAACGCGCAGGGGCACAAACGAGAAGCGCTTTTGACATATTTGACAATATCTCATTGCGTTGTTGGGACTGAGGCCTGCAAGGGCTATCGGTGTATTGTTTGACGGGGATGAAGGAATAAAAGGGGAGAGGTGATGAAGAAGGAAGGGCAGGTCTGGGAACGGGAGCCCCAAGGGAAAGATGGGGGAGCTGTCCATGGTACTGAAACGCCACTCCTCTCCCCCCCCCACCCAAGGAGAGCAACTATGGCCTGACGGTCCCTGCTCATTCATTAAGAAAGGGAGAGCTTATACATACCAGATTTATTATGCAACATCTAATAAACCCAACGAGATTACAAAGAATCGTAACAACAAAGACCGGACACGGCATGAGCTAGAAGCTATATTCTAATATGGTGGACGGGCCTGAAAGCAACACAATGGGATAAAACCCAGCTTTATCCTATTTTGTTTTCATTGACCTAGATATATAAAAAAAAATGTCTCTGGGGCACAGGAGAAAAGGGGTGAACGGGAGGACAACAACTAAGCTGCTCACTCTTCCTACGATTTACTGAAATTGAACCATGCAGAACCGCCCCAGTCAGCCACGCAAAGGAAAAGATGATGATACTGGATTTATCCCCTGCCCTCCACTCCGAATCTCAGCTTGCGATCTCCTTTAGCTTCCTCCCACACCAGACACCCTGTGAGGTGGGTGGGGCTGAGAGAGCTCTCCCAGGAGCTGCCCTTTCAGGGACAGAATCTCAGAGCGGCTCACAACCTCCTTTACCATCTTCCCCCACACCAGACACCCTGTGAGGTGGGTGGGGCTGAGAGAGCTCTCCCAGGAGCTGCCCTTTCAGGGACAGAATCTCAGAGCGGCTCACAACCTCCTTTACCATCTTCCCCCACACCAGACACCCTGTGAGGTGGGTGGGGCTGAGAGAGCTCTCCCAGGAGCTGCCCTTTCAGGGACAGAATCTCAGAGCGGCTCACAACCTCCTTTACCATCTTCCCCCACACCAGACACCCTGTGAGGTGGGTGGGGCTGAGAGAGCTCTCCCAGGAGCTGCCCTTTCAGGGACAGAATCTCAGAGCGGCTCACAACCTCCTTTACCATCTTCCCCCACACCAGACACCCTGTGAGGTGGGTGGGGCTGAGAGAGCTCTCCCAGAAGCTGCCCTTTCAAGGACAGCTCTGCCAGAGCTATGGCTGACCCAAGGCCATTCCATCAGCTGCAATTGGAGGCGTGGGGAATCGAACCCGGTTCTCCCAGGTAAGAGTCCGCGCGCTTAACCACAACACCGAACATTCTGCACTTCAAGCTGCAACCGGCACGTTCTGTGCAGATCGGATCGAACCCCAAAGACCCCAAGTACTCTTTCTGAAGCGCATGAACGGTTCTCACCTGTCCTGGCTGTGATGCATGAGGAAACCAGAAGAAGGCCTGACTTCCGCCCGCATCAGGGTCCTCCAAGGGCTTCTGAAGGGTTGGTCATCGCTGGCCGAGCGGAAGGTGCTGAAGTCGTGGGTGCCCTCCAGCACGGCTGCTGCTTCCCGCATGGCCAAGAGATTGAAGTGGCTGAAACACGACAGGGGATCGGATGTTTTTTTAAAAAAGAGAAAAGCCAGGGGAGACATCAGAGCGAGGAGGAGGGAAAGAGCAGCAATGGGCTCTGTGCGTAAAAGTGCACGAGACGCTTTCCCGCTTGATAAAAGCCCCCAAAGCAGCCCCCCGGTAGGAACCGAAGCTCAAATCAATGGAAAGGACATTAGAAAGCAAAGAGGAACAACGGAATTTGGTTTTATCATGTCGGGGCCCTGACCCGGGTGACCCAGGCAAGCCCGCTCTCATCAGATCTCAGAAGCTAAACAGGGTTGGGCTTGGTTAGTTCTTGGATGGGAGGAGGAGAAGAAGGCTGCAGATTTATACCCACCCTTCTCTTTGAATCAGAGAGGCTTACAGTCTCCTTTATCTTCCTCCCCTCCCCAACAGACACCCTGTGAGGTGGGTGGGGCTGAGAGGGCTCGGACAGCAGCTGCCCTTTCAAGGACAACCTCTGCCAGAGCCATGGCTGACCCAAGGCCATTCCAGCATGTGCAAGGGGAGGAGTGGGGAATCAAACCCGGTTCTCCTCGATAAGAAGAAGGCTGTAGATTTATACCCCGCCCTTCTCTCTGAATCAGAGACTCAGAGCGGCTTACAATCTCCTATATCTTCTCCCCGCCACAACGGATACCCTGTGAGATGGGTGGGGCTGAGAGGGCTCTCCCAACAGCTGCCCTTTCAAGGACAACCTCTGCCAGAGCTATGGCTGACCCAAGGCTGTTCCAGCAGGTGCAAGGGAAGGAGTGGGGAATCAAACCCGGTTCTCCCTGATAAGAGTCCGCACACTTAACCACTACACCAAACTGTAGCCTAAAAGGGCAGGGAACACCTTATTTTTGCTTCTATCGGAGATCACCAGAGGGCATAAAGAACAGAAAGCCTGAAAATGTAACAAGGGGGGAAACGGAGAACACTTAGCAGCATGTATTTAATGACTTAAAACGAGGAGACCTAGAATAATCTGTCCCCCGCATGGAGAAGGGTCAGTCAGTCAACACAGCGTCTGTTTGTCTGCAGACACACTGATTCCAAAGTGAAGTTAATCTTGAGTTCTGGATCACATGATGTGAAGGCCCTGGGTCTCTTCTATTCAGATAGCAGCCACTGCCAAGTCTGCATTTTTCCACCTTAGGCGGGCAAGGCAGCTGGCCCCCTTCCTGGAGCGTGACGACCTAGCAACGGTGATCCATGCAACGGTCACCTCGAGGTTGGACTACTGCAATGCCCTGTACATGGGGCTGCCCCTGTGCTGAACCCAGAAATTGCAGTTGGTGCAGAACGCCGCTGCCCGGTTGCTATTGGGGCTCCCAAGACGGGAGCACATTCAGCCGGGACTCCGGGTTCTGCACTGGCTGCCAATACCTTACCGAGTTCGGTACAAGGTGCTGGTCATCACCTTTAAAGCCCTATATGGCCTAGGACCTGCCTACCTGAAGGACCGTCTCTCCCCACATGTGCCCCAGAGAGTACTGAGATCGGGAACTCAAAATCTCCTGGTTGTCCCCGGGCCAAAGGAAGCCTGTTTAAAAACTACAAGGGATAGGGCCTTCTCTGTAATGGCCCCTTCCTGGTGGAACCAGCTGCCGGAAGAGGTAAGGGCCCTGTGGGACCTTGTTCAATTCCACAGGGCCAGTAAGACAGTCCTCTTCCGGCTGGCCTACAACTAACCAGCACTGAAACTGAAACTGAGTGTAGTTGCAAGACCGCCCTATGTCTCGAATGGTTTAAGTACATAACTATGTGAATGTTTAGATTTTTATTATGTAAATTCTGGAATGTCTAATTTTTTATGCATAATTTTATATTTTTATGTCAGATTTTATATGTTGTAAGCCGCCCTGAGCCACCTGGTGGGAAGGGCGGGATATAAATCACAAATAAATAAATAAATAACTATTCTGCCATTGCTGAATTTTGGTCTCTTGCCGAAATTGGAAAGCCCCCCCATCATTTGCCACCCATTTCCTAGCGAATGGTGTTCAAATGTACAGCTGTTCTTGCTATTTTTCCCACAGCACCAGGAAAGAGGGTTGAGGTAGACTGAGCTAGCGACGTCTGTCCCATGCAGGACCTACCTTGTCCCCACCTGGGGGGGCTTCTCTGTGGAGACATTACCAGAGCAGTGCTACAATTAACCTAGAACTGCGGTCCCACTTTCAGAGGGGAGATGGATGGCCCCTCAAGGCAGGGCCTTTCTGGTTGTGGCGCCTTGCATGTGGATCAGTCTCCTCCCCCGCAGCAAAGCAGTGCTACAATTAACCAAGATGTGTGGTCCCACTTGCAGAGGTGAGATGGATGGCCCCTCAAGGCAGGGCCTTTTTGGGTTGTGGCGCCTTGCGTGTGGATCAGTCTCCTCCCCCGCATCCTCTGTGACTGGCATCGCATGTGATCAAGACGTGAGCCCTGATTCTAACAGGCAGATGAATGAGGGGATAGGATGCGCAGGTGAAGTGGAGGGTCACTTTTGGGGTTGCTCCCTTCTGGAGAAGAAATCAGCACAGTAAGCAAAGAGGATTTTTGCTTGACGTGCTACTTTTCTATGTGCAGGGAGTTTTACGGGCCAAGGGACGTTCAAAGCTGTGAAAGGGACATTTAATGCTTTGCCTGCAGTTGGAAGCGGTACAGACAATTCTCCCCCTCAGGATCACCCCTCCCACTTCATTCCCCTGCATGAATGGACCAAGCCTTCACGGTCTGCTCAGGCATTTACGAATCATGGATCAGGGCCCTTTGCTTTTGCAGAAACTGGCGTTTTAAGAAATGTCGCGGTCAGTGTTCCCTCTAAGCTGAGTTAGCGTGAGCGAGCTCACAGATGTTTAGCCTCTGGCTCACACATTTTTGTCGTAGCTCAGGAACGATGACCCCAGAGCGCACTAAATGATGCAGCAGCTCACAACGTTAAGAAATGCCAGTCACTCACAAGGTAGAATTTTTGCTCACAAGACTCTGCAGCTTAGAGGGAACATGGTTGTTTTTTTTTAAATATATTTTTAAAAACCATTGTTATACACCTGGCAACCAGGTCCGTGAGCTCGTGAGGGTTAATTTGCTGCTGTTTCCTAATAACGACTGCTGCTATCTTTATTGGATTTCGTTTAAACAGTGCTAACTCGTTTAATTCTTCACAATAAGTGCCTTAATTGCTTATCTAATTGCCGGCATCCCCGTCTGTTTTAGAGCATCGCTTCTTCTGTATGGAATCGTTCTTTTAAAAAGATGAGAGTCCAATTCTTTATGGGTTTTAATATAAACGGACACGGAAACTTTTCATTGAGAGTCATTGCTAACACTTGCTGTCCAGGATCTTTTAACTGATGGTGTTGAGAACCAACTCGGGGACCTTTGGTTGGGAAAATATTGCTCCATGATACTGACAAAAGAAGGTACAGAAACCAAGGGGTCTTCTGCGTTCTCATTTTCATCACTTGTGGGTTTTCTTTTCCTTTTCCACATGTGGTTTGCTCCCTCTAGGACAGGGGTGTCAAAGATGCAACCCGGGGGCCGAATCAGGCCTCCAGAGGGCTTCTATCAGGCCCCCAAGCAACTGGATGTCATCTGCTTCCTTCTTTCTCTCTTTTGCTTCCTTCTGCATCACTTCTTGTTTTGCCAGGCTTGCTCAATCGCACAGGAGCTAGAGCAAAACCTCTATTTTTCTCTATTGGCTAAGGCTCCTCCCTTAGGGGAAAGGCAGAGCTTGTTCTTCCAGGCTCTCTCAATTGCACAGCAGAGTTACTGAGCCAAGTCTGTCTGTCTTCTATTGGCTGAGGCTCCCCCCACCCCCAGTCCTCTTGGGACAGAAGGAAAGAGCCATAGTTTCCTTTGCCCTGTTCCCTGGATCCCATGGAAAAAATACAAAGAAAGCACCTTTAAGACCAACGAGTGCTAACGTTTTAAGCACGTTTTAAGGTTTTTGTTTGTTTGTGTCCTTTATAAAGTTTATATCTCTGCTACCTAAACTTAAATAGGCATACACACGGCTTGACCCAACATGGCCCGGCCCAACCTGACACAGCCTGGCCCAACAAGGTCTCATTTATGTCAGATCTGGCCCACATAACAAATGAGTTCGACACCCCTGCTCTAGTGGTTGATTCAATATTACTTCTTTGTATGTCTGGCATATCTCCCTGCATATTTAAAGTGCAGGGAAATACGCCAGACAGACAGCAATGTAATATCAAATTGACCACTAGAGGGGGCCAAACAGGAGCAGAAAAACAAAGCAATAGGGAACACATAAGAGTCAGAAATGGCAATGTGGAAGTCCCCCAGGTGATCTTCTCCCAATGATACGCCACCTAGACCAGATCCTATTTCCCACAGCTGTTGACATCTGGAATGTTGACAAGCAAGTCACAAAGATCTCCAGTTGTGGTCCTCCCCTCAACAACTGGGATTCAAAGGTACACTGCCTCTATGCCTGGAGGTCCCACTAAGCCATCCTGGCTCCTCATCCTTGGTTTCCATCAGTTAGCAGACAAGAGGAGAGGGAGGAGACGGTATCAAAAAGAAAAAGCATGTATGTGTGTGTGTGTGTGTGTGTGTATACACACACACACACACACACATATATTGGCCACTGTGTGACACAGAGTGTTGGACTGGATGGGCCACTGGCCTGATCCAACATGGCTTCTCTTATGTTCTTCTGTGACACAGAATGTTGGACTGGATGGGCCATTGGCCTGATCCAACATGGCTTCTCTTATGTTCTTATGTGACACAGAGTGTTGGACTGGATGGGCCATTGGCCTGATCCAACATGGCTTCTCTTATGTTCTTCTGTGACACAGAGTGTTGGACTGGATGGGCCATTGACCTGATCCAACATGGCTTCTCTTATGTTCTTCTGTGACACAGAGTGTTGGACTGGATGGGCCATTAGCCTGATCCAACATGGCTTCTCTTATGTTCTTCTGTGACACAGAGTGTTGGACTGGATGGGCCATTGACCTGATCCAACATGGCTTCTCTTATGTTCTTCTGTGACACAGAGTGTTGGACTGGATGGGCCATTGACCTGATCCAACATGGCTTCTCTTATGTTCTTCTGTGACACAGAGTGTTGGACTGGATGAGCCATTGACCTGATCCAACATGGCTTCTCTTATGTTCTTATGTGACACAGAGTGTTGGACTGGATGGGCCATTGGCCTGATCCAACAGGGCTTCTCTTATGTTCTTCTGTGACACAGAGTGTTGGACTGGATGGGCCATTAGCCTGATCCAACATGGCTTCTCTTATGTTCTTATGTGACACAGAGTGTTGGACTGGATGGGCCATTGGCCTGATCCAACATGGCTTCTCTTATGTTCTTCTGTGACACAGAGTGTTGGACTGGATGGGCCATTGACCTGATCCAACATGGCTTCTCTTATGTTCTTCTGTGACACAGAGTGTTGGACTGGATGGGCCATTGGCCTGATCCAACAGGGCTTCTCTTATGTTCTTATGTGACACAGAGTGTTGGACTAGATGGGCCATTGACCTGATCCAACATGGCTTCTCTTATGTTCTTATGTGACACAGAGTGTTGAACTGGATGGGCCACTGGCCTGATCCAACATGGCTTCTCTTATGTTCTTCTGTGACACAGAATGTTGGACTGGATGGGCCATTAGCCTGATCCAACATGGCTTCTCTTATGTTCTTATGTGACACAGAGTGTTGGACTGGATGGGCCATTGGCCTGAACCAACATGGCTTCTCTTATGTTCTTCTGTGACACAGAATGTTGGACTGGATGGGCCATTGGCCTGATCCAACATGGCTTCTCTTATGTTCTTATGTGACACAGAGTGTTGGACTGGATGGGCCATTGGCCTGATCCAACATGGCTTCTCTTATGTTCTTCTGTGACACAGAATGTTGGACTGGATGGGCCATTGGCCTGATCTAACATGGCTTCTCTTATGTTCTTATGTTCCAACAACTCACCCTCGACATGTTGCCCAGCAGAGGTTCTGTTCGAAGACCGGCATCTCGAATGGGGAGGAACAGCCTGTGGCCACCCGATAAACATAGGTCCTTGACAGAGCTGAGAAGCGGGCGTGGAAGGTGTCAGGAACACGGTGGACACTCAGAACGCTTCCAGAAAAGACAAAGGAAAGATTCTTCCTTGACCAAAATGTTGCTGTTATGTGGACAATTTTTGACATCCAGGGTTCAAGTGAAGAATGCCCAGGTCATCCACCCCTCTACTGCATTCTTACCTGGAAGTTCAGGAAGGCAGACATCCTTTGTCCGCCCATTGAATCCGCACAAACCATCCTTCACAGGAGGCTACACAAAGAGAGTGTGGCTGGCTGAAGGTAAGCAATATGGATCGGTGCAAGGCCAGGAAAGCAACCCGGCTGGATCAGACCAAAGATCTAATTCATTCAGGTTAGCCACAGTGGCTAACCAGATGCCCCGGGAAGGCCAAAAATCAGAACATGGAGGCCGAAGTCCACTGACTCCCATTATTCAGAAGTAAATTGTTTCCCAACATGGAGAAGAAGAGTTGGTTTTTATACCCCGCCCTTCACTACCCAAAAAACTCTCAAGAGCGGTTTACAATTGCCTTCCCTTCCTCTCTCCACAACAGACACCCTGTGAGGTGAATGGGTCTCTGAGAGTGCTCTGAGAGAGCTGTGACTGCCTCAAGGTCACCCAGCTGGCTGCATGTAGAGGAGGAGCTGGGGACTCAAGCCCGGTTCTCCAGATTAAACCTCTTCTGTAAGGTGGTTCATGAGAACAGGGCTTTTTTTGTATCAGGGACTCCTTTGCATATTAGGCCACACCTCCCTGATGTAGCCAATCCCCCTGGAGCTTACAGGAGGCCCTGTACTGAGTGCCCTGTAAGCACTTGGAGGATTGGCTATATCAGGGGGCATGGCCTAATATGCAAAGGAGCTCCTGCCACAAAAAAAGCCATGCATGAGAGCATTCCTTACGCTATGCTGCCATGCACTTGGGGAGGATAATTAAACTATGGGATAGCTTCTACTCATCCTGAGGGGGGGGGGGAGAAAGAAGAGAAGAATGTACCCTCAGAGGTCTCGTACCAACTGAAACTGGCTTGCATGCAGAGGGGCGCTGGGGAACCTCAAAGAGTGAAATAAAACAATCCTTACACCGCGGGGGGCCAGACTGCGGCTCGGGAGTCACATGTGACTCTTGCACATTTATTGTGTGGCTCTCGAAGCCCCACCACCCTGTTATTTGACTTGGAAAAGGCATTTCTTTAAATCGCTTCTCCAAGCCAAGCCAGCTGGCGACTTGGAGAATGCATTTAAAGCTGCTTTCTTTCCACCTCTCCCCCTCTCCTACCTTTTTTCCCTGCCTGCATTCCTGCCTTGTGACTCTCAAACATTTGATGTTCATGTCTTGCGGCTCTCGAACATCTGATGTTTATTTTGTGGGGCTCTTACGTTAAACAAGTTTGGCCACCCCTGCCTTACAGTGTTCTGCAGCCACACCCAGGGTCTTGGCTCCCATCCAGATACAGCAAGTTCTATGGACTAGTTCAGGGCCATCGACCCATGTCAGGACTATACCACCTTAGGATGTGGGTAGTCTCCCGTGATTGAATGTCTGGAGTGGGAGGAACCAAACGAAGATTAGCCTGTCACGGTAGAAAGGAGCAGAGTTCTACCGTGATAGGCTAATTTTCTTTGTTTGCTGGTTTTCCAATTCTTTTTTTTTTAACATATGATAAATTTATTTTAGAAATTCCAAGTTATACAGAACTTTTTGGGTGAAGTTGTATCAAGTAGATTAATTCCATATATAACAAAATTCTACTATGCATAACTATGGTATATATAACATTGTAGAACATCTTATTTAGCATTTAAGATAACATCCAGCTCGCCAATCAATCAATCAATCTATAGATAAATAAATAAATATCTTCTAAGGATAAATTAACTGGTAATTGGGCGACAATTTTGACTCTTAAGCTAAGAATAATGCCTTGCTCCATCCCAAGCCAAACAAAAGGGGATATTTAAATACAAAGAGAAAGAAGGGATGGAGGGGTGGGGCGACGCGGAGCATGGCGGACGCCTAAGGAGCTCGCTCCCATCGAACTGTCCCCCCAACGCGTCTCCGTTCCCTTCTAACGCGCTTCACTCACCTGGGCATGGGCAAAAGATACCCTGGAAGATCTAAGACCTCCGCAAAACCCTCTGCAAAGACTCAAAAAACCCTCTTCTTTCAGCCGGTAAGTCCTGCTGCTCCCGGCTCCCCTCCGCGGCCCGCGACGATCCCCGTAATGGCGGCCGAGGCTTCTCCCGCCTCTGCAGAAAGCTCGCTCTTGACCACCCAGACCTTTCAAGAAGCCATTTCCCGGCTTGAAATGACAATCGGGGACAAAATCTCTAAGGCTATCACCCCCATTCAGGAAGAACTCTCAAAACTCAATGAATCAATTTTGGCGGCTTCCCAAACGGCTGATTCCGCCTTCGAAATGGCGTCCAGTGCAAAAGAAGCTGTGGAGGCCCTGCAGCAATCCGATCTTTGGCTTCACGAAAAAGTCCTTTATCTCGATAATAAACTCAGATCCTCTAACCTGAAGCTGAGGGGGGTGCCTGAGCACGTGGAGGAGAACCAAGATTTGAAAATTTTTATTGCCACCTGGCTTGCCTCAGCTCTGGGTCTCCAAGATGGAGTAGCACCGCTTATAGACTCTGCTTATCGCCTGGGCTCCCTGAAACCCAATTCCAAAGACTTTCCTCGAGATATACTGATTGTGGTCCCTGATTCTAGGACCAGATCCGTTATTTACCGTAAAGCTCGTTCTGAGGAGTCCCTGCTCTACAGAGGAAAAAAGGTCTTAGTGCTTGCCGACCTGTCGCCAGAGACCTTAGCTCACAGGAAAGAAATGAAACCCATTCTGGCTGCCCTTGCTGATCACAAGATTCGCTTTCGGTGGTCCTCCCCTACACAAATCTCCCTGGTCCATCAAGGCATACGCCTATCAGCCTCAGACTTCGCATCTGGATGTGACCTCCTCAAGCAACTCAACATAGATATGTCTCCGACTACGGATCCAGACCAATCCACCGCATCACGTCGGCCTTACTCGTCTTCCTTACCCAGATGGAAGAAACTACACTAATGCTGAACTCAAGACGGATTGTTACCTTGTGCCCAGCAGTTTGTTCAACTATGTTCCACTGAAACTTTTGTATTTTGTACTACCTTACTACCCAATATGAAGGGTTCGGTGCATTCTCACTCTTTTCAATACTCTCTTGGGGCAGTCGGGGAGCCCTTTCCTTGTGGCCCTCCACTGTCTGGTTTGGTTCACAAGTCATAGCGTATAGTTCTATTGTCTCTTCCTAGAGGCAATGAATGTTTTGGTTATATTTGTGTTGTTATGGTTATTACAGTTCCTTCTTTTTTACAGGGAAGCAGACTACCCTTTGTATAGGACCAGGAGGAAGCTTTACCCTTTTGTCCTTGACAATTTTTCAGGCAGTACCTACCTCTCTGGCCCTATCGGTTTGTCCACCGATCGTCAGCAGTTTCTATTATTCCGGTTCTCACTCTTTTTCCAGAATTCGTGGAAGAACAGGTCCTCCTCCGTCGCTACATTTTTGACTTTAACTTTCTACCAGACTGTGACTTTATATATGCGCACTCTATACCCTCCAGGTATCCTGGCAGCTACTGTCTTATTTCACGCCACCTTCAACTTTTTTGTTTTCACCTTGGCCTCTATATCGTTAGGCATTGGACCTTTCTGCTTACCGTTGTTATCTCTGATGTTCGGACTTTGTTTATGGCTCTCATCTCTTTACAGCCTTTTAACTCTGGTATGCAAAAGGCATAGCGTGCTCCACCTAGTCCTCTTTATTGTATGTGTATGCTGTTACCCTTTCTGTATACCCAGTTATCACTATGTCTGATTTAAAGTTGGTTTCACTTAACTGCAGAGGGCTTAACAATATTATTAAGGCTAAAAAAATCTCCTCAGCCCTTTCCAAGTTACACCCTGACCTTCTTTTCTTACAAGAAACCCACATTAAGTCATTAAACACCACTATTTTGCGTTCTAGATGGTTTCACACTCAATATGCCGCAGCTGGGTCATCTAAATCACGAGGGGTGGCTATTTTGCTTTCCAGACGTGTTCGGTTCGTGCTATCTGCTCAAGAGACTGACCCTCAGGGCAGGTACATCTTTATAAAAGGTATGCTCAACGACTCCCCGGTCACCTTAGTTTCACTCTACGCTCCTAACTCAGCCCAACTCACCTTTATCAACGAAACGCTTTCTAAACTAGCTTTCTTTCAAGAGGGCGCAGTCATTATAGGCGGTGACTTCAACTATATCGCTGACCCCCTGTGGGACAGGTCTTTTAACACGCGCCCCCCTACGACCGCCCCCCCGTCTCAGTTGCTTCCCATACTGTCAAACTTTGACCTGTGTGACGTTTGGAGACTCAAAAACCCTGGTGTCAAGGACTATACTTACTTTTCCACTGTGCATAATATTTTCACCAGGATTGATTATTTTCTTTTTTCCTCTTCCCTAATAAATAAAACATCCCACGCAGGCATAGGTCTCAGGACACTTTCAGACCACGCCTGGGTGGAATGCACTTTAACCTTGACCCCCTTAGAAAAACCTTCCTACGACTGGTCCTTAAATAGATCACTTTTATTGAATGAAGACTTCCGCACACAGATTGATCAAGAACTAAAATTTTATTTTGAGAATAACTCAGATTGTGGTGTCTCTCACGACATCGTTTGGGATGCCATGAAAGCAGTTATCCGGGGCAAATGTATTTCCTTGAACTCTGCCTGTAAAAAAAGGAAACTTGAACTTAGGCAATCAATATTGGACAATATTAAAAGTTTAGAACAGAAACACAAAGCTACAGGATCCAAAAAAATATTCCACAAACTCCTTCTTGAAAGGAAAAAACTTGACCTTATGGAAACCTCCACTATTAGGAAAAATTTACTGTTTTTAAAACAGAAACATTGGCACAGCCACCCTCGGGCCCTTAATATACTGTCGTGGAAACTCAGAAAAGAGGTAAATGAAAGGCAGATTTTTTCTATTAAAGACCCTCAAGGTAACATACACTCCTCCAACCTGAAAATTCTACAGACTTTCCACCAATACTTTAGTCAGTTGTATGCCTCATCCAACCCTCCTTCCGCTCTTATCGAAGAATTTTTACAGGGGCAGAATACTGTCGGACAACTCTCTACTGACCATAAACTCTTTTTGGATTCCCCCATCACCCCTCTAGAATTAACTGCAGCCATCAAAGCTTCTAAACTTAACAAAACTCCAGGCAGAGATGGCCTACCATCAGAATTTTACAAAACTTTTGGTCCTTCCCTCACTCCTTACCTTACTACTGTATGCAATCACATCATGGAGTCAGGCCACATGCCCCCCTCCTGGTCTCAAGCTAAGATAATACTCATACCGAAAAAAGATAGAGACCTTCTTAGTACCAAATCCTATCGACCCATTTCCTTACTCAATACAGACTACAAAATTTTCACTTCCGTTCTAACTGCTAGGCTCAACCGTATAATTGGCTCCTATATTCATCCCAACCAATCAGGCTTTATCCCAACCCGTGACATCACTGACAATACCAGACAAACGATTAATTTGATTCAATACTGTTCTTACCAACCCTACGAATCTTGTTTCCTCGCCCTTGATATTGAAAAGGCCTTTGACACGGTTGAGCCCCAATTTCTAAGTAAAGTACTGCAGACCATGGGCTTTGGAGCGAAATTTATGACTACTATTAATTCCCTTTACTCTAGCCCCTCAGCTCTTCTATACATTAACGGCCAACACTCACCTACTTTTCCTTTAGAGAGAGGTACACGCCAAGGTTGTCCTCTCTCACCTTTGCTTTTTGCCTTGGCAATAGAACCTTTGGCGAATAAATTACGACAATCTCCTAACTTCCAAGGCATTATGGTTCACGACCACACTTATAAAATCAGTCTTTTCGCTGATGACATTGTCCTCTATATCTCTAATCCTTTACAATCTTTGCCGACTATTTCTGCCCTCCTATCAGAATTCGCTACATTATCAGGTCTCTGTGTCAATGACTCCAAATCAGTTCTTTATCCTATCAACTTACTACCTCCAACCTCCAAAGCTCTAGCCTCCGACTACCCTTTTCATTGGGTCCAAACCACATGGTCATACCTAGGCTTGAAAATTCCGTTAGAACTCTCTGACCTAATTAAAGTAAATTATATTTCCACTATGTCAGAGGTTTCTAAAACTCTTAAACAATGGGACATTCTACGCTTGTCCTGGCTGGAGAGAATACAGACCATTAAATCCTTTATTTTCCCTAAGCTTCTATACCTGTTCCGAGCTCTTCCAATTGAACTACCCCTACCGACTCTAAAAACTTGGCAACACACAATGACAGCTTTTATATGGGGATACAAAAAACCCAGGATAAAGCTTTCCACTATTTGCAGATCTAAAAACAAGGGTGGAGTGGCCGTCCCAGATATTATTCGCTATTATAAAGCAACCATCTTGTCTCAATTCGTCAAAATCTTATATCGCCATCCTTCTCCCCCTTGGAAGCCTATAGAGGAGGCTCATTTTTCTCCCCTTAAATTTTACGAGCTCCTCTGGCTTAAGAAGTCTGAAAGACCTCCCTGGCAGTTTGTAAACCCCTTTCTCCGGGCTCTTCTATCTGTTTGGGACTCTGTACGTTCGTATATAGCTCCTGGTCACTCCATTATTTCATCTTTTATAGGCCAGAAGTGGTTTCCCCCAGCTCAACCCCCTTCCTCCTTTAAAATCTGGAGGAACTCTTCTAAGACCTACCTTTTCGACCTCCTCTCTACCTCACGACAACTCTTACCAAAAACTAAAATTGATCATAAATTGATTGCCTCCGCACCATGGTTTGAATATTTCCAAGTTCGACATTTGCTTCAGGACCCCAACATTCGTCAATCTCTCTTACGTCCTCTGACGGACTTTGAACACCTGATACTACACCTTCCTAAAACTCATTACACATTAAAAGGCCTCATTTCACGTATATACCAAAGTCTCCTTTCTAAAACAGAAGACGTACTTCCTTCCTATACTACTCTCTGGCACAAAGACTGTAATATTTCTCTCTCTTCTGAACAATGGGACTCCATCTGGGCTAGCGAGACGCTACAATCCAGCATTATCAACATCTCTCAACAAAATTACAAATTAATCGCTCGTTGGTACTACACGCCTTACCAACTCTCTCACACCTCGCCCCAAGGTTCCTCTGACTGCTGGCGGAATTGTGGCCTTAAAGCATCTTATATTCACTGTTGGTGGGATTGCCCCAAACTTAAACTTTTTTGGTCCTCAGTCTGCGCCCATATCTCCTCCTTAACCAACGTTCTAATTCCAGCCACCCCGGAGGTAATCCTTCTCAATCACTGGCCTGGGTTACAACTTACCTCCTCCAAGAAATCCTTAATTACTAAATTATTGTCTGCAGCGAAATCATTGATAGCCCAAACTTGGAAAAGCCCTAATAAGTTGTCACTTGATTCATGGGTACTTAAAATTTGGGAGCACATTGCTATGGATAGAATCCAAGCCTCACTAGATCAGTCAGATCCTCTTCGAGCCCATACTAACTACATTGCAACCTGGTTACCTGTTTTGGAGAAATTAGATAGCGACCCATTTTACATAAACCCTTCTACCAAATGTTCCATTTACAAAGACCTCTTGTTATATTAACCTTTCAATTAGTGACCATCTTCCCTCTAGGAAACCCAGGATCCCAAGTTACTACGCACGCCTTGTGTATATTTTCTTCCTGCTTTACCCCTTCCCGATAAAGTTGTGGTTATAATTATTATTTAAGTTGTTAGTTATATATATGTATATGCAGTCATGCATCGATATACGTTTTCTTCATATCCTCCCACCTTGCTCTGTTAATAGACATCAGAAGTGTTACACCGATGACTTTCTCCAATGATGTTACTTTTGTCTTTTCATGTCTGTATAATTTGACTTACTTCAATAAACTTTGGTTTAAATTTAAAAAAAAAAAAAAAAAAAAAAAAAAAGAGAAAGAAGGGATAGCATAAGTTAGAAAGAATTATAGTGAGAGAAACTGAACGTAAGTTGTAAAATGTTTTTAGATTCAGTATATTCCAGAAACGGAAGCCATTTTTTCTTCAAAAGATGTGACCTTGGGGTAAATGTCGGACATTTACTAATTATAAGTTAATTATAATTTTCTAATTATAAGGACGGCTGAGCTTTCGTTTCAATCGGGGGAATGTTCAAATCGCCAACGCAGTCTGAAGCGGTACAGCCCTGACATGGCTCGGCCAACTGGGCGAAAGGGAGGGAACCTTAGCCCGTGACGTCCTCAAAGCCCCTCCCAGTGCTGCCGGAGATGCCAACCTCGCCTGACTAGCCCCGAACGGATGCGGATTCGGAAGGGTCGGCTCCCAGCCAGCGGCAGAGAAGTTGTGCTGTAAAGACGGCCGGGCCGGGAAGGATGACCTACTTTCCTCCTCGTTCTCTCCATCTGCTGTAGCAAGCTGATTAACAGCTGCTTGAAAACAACCATCGTGGACGGGATTTCAAGCGGCGGCAGCCACCAGGTATAACCGCGGTGAGGGTGGCTCGTCTCTTCCCAAGGGTCTTTGTAGCCCCCATCAAACTGAAGAATTCTCTGGCGCCGAATTTTTGCAGATGGCAGAAGGTTCCTTCCCCATCGGCTAGGAAGTTCATGTTCCCCCTTTGAACAAGCCGCCACCTTTGGCTTCCCCAGGTGAACTCAACTGTTTCTCGATAAGACAGGACCTGCTAGCCGCTATCCTCCACTATCCCCATCTATCCTCTGGAAAACCATGCGGAAGTTCTCCTGGGGGAAGTTCAACCCCGGACTTCCGCTTGCTATCAGAACAGAAGAGCCTACAAGCCAGCTTCAAGAGGGGATTGGATAAGCATATGGAGCAGAGGTCCATCAGTGGCTGTTAGCCGCAGCTTATCGTTGGAACTCTCTGTCTGGGGCAAGTGAGGCTCTGTATTCTTGGTGCTTGGGGGGGCACACTGGGAAGGCTTCTAGTGTCCTGGCCCCACTGGTGGACCTCCTGATGGCACCTGGGTTTTTTGGCCACTGTATG